>NC_088714.1:25866822-26193087 GCF_963576615.1 Watersipora subatra
AAGCATGAAAAACTTTTGTACTTTCTGCGACTTTTCTTCTAACAGGAAGAGTGACTTCCAGTGGCATGCTCGTGTTAACAGACACCGCTGCTCCTCATGTGATGAAGTGTTCACGACCCAGCCTCTCCTGCAAACACACATATCTGCTGAGCATCAAAAAACGCAGTCTACCCAGACCGAACCTTATAGACCAAGAGCGTGCTCACCCCATCGCCCATACCACCATCAAGGGCAACGCTACACAAGGCCATGACAAGACCGACGGCTAAACTGGAGACAAGCCCATAACGCTTGCCCTACTCCACTGCAGGAATAGAGTCCGAAATGGTTCATTCGCCGGAAGACCCTATCTGAGATGATAGTGACCATTTTGGGCTATTGGATTCACCAGTAAAGATCAACTTATGAGTGCCAATAGTCTAATCGCCCACCTTGGCCCTTTTCAGGTTCACTATTTCCATTTCAAGGGTTTTATTCTGCGGTGACATTCGTGGAAACTCAGTGTCATACTTTTGGTCCATTTTTGTATTACAGACTTCTTTCAACACTGCTCCAGTTACACTAGTTTTAAATATAGCGCCTTTGGTTTCTTATTCACTCTGTCATAACAAAGCTGGTCAGTGAAGCGTGGATTGTGCTTCATCACTGGTTAAACTTGCATTTGAACTTCCTTGTTAAGTTGACTGAGCAATGCACAGGTGTTGATTCATTCACTACTGTGTTGAACAGCGATGACCTGCAAGATCGAATGACTTACTAACTGTTTAGCTGGTGTATTCTATTATCTTCATATTTGCTATTCTAACCAAAACTGTGTAGCAATGCTCATTTCAACTCTTACCATCGCATTATTTGCTCTCTTTCATAAAACTAAAGCAAACCAGGGTAAGTTTTTAAGCTATGACTTGTATCTATTACCGAAAAATTGTTACCAGAACTTATACATTTTTATTGATGAACTAGGTTATAGTGGTAAGACTGTTATTTGTTGATATATCTTTACTAGAGATCAGGTATGTTTAACTTTATCTTTAGGAATGCACTAATCTTTATTTATGTTTGTTAAAGAAACAGCTAAAGCAGACATTTTAGCTTCAATCAATGGAATCAATTGTACGGCGAATCAATGTCCCTTTCTTTGTTAGCGTACAGCTTGATGTCATCCATGTAGAAGAGGTGGTTTATCTTGGTGTCACTCTTAAACTGGTACCCATATTGAGTCTCCTCCAGCATATTGCTTCGAGGGTTTAGGCATATGCAGAAGAGCAGCGGTGATAAGGAGTCACCTTGATAGATGCCTCGCTTAATTTGTACACTCGCCAGCTTTTTGCCATTAGCCTCCAGTTTCGTCTTCCATTTGGTCATCGACATCTTGATGAATGCCACAAGAGCAGGGTGAACACTGTACATACTGAGGCACTCAAGTATGCAACTATGGGGAATTGAGTCATATGCCTTTTTGTAGTCATTCCAAGCCATGGCAAGATTGCTTTGCCTTCTCCTGCTGTCTTGACAGACCGTCCGATCCACCAGTAACTGTTGTTTAGCTCCTCGGGTGTGACGCCCAATTCCTTTCTGAGCACTGGTCATATAGTGACTCATGTGCTCTTCCAGTTTGTCTGCAACTATTCCTGAGAGCAGTTTCCAAGTGGTGGGCAAGTACGTTATAGGTCGATAGTTTTTGGGAATCGACCCCTGCTTTGGATCTTTTATCAGAAGTACAGTTCGTCCTTTGATCAGCCATTCTGGATGGTCACCTTGTTCTATTAGGCATTCCATCTGCTTAGCCATTTTAGTGTGAAGTGATGTCAATTTCTTTAACCAGAAGGCTTGAATCATGTCATGGCCAGGTGCTGCCCAGTTCTTCAAACGCTGCACTCTGCACTTGATGTCTTCTTTGCTCATGGTGAGTCCTTGCTGAGCCACAGTGTGTTGATGGTTCTCTTTAAGCCTCTTCAGCCAATTTGCAGTGGTGTTATGAGTAGTCTCTTTCTCCCAGATGTCCTTCCAGAACTTTGAAGTGCTAGATCGGGGAGGCTCAGACATTGGCCTCTGCAGTTCACCTTTGAACTGGGAATACACTCTAGACGGATTATTGATGAACATTTTGTTCATTCTCTTGTTATCCTGCTCTTTGGTGTACCGCTTCAGTCATGCCGAGAGTGCTACTAGCTGCTGTTTGGCAGATTCTAGAGCTTCTTTTGTGGCTTCCCTTTTTGGACGCTCCAAACTGTGGTTAGATCTCTCACTGAGCCTACTAACTTTCTTGCGCAAGTCCTTGATCTTATTTTGTAGCCTCAGCTGCCAGGATGGAATGGCTTGAAGCCTTGTTGGCATTGGCTTAATATCCATCTCCTCCAAGATGACGGTTGCTGTACTGTAGATTAAGGCATTAGTCTCACTGATTGATCCAGTTGAGATCGACTCCAGTGCCATGTTAATGTCTTCTAACAGCTTTTTAGGTATGGCCTTGCTAACTCTTTGTAGTGGTACCCTGCTTCCATAATCATTAGCAGCTGACACCTTGTTGATGATATTTTCCGCAAGCTCTCTCACCCTTGGGTCAAGGTCCAAGTGCATGTTTTCTTCAACCCGTGAGTCAACACATGAACGTGTATGCGTGACAGTGTGTGTTGATATGCACTCCTCGTTGGTTGAGGTTACTTGGGTGAACTGTTCCCTAATTTCATCTACCTCAAGTTCCGATATGAGGTGCCGCTTGATTATGTTACTCCTCTGAGCTACGAGTTGCTTAGCGGTTAGTGGCAATTCAGGGCGCATGTTTATCCACAGTTGCCGCATCCTTCCCATATAGCCCCACTTTTGAGGTTCACTCATAAAGTAGCACTGCATGAGGTCCGTGTTATCAGTCCGTGTTATCAGAGCCCATTTTTCACTGCCTTGTCCTGGTTCAGCTACAGGCAGCGCGGACCTTGTTTGATCGGGCGACGTCCGAGCCGGCATGGCTTTGGTTATTGCACTCATCATAGAGGTTGTAGACATTATACAAGCAAGGGTCTTGTCCAAGGACCACCAGAAAAGTGCAGTTGTTGAGGTTTGAACCGAGGACCTAATGATCACTGTCCCGATCCCTTACCAACTGCGCTATCTGTCCTGTATATATATATATATATATATATATGTATATATATATATATATTTACAAATATATATATATATATGTATATATATTGGCAATGAAAATCAGAGGTGGGCCCTTTCTTTTGCACACCACTGTATATGTATATATATATATATATATATATATATATATATATATATATATATATATATATATATATATATATATATATATATATATATATATATATATATATATATATATATATATATATATATATATATATATATATATATATATATATATATATATATATATATATATATATATATATATATATATATATATATAGGGTTTAGGCATATGCAGAAGAGAGCGGTGATAAGGAGTCACCTTGATAGATGCCTCGCTTAATTTGTACACTCGCCAGCTTTTTGCCATTAGCCTCCAGCTTAAGACTGAGAATTTTAAAGTTTTGTTTGGTTCTGTTATGGTTATCTAAGTGTACTATATTGAAGGTAGTTTCTATGAACACAAGTATTGATTCTTTGTGTATCAACACACTTATGAAAGTTAGGAGCACTTTGTAAAACAGGAGGCTACAATATTCGCTATTTATTTTATTAGTCATTGTAAATTTTTTTAAACACTAAAAACTACATTCAACTAGCGGCATAATTTAGCGCCTGCATTGTAGGTATAAAAGTTTATAACTAATCATAGGATCAACAATAAACTTCACTTGCTCATAGTTTCTTGCAAGTAAAAATATATTTAAGTTCTATAAACAAACTAAAAATTTTAGGTTCACCAACAGTGCTGAGACCATGTTACAGCTAGGTAGTTTACTAGTTATTATTAAAACTTCACATCATTTAGTATATAAACACAATGTTTTGTGACTTCATCATGATACAACCGGCATATATCGGTGCACTGACATTTTAAAGGGCTTCGGAGATCAGCATTTATTGTTTGTCTTTTAAAATTTAAATAGATTGCTGAATACTATTGCTTTCTGATGAAACCTTATCCGAGAAATAAAATGAGGCTTTTTGGTTAGCGTTCATTTATTAACAAGTTGAACTAAACTTGCTTAATGCTTTAAGTTTTTAGTGCATTGCACAATGTACTAGTTAGTTTGTATATATTGTCATGTGTAACAGTAGAGAAGCAGGTAGAAAAGTAAGATGAAAGGCAATGTATAAAGTTGTGAATAACTTGAGATATACTGCCTTTGTAACAGAATAATAGAGCTCATTGAAAATTTGAGACTAAGCTATAAGTTGATAGCAAAGTGGTCTGCGACAGTTCGGTTGCCTCAATATTAGAAGGTTTGTGAAAACTAGGCCAAAACTCACAGTGTTCGTCAGCGCTTACTCATGTTGGATTGAAAACGTTGAAAGCCTGACTCACAAGCCTTTTACAAACTATGTGAATTGAAATTTTGAATAGCGAATGACGATTCTTAGAATTTATCCTTGTATTGTTTGTTCAAACTCACCTAACACCATTCATGTAAACAAATGCATATTACCCTTAAGTATGAGAAAAGTGTTTATCAAGCGATTATGATTTTTCCTTTCTAGGTCAGATAAAAAGTTACTCAACAGGATGGTAGCTTTAAAGATTTATGTATGCGCTTCTAAGTTCTTTTTAAAAAGGTTTGTGATAAGACACATATAATGCTTCAAGATTACCAATAAAATAAAATTTGTAGAATTCGGTACATGTGAGGCATTGTAATTCTAGTCATGTACTCCTAACAATCTCAAAATAAAAAATGGTAGATAGTATGTTTAAGCACATGATAGCTGAGACCGGCAGAGGTAGTTGACAATGATATGTCAGCAAAGATTGTAGCCAACATTTTCATAAATACATTATGACTTGTGGCTATGGCAACGAAAAGATTTTGTTTATAATAAACTACTATTTAAGTAGTCAGAGCTATCTTCAGATAGTCCGATAAAGCACCGGTAAACTGTATACACACATTAAGTCTTATACATGGAAGGTGAATGATTGGTGTGACGCAGAGGTTAGTTTGTTGGCATACCAAACTGATAGTTGCAAGTTCTAATCTTGTATGATGGAAACTCTTCTAGAAACACAACCATGTATTCAGATTATAGTAAAAACTGAGCAACCTTAATGTTTGATTGAATTCAATTGTTGGTGATCTATAGAGTATTTACCACATCTCTAAAAATCCAACATAGAAAATAACTTGAAATTATTGGATACAAATTAGACAGACTAAACGTTTTTCGCATACCAATCATCTGGTAAATATTGGTATCGGTAGGGTGTTATGTTTTTTCCTGAAATAAGGGCAGAAAATCTGAAAGGCCTCAGCTCGTTGATTAGTTGTCACTTTATTTTCTAGCTCAGAGCAGGGATGTTATTCCTTGAGTTGTATTAAAAATTCTTGGCATGAGCCACAGTCTCTTATTTGACGGAAATGTGCTTTTGAAATCTTATATCAAGAACATTTTGATGCTTAGAGCTAGTAAAAGCAAACTCATTCAAATAAAAATAATTCATATTACAAGCTTGACTTGTTTGGTTTCATTTCCTCTCAGGAGTAGTCTTTCCTCTGAGGAGTAGTCTTAGAAGCCAACAAATTTTAGGTTTTCGAAGTTTGAATAATCAACAGTTTCGAGAAACACACTTTAACCATCACCAATTGAAGCTTACATATATATGTGCAAAAAGTAAGTCTTTAACTCATATTCGTAAGCATGGCTCATGCAAAGGAAGCCAAAAAATTATAGTGCGAGATGGTTGCTATTTTCCTACTGACCTTCATGGCAATACAACATGGTTACAAGGTCAAACTTTGTCAAACTGTTCATTTATTCACTTTATGGTTACAGTTATTCTGCGTAGTAGCGTTATTAAATAAAATGTTTTGAAGGAAGAAAGAACCAAAATATAGGCAAATCTTGTAAGATCAACATTTTTTCTGAAAAACTGTTGGCTCATCAAAAATGTACTAAATTAAATGTACTTAAACTGAACCACTTCATGTAGCAAAGAAAGTTAGGATAGACAGATGTCCTCTAAACTGACTAAATTTTTTTAATCTTCTACTGTATCTTGTTGATAATCTTAGTTTATTGGACTAGAGTTCAGTCACAATGAAATAATCAAAACAACCAAACTACGTAAATCATTGTGATGAATTCAATTTACAAAGACTCAATTTTTATAAAGCAGATAGCGCTAGGTCACCTTTATTTAGGGAAAATTGTATATTAATTGATGGAGGCCTGAATCATGCAATTTTATTGTAAATAGTACGCTGGCAGTCAAGGGAGGCGTTAGGCATCATCTCATGTAATAAATATGTGCACAACTATTACACGGAGCAGCAAGGTTATTGAGTAATGCAGTGGTAGCTGCTTGAAAATGAGTTGGAGTATCTGAGTTCGATTCGTGCGTGATGTAATCTTTTTTCGTAATGCTCTTAGCGTGTCTTCGAATGGACGGACGGACCGACGAATGGACAGAACTTTTATTATATATATATATATATATATATATATATATATATATATATACATATATATATATGTATATATGTATCTAAATTTTAGTCTGAATGTCATCTGTCTGTCCAGACATAGCGATAAAGTTACAGCAACAAAAAATCATCTTTGTAGTCAATTTGAACATGCAACATTCCAATCGCAAGTCTGCAAACAAGCGTGCCTAACCACAAAGCTAGGTCACATATACCCAGCGTCATACAGGCAATAAAAACAGCTTATAAGGAGTTGCAGGCAATGTAATGTAAATTTTATGTACTAAGTAAGGTAAATTGATGTTTATAAGCTGTTTTTGTTACCTGCGCAACACATTGCATTTAGCAAGTTTACAGTGAAAGTGCATACTTAGCTTGTAACCTGCAATCACAAGTAAAAGTAAAAAATGATAATACAGTTTTTAAATTCCGAACCAATGGAATGCAGGAGAACAATGTCGAACCAATAGATTTTAGATAAAGTAGATAAAATATATAATAAAAGTAAAGACAGCTTAGCATAATGGTTATTTTGTTGCTGGTTTCAAAGATTCAGATATATATATATATAAATATATATATATATATTTTTTTTTTCCTCACCCCGGATACCCCGTATGGGTGGTAAATTCTGCTCTAACTCGGGTCTCCTACCAGAGACCTGGGAGTTTGAGCACTCGCCTCAAGATCTTAGCTGTTCCCAATAGCGCACTTTTCTGCAACTCACCTGAGTTGATTGTTGTTGGTATTTGGGCAAGCCACATTTTATGCACCGGTGTTATTGCGCCCAGTGCCCCAATGACTACTGGGATTATAGTTGTTCTTACATTCCACAATTTTTCAATTTCTTCTCCAAGAGGGAGATATTTCTCTACCTTTTCTTTTTTTTTGCTGGCTATATTGTAGTCATTGGGTACTTCTATATCTATTATGGTAGCCCTCTTGTTCTCCTTGTCTACCACCACTATATCTGGTTGGTTTGCTAGGACATGCTTGTCAGTTTGGATGTAGAAGTCCCAAAGGATCTTAGCGCGGTCACTTTCACTGACCTTACCAGGAGCTTCCCACCAGTGTTGTGGTTTATTAAGGCCATACTCATCACATAGACTTCTATACACAATACCTGCGACATGATTATGCCGCTCGGTGTATGCGTTCCCTGCTAGCTGCCTGCATCCACTGATGATGTGTTGGATGGTCTCAGGTGCATCTTTGCACAGTCTGCATCTAGGATCGTCTCTAGTGTGATAGATTTTCGTTTGGAGTTGCCTTATTGGGAGCACTTGCTCCTGGGCTGCCATGATTAGCGACTCTGTAATGGCCGTTAGGTTTCCTTTGTTCAGCCACATATATGTCTGATGAAGATCGCCAACCTTAGATATTTGTTGGTGGTAAGCACCATGAAGAGGTTTCGTGTGCCAGTCAATTTCCTCATCATCAGGGCGTAGGTCCATTGTAAGAGCAGCCAATTGAAATTCAGCTCGCAACTTATCTGAGATGGCCATGGAGGCTACATATGCTTTGATGCTTTGCTCCTTTTCTTTCACTGTCTGCTGTACACTTTTGAGTCCTCTACCACCATCTTTCCTATCAAGATACAATCTAGTAGTATCAGATTTTGGGTGAAGTGCTCCATGCATGGTCAGCAGTTTGCGAGTTGCTATATCTGTTTCTTTGATGGCTTCCTCAGTCCACTTTATCATGCCTGCTGGATATCTTATTACTGGCAGTGCGTAGGTATTTATTGCCATGATTTGGTTCTTGGCATTGAGCTGGCTCCGTAAGACCTGCCGAAGGCATTTCTTGTACTCGGTAATGGCTTTGTGACGTACCTCGGCTTCGTGGTTGATGTTGCTTTGCATAATCCCCAAGTACTTGTACCCTTCTTCTATATCTTTGATAGTATCATTTAGCATTCTTAGCCCATCTGTGAGCATAGAATGGCCTTTCTTAAGAATTAGCCTTCCACATTTCTCAATACCGAAGGTCATTCCGATGTCCTTGCTGTATACCTGAGTGAGGTGTATTAGCGAATCAATGTCCCTTTCTTTGTTAGCGTACAGCTTGATGTCATCCATGTAGAAGAGGTGGTTTATCTTGGTGTCACTCTTAAACTGGTACCCATATTGAGTCTCCTCCAGCATATTGCTTCGAGGGTTTAGGCATATGCAGAAGAGCAGCGGTGATAAGGAGTCACCTTGATAGATGCCTCGCTTAATTTGTACACTCGCCAGCTTTTTGCCATTAGCCTCCAGTTTCGTCTTCCATTTGGTCATCGACATCTTGATGAATGCCACAAGAGCAGGGTGAACACTGTACATACTGAGGCACTCAAGTATGCAACTATGGGGAATTGAGTCATATGCCTTTTTGTAGTCATTCCAAGCCATGGCAAGATTGCTTTGCCTTCTCCTGCTGTCTTGACAGACCGTCCGATCCACCAGTAACTGTTGTTTAGCTCCTCGGGTGTGGCGCCCAATTCCTTTCTGAGCACTGGTCATATAGTGACTCATGTGCTCTTCCAGTTTGTCTGCAACTATTCCTGAGAGCAGTTTCCAAGTGGTGGGCAAGTACGTTATAGGTCGATAGTTTTTGGGAATCGACCCCTGCTTTGGATCTTTTATCAGAAGTACAGTTCGTCCTTTGATCAGCCATTCTGGATGGTCACCTTGTTCTATTAGGCATTCCATCTGCTTAGCCATTTTAGTGTGAAGTGATGTCAATTTCTTTAACCAGAAGGCTTGAATCATGTCATGGCCAGGTGCTGCCCAGTTCTTCAAACGCTGCACTCTGCACTTGATGTCTTCTTTGCTCATGGTGAGTCCTTGCTGAGCCACAGTGTGTTGATGGTTCTCTTTAAGCCTCTTCAGCCAATTTGCAGTGGTGTTATGAGTAGTCTCTTTCTCCCAGATGTCCTTCCAGAACTTTGAAGTGCTAGATCAGGGAGGCTCAGACATTGGCCTCTGCAGTTCACCTTTGAACTGGGAATACACTCTAGACGGATTATTGATGAACATTTTGTTCATTCTCTTGTTATCCCGCTCTTTGGTGTACTGCTTCAGTCATGCCGAGAGTGCTACTAGCTGCTGTTTGGCAGATTCTAGAGCTTCTATTGTGGCTTCCCTTTTTGGACGCTCCAAACTGTGGTTAGATCTCTCACTGAGCCTACTAACTTTCTTGCGCAAGTCCTTGATCTTATTTTGTAGCCTCAGCTGCCAGGATGGAATGGCTTGAAGCCTTGTTGGCATTGGCTTAATAGTCTTAATATCCATCTCCTCCAAGATGACGGTTGCTGTACTGTAGATTAAGGCATTAGTCTCACTGATTGATCCAGTTGAGATCGACTCCAGTGCCATGTTAATGTCTTCTAACAGCTTTTTAGGTATGGCCTTGCTAACTCTTTGTAGTGGTACCCTGCTTCCATAATCATTAGCAGCTGACACCTTGTTGATGATATTTTCCGCAAGCTCTCTCACCCTTGGGTCAAGGTCCAAGTGCATGTCTTCTTCAACCCGTGAGTCAACACATGAACGTGTATGCGTGACAGTGTGTGTTGATATGCACTCCTCGTTGGTTGAGGTTACTTGGGTGAACTGTTCCCTAATTTCATCTACCTCAAGTTCCGATATGAGGTGCCGCTTGATTATGTTACTCCTCTGAGCTACGAGTTGCTTAGCGGTTAGTGGCAATTCAGGGCGCATGTTTATCCACAGTTGCCGCATCCTTCCCATATAGCCCCACTTTTGAGGTTCACTCATAAAGTAGCACTGCATGAGGTCCGTGTTATCAGTCCGTGTTATCAGAGCCCATTTTTCACTGCCTTGTCCTGGTTCAGCTACAGGCAGCGCGGACCTTGTTTGATCGGGCGACGTCCGAGCCGGCATGGCTTTGGTTATTGCACTCATCATAGAGGTTGTAGACATTATACAAGCAAGGGTCTTGTCCAAGGACCACCAGAAAAGTGCAGTTGTTGAGGTTTGAACCGAGGACCTAATGATCACTGTCCCGATCCCTTACCAACTGCGCTATCTGTCCTGTATATATATATATATATGTATATATATATATATTTACAAATATATTACAAATATATATATATACATATATATATATATTTGTAATATATATATATATATGTTTTTCATTGCCAATATATATGTATATATATTGGCAATGAAAATCAGAGGTGGGCCCTTTCTTTTGCACACCACTGTATATGTATATATATATATATATATATATATATAGGGTTTAGGCATATGCAGAAGAGAGCGGTGATAAGGAGTCACCTTGATAGATGCCTCGCTTAATTTGTACACTCGCCAGCTTTTTGCCATTAGCCTCCAGTTCCGGCTTCCATTTGGTCATTGACATCTTAATGAATGCCACAAGAGCAGGGTGAACATTATACATATATTTACGTATATATATATATATATATATATATATATATATATATATATATATGTATGTAAATATATGTATGATGTTCACACTGCTCTTGTGGCATTCATTAAGGTGTCAATGACCAAATGGAAGCCGGAACTGGAGGCTAATGGCAAAAAGCTGGCGAGTGTACAAATTAAGCGAGGCATCCTCCAGTTCCGGCTTCCATTTGGTCATTGACATCTTAATGAATGCCACAAGAGCAGGGTGAACATTATACATATATTTACGTATATATATATATATATATATATATATATATATATATATATATATATATATATATATATATATATATATATATATATATATATATATATATATATATATATATATATATATATATATATATATGTATGTAAATATATGTATGATGTTCACACTGCTCTTGTGGCATTCATTAAGGTGTCAATGACCAAATGGAAGCCGGAACTGGAGGCTAATGGCAAAAAGCTGGCGAGTGTACAAATTAAGCGAGGTATCTATCAAGGTGACTCTTTATCACCGCTCTCTTCTGCATATGCCTAAACCCTCTAAGCAATATGCTGGAGGAGAATCAATATGGGTACCAGTTTAGGAGTGGCACCAAGATAAACCACCTGTTCTACATGGATGACATCAAGCTGTACGCTAACAAAGAAAGGGACATTGATTCCCTAATAAACCTCACTCAAGTATACAGCAAAGACATCGGAATGAGCTTTTGTATTGAGAAATGTGGAAGGCTAATTCTTAAGAAAAGCCATTCTATGCTCACAGATGGCTAAAGAATGCCAAATGGTACCATCAAAGATATAGAAGAAGGGTACAAGTACTTGGGGATTAAGCAAAGCAACATCAACCACGAAGTCGAGGTACGTCACAAAGCCATTACCGAATACAAGAAACGTCTTTGGCAGGTCTTACGGAGCCAGCTCAATGCCAAGAACCAAGTCATGGCAATAAATACCTACGCACTGCCAGTAATAAGATATCCAGCAGGCATAATAAAGTGGACTGAAAAAGCCATCGAAGAAACAGATATAGCAACTCGTAAACTGCTGACCATGCATGGAGCACTTCACCCAAAATCTGATACTACTAGATTGTATCTTGATAGGAAAGATGGCGGTAGGGGACTCAAAAGTGTACAGCAGACAGTGAAAGAAAAGGAGCAAAGCATCAAAGCATATGTAGCCTCCATGGCCATCTCAGATAAGTTGCGAGCTGAATTTCAATTGGCTGCTCTTACAACGGACCTACGTCCTGATGATGTTGAAATTGACTGGCATACGAAGCCTCTTCACGGTGCTTACCACCAACAAATATCTAAGGTTGGCAATCTTCACCAGACATAGATGTGGCTGAACAAAGGAAACCTAACGGCCAATACAGAGTCGCTAATCATGCCAGCCCAGGAGCAAGTGCTCCCAACAAGGCAACTCCAAACGAAAATCTACCACACTAGAGACGATCCTAGATGCAGACTGTGCAAAGATGCACCTGAGACCATCCAACACATCATCAGTGGATACAAGCAGTCAGCAGGGAACGCATACACTGAATGACATAATCATGTCGCAGGTGTTGTGTATAGAAGCCTATGTGATGAGTATGGCCTTAATAAACCACAACACTGGTGGGAAGCTCCTGGTAAGGTCAGTGAAAATGACCGCGCTAAGATCCTCTGGGACTTCTACATCCAAACTGACAAGCATGTTCTAGCAAACCAACCAGATATAGTGGTGGTAGACAAGGAGAACAAGAGGGCTACTATAATAGATATAGAAGTACCCAATGACTACAATATAGCCAACAAAGAAAAAGAAAAGGTACAGAAATATCTCCCTCTTGGAGAAGAAGTTGAAAAATGTTGGAATTTAAGAACAACTGTAATCCCAGTAGTCATTGGGGCACTGGGCGCAATAACACTGGCGCATCAAATGTGGCTTGCCCAAATACCAACAACAATCAACTCAGGTGAGTTGCAGAAAAGTGCGCTATTGGGAACAGCTAAGATCTTGAGGCGAGTGCTCAAACTCCCAGGTCTCTGGTAGGAGACCCGATTTAGAGCAGAATTTACCACCCATACGGGGTATCCGGGGTGAGAAAACAATTTTTATTATATATACATATATATATACATGTATGTATATATATATTTCACTGTATATATATATGTATATATATATACAGTGAAACTCGGATAACTCAAACTTCAAGGGACCGAGCAAAAGTGTTTGAGTTATTAGAGCGTTCAAGTTATCAGGACAGTCATAAGTGCACGTATTTATCAGTAGATACATATACACATACAAACTATATACAATAAGTATGTATAAATCAAAAGCAAAGATTGCTTGTTGCAAGTTAAAGGGTCTCTCGTGTGAAGTTTTAAATATTTTTAATCAAAAAGTATAGATATTTTTCTATTACTTGAGATTTGTTTGTTGTTTTAGGTGATGTGACTGCCAGGACGTTCTCAGATTAAAATTGGCAAGACTTGATCGCGGCTAAAATGCTCAGAAAAAATACATACGTATTTTTCTACCGAGTGTTTTAACCAAGATCAACTTTCCAGCAACTCAGTTATTACAAAACTGCTTTACTATTAAAAACCCATTATTAAGTTTGCTGATTTTACTTTGAATTTATTCGAATTTTACCTCGCTTTTCTTGCTTTCAGAGGGTTATCGCCAAGTAGATATTTGGTAAAATTTGATTTTTGCAAACCTTCAGAAAAGTCGTTAATGAAAATATTTTGCCGATGTTGGTAATAACGAGGCCTAAGAACTACTATAAGTTGATGTTTATCTCTATGGCTTGGAATAAAGTGATATTCTAAAGCGATAGTAACAACCGTCTTGGTAGCCTTTGGCAAAAAACTGTTCGAGTTAACGGAGTTTCGGTCGAGTTATCTAAAGCCATTTATCATTGCTTGGGAACGGACCAAACAAATACGTTGAGTTAACCGTGTTTTCGAGTTATCTTAGGGCGAGTTATCCGAGTTTCACTGTATATATGAATTGTTTCCTCACCCCGGCTAACCCATATAGGTGGTATTTTTTTTCTGCTATAACTTGGGTCTCCTACCAAAGAGCTGGGAGTTTGAGCACTCGCCTCAAGATCTTAGCTGTTCCCAATAGCGCATTTTTCTGCAACTCTCTTGATTTGATTGCTGCTGGTATCTAAGCAAGCCACATTTTATGCGTAGGTGTTATTGCACCCATTGCCCCCATGACTACTGGAAATACGGTTGTTTTTACATCCTTGCACTTCTTAATCTCTTCTCCAAGAGGGAGATATTTTTCAACTTTTTCTTTGCTGGCTATATTGTAGTCATTGAGTACTGCTATATCTATTATAGTAGCCCTCTTATTCTCCTTGTCTACCACCACTATATCTGGTTGGTTTGCTAAGACATGCTTGTCAGTTCGGATGTAAAAGTCTCAAAGGATTTTAGCGCGGTCATTCTCTTTTACCTTACTAAGAGCTTCCGATTTGTGTTATGGCTTATTAAGGCCATCCTCGTCAAATAGACTTATGTACACAACACCTGCAACATGATCGGGCCTCTTATTGTATGCATCTTCAGCTAGCTGCTTGCATCCACTGATGATGTGTTAGATGGTCTTAGGTGCATCTTTGCACAGTTTGCATCTAGGATCATTTCTAAGGTGATAGATCTTTGTTTGGAGTTGCTTCGTTAAAAGCACTTGCTCTTGCGCAGTCATGAGTAGCAACTCTGCATTGGCCATCAGGTTCCCTTTGTTAAGCAACATACATGACTGAGAGGTATCGCCAACCTTAGATATTTGTTGGTGGTAATCACCATAAAGAGGTTCCATATGCCAGTCAAGTTCCTCAAAATCACCGCGAAGCTCCATTTTCAAAGCATCTTATCAACTTAGCAACTTGACTGTGGTGGCCATGGAGGCTGCATAGGCTTCAATACTTTATTCTTTCTCTTTCACTATCTGCTGCACGCTTTTGAGTCCCTTATTCCCATATTTCTTATAGAGATACAAACTAGTAATATCAGATTTTGAGTGGAGTGCTCAATGCATCATAAGAAATTTGCGAGTTGCTATATCTGTGTCCTTGATGGCTTCCTCAGTCCACTTTTTTATGCCTGCTTGGTATCTTGATACTAACAGTGCATAGGTATTTATTGCCGTGACTTGATTCTGGGCATTGAGCAGGCTTCGTAGAACTTGACGAATGAGCTCGGCAGGTCATAGTACGTTATGTATATATATACATTTATATAAATATATATATACATGTATATATATACATACATGTATATATGCAAATATATATATATATATTTATATATATGTATATATATATATATATATACGCATATATATATTTATATATTGATACATCTATGTGTATATATAGATATATATGTATGTACTAGCGCAGGGAACTTCAACCTTTTTTAATCAAAGAGCCATTTGAACCCGTTTTTGCAGGAAAGAAAGCAGGGGGAGCCACAACCCCCTTTTGATATTTTACATTAATAAAAATATAAGTACTACATGGAATGTTTTTGTTTAGCTTTTACTGCTTTTATACCATGCTTACACCATAAAACAAAAAGGTGTGGCATGTATAATGATTTAACTGCTGAGAAAACAAAATTACACTTTTGCAAAGAACAATAAAATAGCTAATAATCACTTGAATGTAACGTGAAAATATTACGCTGTTTTTAAGGTTACTTTCAAGAAAAATTGCAACTTCATGTCTGATTCAGTCGTTTTAACAAAGCACTACAGAGAGGGACATATCTCTGATTTTCTGCACAGTTTTTGTCTTATTTTTAAAGTCCGTGAACAGATGCTCAGAAATCTTATCGAGTTATTATTTTGTATATTTTCTGTTAGTAAACGGCTTTCCATGCCTGACTCTTTTTTGAGCAACCACAAAACTAGCATATATAACTGAATTTGCAGACTTCAGCTACTTCTTGAAATGATTTTTGCTCAAATTAGCCTTACACACCAGTTCCGAAATGACCTTTTTTCTCTCATCTTCCTCTGGATATTTTTGAGCATAGGCCGTGTGTTTATTCTGAAAGTGTCTTGCGACATTTGACTTTTGGTTGTTTGCAAATTTATCATTACATATTAAGCAAACTGTTGAACCAGTCTCATCAGCAGTGAAAGCAAACGAATCAGCCCACATAGGATTGAATGTTCTATTTTCATCTGTCACTTTTCTTAGTATTTGCTATAGTTTGCCTACCGGGGGGAAAAAAATCAAGTGATGTGCCGGCTGGTGTAACTTTGGCAATTTTATTGGTGCATAAATAATGACGCCTAACAAGTGAGTATGTTTGATTTATCACCATATATTCAATTATTTTTAAATTTATTACAAAATCTAGTGATGAAACTTCTATATTTTTATGAATTACTTGGCAAATGGTAGGAAGAGAAAAAAAGAAAAAATCCAAAGTTAGAGGGAGCCACAGCAAGCGGATGAAATAGCCGCATGCGGGTTGATGACCCCTGAACTAGTAGAAAGCCTTGCGTTGCATGGGTAATAAAACATATTATAAAACAGTGGGTGGTATTGTAGTTGCCTGCCACTTGCCATTAGCCTGGTACATTGCCAATGGCTAATTTAAGTAAGCTAGTATTGATAAACTAATTAATAAAAGCCATAAGAGCAAGCATAAAATAACATTGCGCCGTATCATAGGGCCGTATGTATATTTTCACCCACGTATATTGCCCAATGAATTCAATAATCTCGCAAAGCTCAATGTTTCAGCATGTTTTTGGGGAACGGGAGGTTCCGAGATCCAACCTTCAGCGGTACAGAATCTTCAATCTAATATCTTAACAGCCATAGTTGGACAAACCAAATGACAGACACAAACTTTAAGATATATATAAATTAGAAAACACAAGCAAGAATTTGCTAGGTAACTTATGGATAGTCAGAGTGAGCACAACTAAATGTATCTCTATGCAGATTACTGCTGCCGACTGGTCCTTTCAATATTTCAAAGGCTCGCTAACCATGATAAAATTTTGTTTTGATCATGTAAACTGAATAGCACACTAATGTTACGGTAGAAATCATTATTTAGCCTTCATAAGTTATTTTAGGAAAATTGCCATAACACAAAACAGTTTTATTACCTTCGATGACCAATTAAATGAATCCTTTCTTTGCACAGGAACAACATAGGTTTTTCAGCTCTGTAGAACATTAAAAATTTCGCATCAACAAAAGCTTAGATTTGAACTTAGATTTTCATATAAACCTAAACTCATTGGAAAACAATATTTCATCAGAAAACAACATTTCATCAGATAGCTTGCTTGCAATGTCATGGTTGAACAATTGGAAAACTTGTTGTAAACAGTCAAGTGTGCAGCTGCAGCCAGATGTCATTTCAAAGCAACGCCCACCGGTTGCTAGTGTAGGTGCAACTAACTTTTCTGTAATTTATTTTACAGGCATGTATGTAGACTTGCATCAGCAAAGTCTTTTCTGCTGAAACAAACATTGCATTTTGCTAGTTATTACTAGAATAATATGTATGTACAATACTGCACAAATGGGCTTTCATTCTGCTTATCCCAAGTAAGTTAGTGCAGGTGGAGAGAAAGAATAATGTCAAAGTAAGGTTTGAGTTGCCTTTTATTTAGTAATGTCTTCAAAAGTTTATATGCACACTTTATATAAGCTTATATCATGCACTTACTTATTGGACTGCAAACTAATGAGGTAGAATGAAATATAAAAATAATAATATACTATAACATAGAATGGCACTATATTACAGAATAAATGGGTCAAAAAAATAAAGGTCACATTCTTAGTTTTGTATCTAGTTTTGGCAAAGCAAGGTTGTACACTGCAACTTTATATACTAAACCTACATATGCTAAATCACACACCAAACTTTCATTCCTTTCTAAGAGTTAAAACATAATCCAAAAATTTCATTTTTGGGTTGTTTGTAACTTGCAATTACCATGAAAATAAGTATTCTAGAGAATTTTAAAAATTATATAATAATTGGGGTTAATAATAATACTTACTGATATTAATTAGTAATAGTAGTGTGGTTAAAACAAACTAATTTTTTCAAAAAAAAGGTTTCTTAAATAAGACATTTTTGTTGGTGTTAATTGTTTTCTGTTGATGACTATTATTTTATTGCTTGTTTTTCTCATGCAACTTGTCAGGGACTTGCATTGTACATCAGAATCTAGTATTAGCATCCAGCTCTCGGTATTATTGACTTTAATGCTTTAATTTCACAAACTCTTATATTGCACAAATTCTTTAATTTCACGTATTCTTACATCCGCGCACTCAAAATAGCAACATAGGATTTTTTAATATAGACTAGCTTTGAGCCTAGCCTAATCTGGCCTAGCCTTGTTCAGGTTCAATCAGGTAACCTTCGGAATGTGTACAGCTTTTCAACGCAAGTTACTACACTGGTTTCATGACAACAATTCAATAACGCATTCATTCAGGCCAGTTGTCATTAATGCATGCACAGGTGCAATGTTGAGCCTCTAATCATATGCATGTTTCCAAAGCTAGTTTTCTGTAGCCAGACATAACTTTAGTTGTACTATCTGGTTAATCATGTATGTTCATAGAGTAAACTAAAAATATCTTAATGAGTTCATAATATTTAAAAATAGCCTCAGGCTGATGACTGGCTGGCTGTCATGAGCAAAAGGATAAATTCAATTCCTGAAAGTTTTCAAAGGTTTTTTTATCTAAACCATATAGCATTTTTCCTAACGAGGTCTGTTAGAAGTCTTTTAAATCGAAAAACTATTAGTTATACTAAAGCTGTTCATTTACCATAAAACCTTTATTTGAACGCCTTGACACTCTATTTTCAACCCTTCCCTTATAATGACATATTATTAAAAGTTGCATTCAAATAAAGGGTGGTGTTGTATTATTCAAACACCTCGTCCGAAATTTTGCAGATTGAATTTAACCCTTTTATATTTTGAACTGTCTTTTAGGCAGAGCAAGAGACATAAACCCTTTTGGGTACAAAAAATGCCCAATAATATCCAAATAATGTCCAACCATTATAGATATCTGAATAAATATGCACAAGAATGCTGATACATGTCTTTACCAGTTGACATCTAGTGCTTGCAATCAACCTACAATGATTTTATAGGCTGCATTAAAATTTGTTAGATCTTCCAAGTTTATAATTTAACCTTAATTTGAAAACAAATATTTTCATCTTGTAATTAGATTGAAATAATTTGCATAAAAGCTCATTGCACTCATTGACATGTTTAATAGAGGTTACAGTCAAAAAATATTTTTTCTGCACAATAGACGAGCAGCTATGCGGGTGATTCATTGTAAGCTGAGTTTATATGTTAACCGAAAGGATGCTATCAAATAATGCGCTATAAGCCTGCAAGCCTATAAATTATATAATAATCATCCATCAAATGCTAATAATATATATTTAAAAACAAGTGTCATTGACAAACCATATATATAATACGTTTAATAACAAACATTAACATATTTGAAACAAAAATATTTGCATCGAATGATCAGCCATTTGCCTTCTGATTGTTACCTTTGTTTGAAAGTATCTATTCTTTTGGCTGTCCAATAACTTTCATAGTGTCTTCTGATCTTAACTCTCCTTCTGCACAGCTGAGCTAGTTGATACTAAAGTTCAAACAATTTTTTAGCTGAGCAAAAACTTTAGGTGATGCAATTTACACTTCTCAGGCAATTAAAGATAAACCGTGTATAATCAGAGTACTTTCAAAATTTTACCCAATAAGTAGCACAGACTCCAATGTAAGTGAGCCAAATTTTTTCACATAGATCGAAGTATCAAGACCGCATTAAACGATGAACTACTATTAGCCTAATGCAGATAATAATTTTTTATATTGTGTTGCATTCACAGCTGTGTCAAAAAAACTGTAAAGATTTAGTGTTAGAAAGCGGACTTCGAAACGAACAGAAACAGCGAACTGATGATTTTACATTAGTGTAATTGGGTCATTATTAGTACGGTATTGTGAACACCTTTCTACTGGTCACCTATTATTGTGGGCTCGTAAAGAACAAGAATGTTAAATAGTGGCAATCAAATAAAAGTGGCGTTTAAATAGAAATGGCTTTCAATTAAAAGATTCGCTCTATT
The DNA here is from genome assembly GCF_963576615.1 of Watersipora subatra. NCBI lineage: Eukaryota > Metazoa > Bryozoa > Gymnolaemata > Cheilostomatida > Watersiporidae > Watersipora > Watersipora subatra. The sequence continues at coordinate 25,887,049 of NC_088714.1, forward strand.
TTTAACTTTTTTTTCATAGTGACATTCAAATAGAGGCGACATATATAAAGGTGGTATTACAATGGAAATACAAGTGTTACGGTCAGCTCGCTTTCTGACTCTCACACGCATCTCAGCAGTAGTTCTATCTGAAGTTATATGGTAAAGTTTTCTCAGCAAATGGTTTAGGTTTTGTGCGCTATTATTATTTCTGTAAAATATGTAATGCCTTATAAAGCAAACTTTTGATTAACACAGCCGGTAACCAAAAGCTGTTAAAAACTTTTAAAATTAAATATAAAGTTTGTGCATGAAAATCAAAATTATAGGATGGAGATTAAGTTAAATTTACTTTGATTGATTATCTTTTGTTATACAAGGTCTATTAAGTAATCTGTTAATAGTATGGTAATTCTTGAATATTTCCAATAATGAATGACTGTTTCAGATTTGCTACAAGCAATATTATTATCTCTCTTTAAACTAACAAGCTAAGCGAAGAGGCTATTTATTTATGACTCTAGCTAATATAAACCATCTATCTTCTAACAATGTTCATTAGCTTGTTTGTGAGGACCACTTGAGAGTGTACAAGTTTTCAAGTTGTCAACATAATGAGCATCAAGATTAACAAATGCTATATGATTCACAACAGCTAGTTATCTATCACAACAGCTAATATACCTCACTTACTTAAACTGGGCAAGTCGCACTAGTGTTTGGAAGAAATCTTCCAACTATTGGCACAATTAAATGAATAAAGAGAATTTCAACTGACGAGAACACCTATTCATTGTTGCTATCCATACATCCTAACCAGATACTAAAACAATGACATATAAATCAAAGTTTACATTTGCTGCTGTAGATTTGCCATAAGTCAACAAGGTATCCTACAGGATGAATTTATTCACGGAGTTATATTTCGCGAAAATTGTCTTTTCATGCATATTCGCGGATGAATTTATTCGCGGCGGAAAACTGCCACTCTCTAGGAAAAATTAACTCTATTGTGGCTAGTAATAGATATTCCTACGCATGCGCACACCGCGTGTTCCGGTTTATATTTAGCTTACAACTTCGAGGTGATCATGCTATTCTACGGTAAACAATTTTTGCTGCGTCCAGAGGTTTTCACGAATATTCATCGCTTTGGAGGCCTTTGATAAGCCAACAACTTGTGGTAAGTAATGAGTTTTTTACATTTACTAAATTAGTAAAATTTTACTTTGGTTCTTCGGTAAAACGCAATATTATTTTTTTCCATCCCTACTGCTTCATTATTTGTTTTAGTGTGAGAGAGAGATTTTTCATCATGCACCAAAGAACAATGATTGCAAGGGTGGTAGATGTCATTCTTAGAAGATCACCAATCATTCAGGGAGGTCTGGAATTTTAGGTTGAAGTGACCGCAGCAACTTACGAGAAGAATATATATGTTTTTAAAAAAGGAACGAAAACGCCTTTACGAGCACAAATCTTTGGCCAACCGGCAGAACTTTGCAATAGTAAGCCACGAGGAGAGTTCTGATGATAACTTCCTTACCAGCCATGTAGTAGCGAGAGAATCGCCTTCAACACATACCCAAGACAGTGACAGCGACAGAGCTGCTATTACCAAAATAACTAGTCAGAAAGCACCATTACACGCTAGTATTCACATATCAAGAGTACCAGTTTAATTTTATTCTTAGACAACCGCCATATGGACTAAACTGTTAATATTTACTCCATTCATCGTTTGTAAAATTTTATTTGTATTTGAAATATTTTATTTGTACACTCAAGTTCGTAATAAATTATAATACATCTATACATGAAATAAAATATATAATTTAATCATGTTTGCTACAGCGATATCAAGGAGTTGTTGTCGATGAAGGGGTTTAGGTTGACTGGTTGCCTCTGCCAATATTCCTGCCTTGACGAATATTATTACTACTTGTCTCTAGTTTTCATAGTCAATCTGCAGTAAACACGAAAAAGTAAAAATATTAACGAGTGTTGAGGAAGTACAAAAACAATAGCTGAAGTATTTGATGAAAGCGATCAGTTTTTAAACAAAAGAATTAACTAATGCAGTTGATTATGAAAAAAAACGTATCTGCACTGCAAATCAAATACATACCATAATGTCCAGATCAGAATCATGATCGTCCTTGACTTTGGTATTAGAGATTGATGGAGTTGATTCTAATGTAAAAAGACTAGGAGAGCTTTTTTGCTATGCTGAAGCCATGCCGAATAACTTGTAAAAACTTTGAATAACTTTGCAAAGTTTGACGCAATGGCAATAAAGCTCGAAGCCTGGCGATGATTTAAAGAAGTTTTGGAACTCGGCTACGTTTAGTACTTCTGCCTCGCGGCTATTTTCGCGATAACGCCATTCTGCATATCTTGTGACAACCTCGAATAATTTTGTAAATAAATGTGATGCATTGCCAATGGTGTTAGCTCAAAGCTCAGGCAATGATTTTAAAAATGTTTTGGAACTCAATTACATTTAGTATTTACATTAAAAACTAGGCTAGTGACTAGTTTTAAATTTGATGCAGTAGTTATTCTCTCTTGTGATTAAAAATAGAACTAATTATTCACTGAATTTAATAATTCGCGGGATTGACTGTTCGCGAAATCACGAATTTTTATGACCAACGAATATTTTCATCCTGTAGGGTAATAATATTGTTGCATCTTTGCTTACAGTAACTTTCATTGGTGAACTAAGAACTTCTATGTTATAAACTAATTATTTAAGCAAATATTTGTTGAAAGCTACTCTTTTAAAGCATCTATTTTAGAGTAGTAGCTTTATAACATATTTAATGATGATTGCAGGGAAAAATCTTGCTTTGAATATGCGGGCCAGACAAAGCAGCACTTTCGAAATTTTCCCAGCCAATAAAGCTGTAGATGGAAGTTTTGACCGCATAGATTTTTCTCACACAAGTCATACTGGTATTAGATGGTGGGCAGTTGATCTTGGAGAGACTTACAGCATCAGTCAAATCAAGCTATTTAATAGATGGGATTGCTGCCGTAAGTATAGCTCATAGCTATATATAGCTATAACTATTACACTTTACTAACAGTTATATAGATATATTTCATGGAGGTCACATAATACGTGGCTAGTTGTAACTTGTAGTTTTTAAAATAAGAAGAGGTGAGAAGGCATCATTAGTTATGCTGAAAAGTTTAACTTGCTTGTAAACATCAAGAAAACAAAATGATTGATGATTGCTGAAGGCCTGGCTACGCACACAGACAAAATGCATCAACTGCACGTAGTGTAGATATAGTTGCTGTGACTAGACTAGCCACACTACTAGGTGATGTGTAATGTTTACAAATTTTATAGCTGAGGATAATTGGTCCCATTATTTTATAATCTATGGCGTCCTGGCTAGACTTTGCAGTACTGTCACTGAAGTAGCATTAGGATATCTATTATCTACAAAGTAAGAATATTCAAAGAATTGAGATAAAAAAAGTATTTTTAACTGTTCGCATTGCTATGTTTTGCTAATTAAAATACGGGCAATATTGGTAAAAATAGTCAAGTACAAAAGAAATGAAGTCAGATATTACATTGGTTATAGAAAAAATTATTTTAGTTACCAAAAAAATTATCTGAATCCTTTTATGAGCTTTTCCAATTTACATGTATAATAAGGCCTTTATAAATCAAAATATTTTTCTCCATGTATAAATATTTGTTTGCGTAAAAATGTGTTGCATCTATATTGCAAAAGCCAATGTTGGATGCAACTTGCTTACAATTGAAATAGATAAAGTTTATTTGAGGTTGTTATCACCAGCTATGGCAACCAATCACACTTAGTTCAGTTTTGTTGTTAACAACATAGGTCAAACTTTTATTTGATCAACATTGTATGTATGTATTTATTTTCATTATTTTAATATACAGCATGTAAAAGGTAAGAAATTAGTAGAAAAAAAAATGAGGGGCCATATGTGCAATAGCAGAGCTAATCATGGTGCCGAACCAAAGTCAGCAGACAAAGCAGCTAAACGTCAATAGACCTAAGCTATTCCAGGAATCCAAGCAGATGTTGTTTCAAAGACACTTTAAATTTTTGAGCATTGGCCATCACGCGTAGACTGCCAGGCAATAGGTTCTAAGCCCGTGCCATCTGATAAGAAACCTGTCTATGTCTACACGTAGTAGAAGAAAACGGGAGTGGAAGAAATAGTAATGAATGTCCAGTAGGGTAAGCTGGATGTGATGAAGCACGGTTGTAGAATTTATTATGTGTCAGAATACAAATGCGTAAAGTGTAAAGTTGATGAATAGGTAAGAGGTTACTAAGTTTACACAGTGAAGCAGAAGAATATGTGGGAGGTTTATGATAAATGATTCTAAGTAATCTTTTCTGTATGGTAAGTATTTTATTTAGGTATGTAACAGGTGCATTCCCCCATGTCTCAATACAGTATATTATTTTACTGTTTATCAAGCTGTTGTATAGTAGTATAAGGGTAGTAGTAGGAAGATAGCTAGAAGCTAGGTAAATTAAACCTAAGCTTTTGTCAAGTTGTTGTCGTAAATGAGCTATATGAGCGGACCTAGTTAATGTTTTATCTATAGTTATACCGAGGAATTTTATGTTGTTTGTCTCAGAAAAAGATAAATGGTTCATTTTTAAATTTTCTGTTAGCGGAAACTTTTTTTGGTTTTTTATTACAGTGTAATTTGTTTTATCAATATTTAATGTAAGTTTATTTTGATTGCACCAGCTTTTTATTTTGTTTAGTCCAGAGTTTATTGTATCAATCTCACCATTTATTTTATTTGAAGAATAGATCAAATTTGTGTCATCAGCAAAGATGATTGTTTTAAAGTTTCTAGAAAAATCCATTAAATCATTTATATATAACAGGAACAAAGTGGGTCCTAACATAGAGCCCTGAGCAACACCACATGAAATATTGAGAAGCATGGAAGTATGCTTGTTTACAAAAACACATTGAATTCGATTTGACAAATAACTTTCTAAGAGCTTCCCGGCTTTATTTGAGAAGTTTAAGCTTTTAAGTTTGACAAGAAGAATATGATGATCAATTGTATCAAAAGCTTTTGAAAAATCTATAAATATGCCCAAAATAACCTTGCTCTCATTTAAGGCCGCAAATGTGTTATTAGCAAACACAATGAGAGCTTCTCTAGTTCCTTTTTTTTAAATCCATATTGATTTTTGCAAATATTGTTTTCTGAATCAATGTGGTTGTGAATCTGAAAATTTATTATTTTTTCAAATATTTTTGAAAAAAAACTGGTAAAACAGATATGGGACGGTAGTTATTACAAAAAAATAAACTTCCTCTATTTTTGTATATCAGTAAAACTTTTTCACCTTTCATAGCATCTGGAAAAGTTCCTGAACTAGTACATCTATTTATTATATCAAAAAGTGGTGATACAATATAATTTGAACATATTTTTACTAATTTGGCAGGCACTGATCAATTCCTTCTGCTCTTTTATCATTCAATTTTTTTATTTCATGTAAGATATTTTGTTCATCAACTGGTTGAATATGAAAAGCTTTATAGGAAGCACTTTGATTTATTACCATATGAGTTTCTGTAGTTATGGAATTTGTTATTTGAGGTCCTATTTGAGTAAATTGCTTGTTAAAACATGAGGCAATTTGAATCAGATCACAGAGTTCAGTATTAGTTTCAGGATCAAGCGGCTTTTTTATTTGTGTGGATTTTGGCGTTTTAATCCGCAAGCATTACTTATGGTATTCCAAAGCTTTCTAGAGTCAGATTCTTTTGAAATAATCTTATTAAAACAGCTTGTCTTTGCTTGTTTAATCATAGTGAAAATTTCAATTTGTAGCCTAATGTATTTATCACGTAATCGGGGGCTAAAAGGAAAAGCTTTTAATTCTTTGTATAATTTGTCTTTAGATCTAATTTTAGATTTAAGTTTTCTTGGTAACCAAGGACATGAATGTTTATTTTGATTCACCAATATTTCTTTTGTGGGTTCCAAAATATCAAGCGTTTCAACAATTTTATGAAAAAAATGTTCGAAGGCTTGGTTCACATTGATGTGATATAGTACATAACAAGCGTGTTAGCTATGGTAAAAGCCATTATTTAGTTTTATGTGTAGCCAAGCCTTAAGAAAACAATAATTAAGTTACAAATTAGCAATGATTACGCATAAACGTCATCTTTGACATATGTGACATAAAACTTGTGACATTCAAATTGTCTGAGTGTTAAATTCATTGATATTTTGTATTACATGCTATATTCAACAATATCATGTTTATGATTCTGGAAAAGAATAGCAGAGCAAACATACAATTTTAATTTAGAGAAGCTATCACTTTGTCATATTCCCAAATGTGAATGAGTGGTAAAGTGTTATTTTATGGTTGTGAAGGTGCTTTAATATGATTACAGAAGAGAGACTTGCTAATATTACAACACTGACATCAACACTTGATAACCCAGCTGATCCTTCTCTCTCATCTCCTGACTGGATAGCTAGAGCCTACCGTGGACCAGCTTATGCTGCTGTAGGCATCATAGACTTTGAACCTGCAATACAAGCTCAACACATTGCTGTGTACAGTTCACTTGACCCAAATACTGTTTTAAATACCCAAGGATTACCTGCTGGAGCACTGGCCCTGCTTGAAGTTGAAGTTTATGGTGAATTTATATTAATAGCTACGATCAGTGTTTTATATTAATTTGTTGTAGAAAATAATACATCATTGTACACTATAATTGTGTTACAATCTCAAAACTAATCATAGACCACATTGTTTCAAGGTTCAAACAACTTGGCCTTTAATAAAACAACCAGTCAGAGCAGCACTGCTGGCAGCAACTCAGCTGAAAAAGCAAACAATGGAATTTATACGGACTTCTCTCTGACTAGCTCTTTTGGTGTGAAATGGTGGAGAGTAGATTTGGGAGAGAAATTCAGCATTGGTACTATTGAGCTACATGGTACAAGTGAGTAGAAATCTTTTTATTTTGTTTCATCTAGAACAAGTATATAATGTGAAAGCAATGCCAAAAATACACTATAAAAATGATTGATCAATAACTGCAAAGAGACTCGCAGTCTTAAGATTTTTGCAAATATTACTGTTTTACAATATTTTGCAAAACTCTCTAATTTCTTCTACATTTTTCAACAGATAAATAAAAATATATTTAAGAAAGCAATGAGCAGTCAAGTATGTATTAAAATTATTCTTTTCACAAAAGTCAAACAAGTTATCTAATAAAACTAGTTTCTAAAAGCCAAATTTTTAGCCGATACAACAAATTTAAAAAAAGCTGCACCGTGATGTGACACAAATGCGTTCATGTTTGTTTTTATGGCTGAGTAGATAACTCTTCAAATTCCTAAGCTATCATACCATCAAGCTTCTTTTACTTATAGGAAACTAAAATACAAGCTAAAGTTTTTTTGCAATCATTGATGTTTTAAACATCATGCGCATCTATAAACAAACAAATAATTTGGGCTAATTATTGTTTAAATAAATATTTAACAATTTGTTTATTTATTTAAACAATTTTAGTCAATTGGTTCCTAAATAATTAATTATGTGTCAGTAGCACTTTTGTAAGCAGTAGAATGGTTTTGCATAAAATTATCCATCACAACGTAATCAATGGTCTTACACTAAAACTGCATAGCCATTCTGTATGAAAAAATGATATTTGAATTTTTTTAAGTTTTAAACTGGGTGCTAGGTAACATGAAACACTTAACAGAAAAAAATTCAAAAAAGGTTGTAAAATGATAACTTTGCTGCATAATAACGTTAATAAATTATTACTTGCTTCCGCTTTAAGTTAAAAAAGAAGCATTATTTGTTTGGCTTGATCAGGGTAGATATTTGTACTTGATAATCAATTTGGGTAGAAGATATTAAAAAAAGAAGAGCACTTTGTGGTGATGCATCAGTAAATGCCATGAACCAATCTATATCTAAAAATCTCTATATAAAGTTGTTTTAATGAACTTGCTTCCTGTTAATTGACTAATTGCCATGTTGGTCACGTATCGATACAGGAAACAAGAAGATAACTTCAAGTTTGTAAATACACATAAAGCAAGTGAATGCTTATTGCAGGTTTTACTTTGAAATAGATGATTTTTCAGTATTTTACCATCTATACTTCTTTTGGGGCACTTTCAGATTTTCCTTTCATATCTCTCTATAGCATGCCAAAAGAATTCAGCTGCACTACCAATGATTAAGCTTGTCTCGACGTAATACAAAACTAAAATCTTTAATTTAATAGTACTAACAGGCAATCAAAACTTGGGGTCATTTCAACAATTATAATCTGAATGAGCATATCTGATAGCTTCTTGTTACAAACTTTCATTGTGCACAATATATCATCAATATTGTTATATTCAGTGAAGCAGTTAGCCTGACTACAATGGTACTGTTTATTGTGGTCTCATCATCAATTTTATCTTTCTCTTTTATTGTTCATTCTAAGCAGATCTTTATGGATCATACTCATTATTATTTTTTATTTGAATGCCCTATTTTGCACTGTCCTGGTTTCAATATGTGGTACCAAAGTTGTTTACACGAGTGATTACATACATGTTCATAATGCTAGACCCATCTCAAATTGATTTGTATAAGGCTGGCATTAGGTGATAGCATAATGGGTTTTTTCAACTCAACACTATTGCTATTTTTCTTAGCTTATAAAATAGCCTACTTGCCTTTGATTGGAAATATTTTAGGCAATTGATGATTTGCTGTTATACAACTTAGTTTTATAGTTGTAAAAATAAGAGGCGTGTATATTGCAGCGTTTACCACAAACTTCATCTTCATATTTCAATATGTCACAGAATATCTCCACAATTGTTACAGATTAAGAAGTTCGAACCACTTTTGCTCTTTTCTGTTTTATGAAACCAGTCTTAGTGGTCATGTTTGATAGTATCCTAAATTCATGTAATCACTTTAAAGCATGTCTATCATAGGTTAGTTTGACTTCTTCTGATTTACTAAAGCTCAAGAAGCTACCATATTCTATTTCTCTAGATAGTAAGTGCCCTTAACTACTTGCTTTTACTGAGTTTATACCTTTGTATGATTTACATCATAAGTGACTACCCGTGTTATGTGTGCCACTCAATATAGTTTCATGCTATAGCTATAAACAGCTATATAGTCTCAAACACTAGCTATAAACAGCTATATTGTTTCAGACTATAGCTATAAACAGATGGAGTCAAATAAAATTAATTTTAGCTCAAAACAACAATGCTAAACAACTATTTGAGAGAGCAAAAATTAGCAACTATTTTTAACAGCTTTACTTAATGTGACTAAGGTTAAATCTGTAATTCATTTGCATTCAAACCTGAAGCAGAGATGTTACTCAGATCAAATACGTTGTGTAAAACATACCTCGTGTCATTACGTTTTGCTAAATAGAAAATTTTGTCTTTGAACCTGCTAAAAATTAAAAAATAATGAATTTCCATTTTTCTGCTAGTAAACTACTTCAAACATGTTTTTATTAACATATCTAAATGAGCTAGAGTCAGAGCTTCATTTTGATATATAATAAGCGTCACTTCATATAATTGGCTAGCAACTACAACCCCATGCTAATAGAAATTGATCAAAATTTTAGGGTTGTCCCATTGTTTTCACACCACTGTATATTTACAAGCCCTGTTTTTACACTTCTGTTATTTTTAAATGACTTCTGTAGATATGGTTTACAGTTTCGCTTATTTTTCTTCCTTAATGCTATACTCTTATAAACCAGCAATAAAATTGTGATAAGAGTTAATTTAGGTTTTCCTTGCAAGTCTGGTTTGAGATTTGTTTAGGCAGAAAAAGTTAGTTAGGCCACCTATAATACTTGTTGGAGTCGGTTATCATCTGCCAGAGAGTTTTTCTGTAATACACTTTGGTTTTGAAATGCTATTTTCTTGAACAGAGTACTAAAACTGTAGCAGTAGCAGCGATCGCTATTACTCTGATAAGTAATTTGCCTTAAGCATTTCATTTAGATAGAGGTTTTCAATACAAAAATCAGGTGTGTTACAACATTTATACCCTAGGACACTTATGTATTCGCGGCATCTAACTTTCGCGTTTTCGCGGTGTCATCCTCTCGCGAAAATTTAATGAGCGAAACTAAACTATCATAACGAACGAGCGAAAACGCAAAGTTAAATAACTTTGTTCATTGATATCCACAATAAAATCGTCATATTAGAAATGCAGGCAAATTTCGTCTGTGGTTGGGATCAATGGGAAATTTCTGGTAAACTCATTATAGCTAATACACCGACTGAGCAGCATGGCAAAGCAAATTAAGATTATATCAGTTTAGTCACCGAATTTGTAACTGATGAAGATGAAAGTCTGGTAGGTGAAGTCATAAAATTGCAGAATAATTATTGTAGTGATGAATTTTATTACCATCCAAAAACAATATCAACCCTCATCAGGTCCAACCACATTATCTCTTCCACTGCCAGCCATGTACAAATTCACTACCGGCCTAGTGCCAACCATTTTACCGAAATTGCCGATATTGCTTCATGATATGTATACAGTTTTTTTCAAGTTTTACTTTAATTGTCTGTATAATCACGAAAATCTAAATTGGCTATTATTTCATCAACAACTAATTACCTGTTTTATGACTCGCGAGGGGTAATTAATGGATTCACAGAAAAATGTTCGTTTTTAGACTAGAAATTCTCAAACAAAAGTTTAAAATTGCTTCGTTGTTTTAGGCTGATTTTATAGAGAAATCTTCGGACAACACAGTCAATTTCATAATACACTTAAAGACCGTGGGTTATGTGGTCAACAAATAATAAAATCAGGTTACTAGACAATTGCTGAGAAAGTCCAAAAATGCGTTTATGGCAGTGGCCCCTAGAAAACGCATAAATGTGTTTATGGCAGCGTAAGGGTTATACAGTTTTGGTTGTGAAGTTGGTTGTTACCTATCTATTTTTTTCTTCTTGGGATTCGAGTGTGAAAGTCACGGCGGGAGGGACCTAGACATCATTGATAGTCTAAGAAACAAATGGCAGCAAGTGATCAAATTGAATTGCCGATCTCACCCACACATTTCAACCTTTGGTTTACAAATACAAACTAGTCCCAAATTGAATTTTTTTCTTATTAGCAAACTGGACTTGAGGAATGTAATCTGCTTTTTCCACTGCATTTATTTTCACATCACTATATTTTCGCACTCATCAGAGCCGCGAAATTAAGTTGCAGCGAAATTTTATTTTGTGTGCTACTCACGAAACTAAATACTAGCGAAATACCGTACAGGATGAAAATATCCGATGGATATTAAATTTTGCGATTTCGCGAGCAGTCAACTCCGCGAATTATTAATTTCCGTGAATAATTAGTTCTATTTTTTATCACAAGGGAAAATAACTACTGCATCAAATTGAAAACTAGTCGCTAGGCTAGTTTTTAATATAACTACTAAACGTAGGTGAGTTTCAAAACATTTTTAAAATCATTGCCTAGGCTTTGAGCTAACACCATTGCCAATGCATCACATTTATTTACAAAATTATTCAAGGTTGTCACAAGATAGGCAGAATGGCGTCATAGCGAAAATAGCCACTAGGCAGAAGTACTAAACGTAGCCGAGTTCCAAAACTTCTTTAAAATCTTTACAAAATTATTCAAGGTTTTTACAAGTAGTTCGGCATGGCTTGATCATCGCAAAAAAGCTCTCCTAGTCTTTATACATTGAAATCAACTCCATCAATCTCGAATACCAAAGTTGAGGACGATCATGATTCTGATCTGGACATTATGGTATGTATTTGATGTTCTGTGCAGATACGTTTTTCCATTATTAACTGCATTAGTTAATTCTTTTGTTTAAAACTGATCGCTTTCATTAAATACTTCAGCTATTGTTTTTGTACTTCTTTGACACTTGTCAAGATTTTTTTCTTTTTTGTGTTTACTGCAGATTGAGAATAAAACAACCTACTCCGATTACGAAAACTAGAGACAAGTAGTGATATTCATCAAGGCAGGAATATTGGCAGAGAAGCAACCAGTCAACCTAGACCCCTTCATTGACAACAACTCCTTGATATCGCTGCAGCAAACATGATTAAATTATATATTTTATTACATGTATAGATATATTATAATTTATTACAAACTTGAGTGTACAAATAAAATTTTACAAACGATGAATGGAGTAAATATAAACAGTTTAGTCTATATTGCGGTTGTCTAGAGCAAAAAAATTAAACTGATACTCTTGATAAGTGAATACTACCGTGTAACGGCGCTCTCTGACTAGTTATTTTGGTAATAGCAGCTCTACATCGCTGTTACTGTCTTGGGTAGATGTTAAAGGCGATTTTCTTGCTACTACATGGCTGGTAAGGAAGTTATAATCAGAACTCTCCTCGTAGCTTACTATTGCAAAGTTCTGCCGGCTGGCCAAAATTTGTGCTCGTAAAGGCGTTTTTGCTCTTTTTTTTAAATCAGCTATATTCTCCTCGTAAGTAGCTGCGGTCACTTCTATCTGAATTTCCAGACTTCCCTGAATGATTCGTGATCTTCTAAAAATAACATACACCACCCTTGCAATCATTGTTCTTCCGTGTATGATGAAAAATCTCTCTCTCACACTAAAACAAATAATGAATTGGTAGGGATGGAAAACATGAATATTGCGTTTTACCGAAGAACCAAAGTAAGATTCAACTAATTTAGTAAATGTGAAAAACTCATTACTTACCCCAAATTGTTGGTTCATCAAAGGCCTCCAAATCTGTGAATATTAGTGAAAACTTCTGAACGCAACAAAGAATTTATAGCTTAGTACGATCCACCCGTAGTTGTAAGCTAAATAGAAAACGCAACGCGCAATGCGCGCAGCCGCGCATGCGTAATGTTAACTCTATTGCTAGACGTAATAGAGTTAACTTTTCCTAGAGAGTGGCAGTTTTCAGCCGCGAATAAATTCATCCGCGAATATGCATGAAAAGACAATTTTTGCGAAATATAACTCCGCGAATAAATTCATCCTGTACGGTGTGTTGGATCCTGCGACCAACACGTAGAGGCGACTAGGTCGGCTTACTCTACCGGTCTGCATTCACTCTTCACAGGGGCTGTGTAAGGGTTGCCCGTGACCAACACGCGGAGGCGACTAGGTCGACTTACACTACCGGTCAACATCAACCACCTTACACCAGGAACTGCTCCCAGAGTGGTGCTATACTAGTTCGACAAGGTCGACCTGAGGTCGACGGGGTCGACAGTGTTTCTGTGGCTTTACTCCCACAGCACAGTCCATAGACTGAGTCTTGGAGTAAAGTAAGTGCTCGGTGTGGTTCTGCTATTGCGCAAGGTAACAGAAGAGTATGGTTCCAAATGCAAGGCATATATTGAACAACGTAAATGAGCCGAGGCTCTGCCTTAAATACAGCTGATTATGTAAATAAGGTAGCACGGGCCAGCCTCCTTTAGTGGCGTGGTTACATAAATGAAAAAGAGAGTACAACTCAAAATGATATAAAGAAAAAGGGAATGGCAACATACGTTTCCATCACACACGCCGCCCCTATAGACGACCATCGGCTATATAAAACAAACCAAAAAAAGAAAAGAAAAATAAAATAGTATGAGAGAACACCAGCTAACTAAAACATACCAAGAGAAAATAGGGATAAACAATGTCTTTCGATCGCATCTTCTATGGGGTCGACATTCGGTTCGCCAGGTCTTCTAGACGGCGGGCCGTCCGTCTGAGATTGGAGGCCTCTTCCCGCAGGACGTCCACCGTGACTCGGGGTCGGATATCCCCCAGTCGGCTCTGGACGCTTCCAACCGTGGTTAGTTTCCTGGGAGCTGGGATCGGCCGTTCTACCCTGAGCGGACTACACCGCTTTTTCTTCGGGGGAAAGGGAAAGGGCGCCTGGGGCCCTCTTCTCACAGGCGGCTTCGCTTTAACTGGCCCGTAGGGTGTGGGTTTCTCGAATGCCGGGGGGTTAGTCAGTTGGACCTTCTGGCTCCATGCGGGGTAGTTGGTGCGGTCGACCTCATAAATAGTGATGCCCTTTCCGCCGTGGGCTTTTCGTGTCTCCGCATCTCTAATTCGTGACTGGTGTTTCGCGATAGTGTCTCTGGAAGTGGAATTCCTCCCACATTTACAAAAAAATCTGGTGAAATGCTGCGCGATATGTACCCGGCGCCGTCGGGGGGTAGACAATAGCTGCTGACACAGTGGGCAGTTAACACCATTTTCCCGGCATAATCTTAAGATCTTCCTGGCCGTCTCTTCAGAGATCCACTTGGTCGGCAGGTGGGAGTGTGGAGAGGAATCCTCTTTCACTGAGTCTGACTCCGTGTCGTCCAGGGTTTCGTTAGGAGCTGGGTGGAGCTCCAGTGGAATGATCAATTCGGATAATAGAGGCAAGGCTCCGATGATTGGAGAAGCCTTCTTTACTGTCTCTTTCGTTACTTCCATGTTTAGAGGAGGTGCAGATGTATACGCTTCGAGTTGACAGCAAGCAATGAGCGCGCTCTCTCTGGTGTCCAAGATGGCCGCCCTCTGACCTTGACCTCTGGTGGCTTCTCCTGATTGGACGGCGCTGGTATCATAGTCGGCTAAATACGCAGGAGGCTTTTTTATTCGTTGGGGCCGGGATGTGTTCCCAGCCCGGTGTTACTAGCCTGGGCTCCTATATTTCCCGTGGTTCTTGCCTCCTCGGTCGTCAATCCGCAGCCAGGGTCGGGGTCAGCCCTCGAGTTAGGGTTGCGTTCCCCTGGAGAGACCAAGGAATCTTCGCCGGGAAACCGAAGTGATTCCAATCTTCCCGGCGATTGGAGTATTGGTAACTCCATTAGTCGGCTAGGCAAGAGTGATTCTAGAATAACGGCATCCGGATTATTGTTTCCTCGTGAGACTCGTCTCCGGGGTGACCTCTCATGTTAGGACGTCGGGCAGGCTCGAATTCAACTGGGGCTCGTCCTTGTTGCACCGGACTAGGGCGACAGAGCCTTAACCTTCCTTCAGCTTGAGTGGATCGCTGTCCATACCTTTCTATTTCGTAAGTATGATATTCGTGACTCCTTAGTACGCGATAGGGTCCCACATACTTGGCCGCTAATTTTGGATTTTCCCCTTTTCTCCGCCGCTTGCTTAGTAACCATACGAGGTCACCCTCATTGAATAGCGGAGGCTCTCTCACATCGGTTGACACAATTTCCTTCTGTCTATCTCGGAGGAGAGTATGGGCTTGCATCAACCGGTCGTGAACAGTCTGGACATACTCGTGTATGCTTGTAAATGATTCCAGCCTGTTTCCATACAGCAACTGGTCAGGAAGACGAAGCTCTCGACCCAACATCAAGTAATTGGGTGTTTCCTTAGTGGCGGAGTGCGGTAAACCTCGCAGCGTCCGCATGATTTGTGGCAGTAACTGATCCCAATCTTCTTGTCCTCTGCCCAGTAAGAGGGCTCGTAGGGAGTCACCCAGTACACGATTATTTCTTTCGACCACACCATTCCCTTCGGGGTGGTACGGAGTGGTCCTAGATTTTTCGACTCCCCACAAGTCACATAGCTCTTGGAATAAAGAGGACTCGAATTGGCTCCCCTGGTCGGTGTGCATAATTTCGGGCAGACCGAAGTAGCTGAATATTCTCTCGTCCAGGACCTGAGCTACCGTTGGGGCTGTAGCGTCGGGGATGGCTAAGGCATCTGACCACCGAGTGAAATGGTCAGTGAGCACCAACACCCAGCTATTTCCTCGAGGGGTCTGAGGTAGGGGTCCCACCAAGTCTACGGCTAGGCGTTGCCATGGCCTCCCGGCGTACAGCCGTTGTCTGTTCCCGGAGGTCCGGCCTTTTCCCGTCTTGGCCCTCTGGCAAACTTCACAAGAGAGAACTGCCCTCCGGATATCTCCAGCCATGCCCGGCCAGTACCAGTCCAATTGGACGCGTTTCAAGGTCCTCTCCACACCGCAGTGTGTTTGTTCGTGGGCTTTCCACAGGATTTCCTGTCTCAGCGTTTGCGGGCATACCACCACCACCCTTTCTCGCCCATTCTGAGTGAGATGAAGGGTCAATACACCTGACTTGTCGAGCTGGAGCTGGTGGAACATCCGGGCCAATCGCTGCAGCTCGGGGCTGCCTACTTGCAGCGCGGCCTCTTCTATTCTTTTCCGGTTCCTGACGGCCTGGTAAATTATCCCTAGGTCGGTAGCGGGTCTCTGTTGTAATGCCCGTACTTCATCTAGCAAAGTCTGCACCACTGTCAACCGTTCCGGGACCTTTGGGACCGTGCTTTCACCAGCTCCCTCAACGAGTCCGGTTTCACCTGCCATCTTGATGGCCCGTAACCGAGGGTCTTGAAGCCTTCTGGGAGGGTCGTCCAACACTCCTGGTGACCCCGCACCGCATGGCAGCCGTACTGGGACTGGACTGGCTGGTATGGGAATCGGGAGGCCGGGCCCTGAAGCATGTCCGCTGCTGGGTAGTCGAGGCCATTCGTCTTCATCCAACTGGCGGGTGTTGGGACTGGGTGTTCCTGTACCTCTTGGTGGCTGTACCGGAACCTGGTCCACTGGCACAGCAGTTTCCCAATTTGTTCCTGGGGTTACTAGAGAGTCACACACTTGTGACCTAGTTGGCCCCTGATCCCGCTTCTCAATGGCAGCACACTGCCGGCAGTCGATGCACTGTCGTCGACTCAATCTATCGGCGTTACCGTGCTTAACGCCTTTTCGATGGATAATTCGGTACTTGTGCTCGGCCAGGCTCTCCAGCCACCGGGCCACCTGGCAAGAGGGTTCCTTCCTCCGGTGCAACTAAACCAAGGAGGCATGATCGGTCCGGATCGTAAATTCTCTGCCATATAGGTAGGGCCAGAAATGCCGGACAGCCAGCACAACTGCCAGCAACTCTCTTCTAGTCACGCAGTAATTGCGTTCGGCGGTGGAGAGGGTCTTGCTATAGTAGGCTATAGGTCGCTCCTTGCCTTGCTGGACCTGGGATAGCACAGCCCCGGTCCCTACATTACTAGCATCGGTATCGAGCACGTAGGGCAAGGAGGGATCGGGATATGCCAGTACTGGAGCGTGCGTCAGTGACCACTTGAGCCTAAGGAAAGCTTCCTGTTCCTCTTCCTCCCACTTCCAGGGGACCCCTTCGCTTGTCAACAAGGTGAGAGGTTTGGCGATTGAGGCGTAGTCAGGCACGTATCGGTGATAGTACCCAGTGGTACCCAAGTATGACCTTAACTGCGTCACATCCTGGGGTGCTGCCCATCCACTGATGGCCTGAATCTTCTCAGGGTCGGTAGCCACTCCAGTGTCGCTGACTATGTGGCCCAGGTACTTTACTTGGGTCTGGAACAGACTGCATTTAGAGGGCTTTAGTTTCAGCCCGGCCTGTCTCAATCGCTCCAACACCTCTGCCAGCCTAGTTACATGACTAGAGAAGTCTGCCGACATGACGATGATGTCGTCCAGGTACAACAGCAAGGTTTTCCAGTGTAGCCCTTGGAGGACGCGTTCCATTAGCCGCTGGAAGGTAGCCGGGGCGGAGGTCAGTCCAAAGGGGAGCACCTTCCACCTCCATAACCCACTGCGTGTGGCGAACGCTGACCGTTCCTGGGCCTCGGCGGAGAGGGGTACCTGCCAGTATCCGCTCATCATGTCCAAGGTACTGAAAAACCTGCTGCCGGACAAGGCGTCCAAACTCTCGTCAATCCGGGGGAGGGGGTAGGCGTCCTGGCGAGTGACACTATTGAGTTTTCTATAGTCTACACACAATCGCCACGCCCCGTCCTTCTTCCTCACCAAGACCACCGGAGAGCTCCAGGCCCCTGTGAGCGGGCTCAATCATGCTTTGTTTCTCCAGGGCCGAGACCTGTCGCTCGATTTCGGCTTCTTTCTCGTGTCCTACTCGATATGGGTGTTGACGGATGGGTTGCGCCTCTGGAAGAAGGGGGATCTCGTGCTGTACCAGGGTGGTACGCCCCACGTCCTCGCTTCCTTGGCTAAATACATCCGCATAACGGACCAAAAGGTCTTCCATCCTTCGGTGCTCGGTAGGGGACGAGCAATGTGGCGCCGCCTGTTGGAGCAAGTCCAGCATGTGGGGAGGTACGTTGGAAACAGAAGGGGGAGGTTCCTTAGAAATCTCGGCCTCTCCCTTCGCTGTCCAGGGGACCCCTATTTCGTCCGGCCCGACTCCAGTGTATTGTCCCACGACCGTCCCTGCCGTCACGCTGACTGGATGGTCGGTGGGATTCATGCAGCGGATGGCCACTCTCCCTTTCTCACAGGGTTGATGTAGGCTGGCGGCCACCATATAACCGTTTCTTATTCCCTCGATTAACCCGCCTGGTTGATAGGATGAAGACGTGAGACGTCCGGCAACCAGGACCTCGGTTCGAGGGGGAAGCGTTGTGGCTCGCATTATTTGAACTCCACTTGTCAGAGGTCGACCCTCTCGGTCAGTGCAAGTCAACTTCTGCCCATTTAACACCAACGTGGGTTGCTGAAAGTTCATCTCACAGTGGTGGTCGACCAAGAAGGGCATGCCCAGGATGGCGTCCTCCTTCAGTGCACACACCACGAGAGATACAGTAACCTGGACACTCCTGACTCTGACTGGGAGAGTGATGAGTCCGTGAAACTGCAGCCGGGTACCATCTGCCATCCGTCCATAGTCTTCCCGAACCTCTAATTGGCTTTTGACATCCTTGGGTAAGCGCTCAAAGACATGTCGTCCCAACAGATTAGAGGTGCATCCGGTGTCCACGAGAAACTGGACGGGCTGGCCTCCGATGCGACCTGGCAAGAAATAGCTGCTATTATGCGGCTTCCATGATTCGTCTCCGTGAGTTCGTCTGGCTTTGCTCATTCTCTGGGGGCCTTTTTTGGAAGGCCGAGGCGGCTTTGGCCAGACGTACGTTTCTTCCTTGGCTTCTGAGGGTGGGAGACCTGCACACTCAGGTAAGGGTTGATACTGGTTGTGCAAGAGGACCGGTGGCGAGCAGGGGGGGAGCCTGTGTCGCCTAGTCCGTCGTGGCCGTTGCCACTGGCCTTGCAGGGGTATATTCGATCCACAGTCAGTACTTCCCCCTACTGCTGTGAATGGGAACCGTTTCCCGACCTCGTGGCTTGAGGTGGTTGTCCTTGGGAGACTTGAGGACACCGGCGTTGGGTGTGCCCTGTCTGGCCGCTACCCCAACATTTTGGTCCCCTTTTCTCCACTCCCCGTTGTCCCAACAGATTTCCTTCCCTTAGTCCATCCGCTAATCCTTTTATAGCCATCAGGACGTCATTCAGGGTGGCTGATGGGGGATCCGAGTGGACGGGGGCGACTGTAGCAGGGGTAGTCTCCTCCTCCTCCACTGTCATTATTATGGGTCGGGCACCAGGCCGAGGAAGAGTGGGCTGAATTTGCAGGAACTCATTCCCTGCCTTCACTGCTTCCTCCAAGCTCTGGGCTTTTATTGCCAAAAGATGGCGTTGGAGGGGCGTGTTTCCCAGGGTCAGGGAAAACGTATCCAAGGCCATACTGGATTGGTAGGAGTCTGGAAGGTCAGCGTACGCTATCTTCACCAGACGCTCCATTTCTGTTGCGTGTTCTTGGAGGCTCGTCTTGGGTTCCCTCTTGAGGTGGAGCCTACTCTTAGCCTCTCTCGGGGAGAGCCCGTACTTTGTGCGTAAGGCCGAGAAGATGGAGGCAGGCGAGTCCCCTCGACTACAGCTTCTGGCTCCCTCCTTCAATGTCTCACGCAGGTGGAGGAGAGTGGCCTTCTCACTCCACTCATTAGCTTCCGCAACCTCTTCGAACTGGGAGATGAACAACTCTACATCTTCACTCCCATCGAACTTCGGTGGCTTGAAGCTAGCTTCCTTCTTGGGTATTTGTAAGGCTCTAGTAATAGCCTCTGTCAGTTGACCAATCTGTTCGACATGGTGTAACTCTGCCTCAGCCAGATCTCTGGTAGCATTCCGTCGGCTGCTTGGCATGGTTACAAGGGTTGTCTTAGAAGTCCGTGGTCAAATCCCACTGCTGCCACCAGTGTGTGTAGAGGCGACTAGGTCGGCTTACTCTACCGGTCTGCATTCACTCTTCACAGGGGCTGTGTAAGGGTTGCCCGTGACCAACACGCGGAGGCGACTAGGTCGACTTACACCACCGGTCAACATCAACCACCTTACACCAGGAACTGCTCCCAGAGTGGTGCTATACTAGTTCGACAAGGTCGACCTGAGGTCGACGGGGTCGACAGTGTTTCTGTGGCTTTACTCCCACAGCACAGTCCATAGACTGAGTCTTGGAGTGAAGTAAGTGCTCGGTGTGGTTCTGCTATTGCGCAAGGTAACAGAAGAGTATGGTTCCAAATGCAAGGCATATATTGAACAACGTAAATGAGCCGAGGCTCTGCCTTAAATACAGCTGATTATGTAAATAAGGTAGCACGGGCCAGCCTCCTTTAGGGGCGTGGTTACATAAATGAAAAAGAGAGTACAACTCCAAATGATATAAAGAAAAAGGGAATGGCAACATACGTTTCCATCACAACGGTATAAGTGTCCTAGGGTAATAATATAAATTGCACTGACTCCACGCTTAACTCTCATTAAAATGTACAAATCTGTTCTACTCGATCAGCATTTAGTTATTGGTTTTAAAATTTTGCTTAGTGAAATCAAAAACAGTATGGTGAGCGCTTCTTAAGCGTTCATGGTATGATTTGTTAGAGTAGTTGTGTTCCAAGATATTTTTTCATTTTACCGATAGCAGTAAAACTGTTGTTAATGCATTAAATGCATCTGCAATGCATTGCAGTGGGTTTTTATTTCATTTCAAGATATGGCAACACCAATACCTATGACAAGTTTTAATGTAATTAAGTTATGTATGTAAATCTGTTACAAGTTGTTTAACTAAGCATGCTAATTATTTAAAAAATACTAATAATAATAATTGTAAACTTTATCAATAATTGTTGGGAAATTATTTTGAAGCTTCGTGTAGTGAAATTCTGGAAGTGAAGTTCAAATCCAATAAAAAGACGTTATGCAGCAGTTCGAAGTAAGACCCTCATTTAGGATTTTCTTGTAACCGTTGTTTGTGTTTTAGTTGGTAGGTTCAGTAGCCCATTAAAAATTATGAATAAGCTCACCATAATATTTTCAGCCTACACTCTAGAGATGATATCTATATTAACATCCAATTATGAATCTCCACAAACTCCAACTCGTCACTCTGATGAATGGACACAGAGAAGCTATCAAGGACCACCGTATGGTGGTCCTTGATAGTTTAATGTTTTTGATGTTTTAAGAGCAAAACATACGAAATGTTTACGTTTGTTTTCTATTTCCATCATCATAATTAGAAAACCTTATTAAAATTAAACTCGATCTATATCTACCTGTTTTTATTTATATTATACAGTACATTTTATGATGTGGAATGTAAAATAATTTACCGAAGTTTTTTTTGCCTTAGAATGGATTAAAATTTATTTGCATTCTAATGGGAAAAATTGTTTCAGATCTCGAAAAACCTGGAGTAAATTATGTTCGAGAACCGACGTTCCATTGTACGTTATTAAAAGATATTCGTCGCTGTATGTTATGAAATTTTAAATTTACAGTGGTTTGAAAACCATTAAAGTTGTTTTATCTATTTTTAATTTAAATGTCCCGCACAAAACATTTAGCTGCAGTTGTTTGACAAAGTTGGTAAAGCTTTACAGTTTTCTTCCTTTTCTATTTTAATTTATTTCACCTACACAAA
Organism: Watersipora subatra; assembly: GCF_963576615.1. Classification (NCBI taxonomy): domain Eukaryota; kingdom Metazoa; phylum Bryozoa; class Gymnolaemata; order Cheilostomatida; family Watersiporidae; genus Watersipora; species Watersipora subatra. Next base: position 25,908,873 of record NC_088714.1, read on the forward strand.
ACTAATCTCATGATATTTAGTTTGAAAATTAAAATGGCGAATGTTGTTATAACTATGTTAAATACAAATCAATATTTTTTCCAAAGAAATTTCTGTTACCTGGGCAACGCCGAGTAGCACAGCTAGCTACGTTAATTTAATTTCAACATATCAGACTCATCTCAAACTAATTTGTGTAAGGTTGTGTAATTAAGTGATAGCATATCTGTTTTCTCAAATTGCCAGTCTTGCTAATTTGTTTTTTTTTATAAAACAATCAGTTTTGATTAAAAATATTTCATGCAAATAATGATTTGCTGTTATTGAATTTAGCAGTATAGTTTTACAAATCAGATGAGTGTATATTACGGTGTTTACCACCAATTTCATTTTCATATTCTAATGCATGGCAGGATATCTCAACAATTTCTACATGTAAAAATATTGTGTCCGCTTATAGATCTCTTTTTTTATGAAACTACTCTTATTAGGCATGTTTGCCAGTATCCTAAATGTATGTAATCATTTTAAAAGCATTGCTATCATGAGTTAATTTGACTTATTCTATTTTACTAAAGTTCAAGAAGCTATCATATTCTATTTGTCTAGGAAGAAAGTGCCATTAACTACTTGCTTTCACTGAGCTCATACATACAGTATTTATGATTTACATCATGGCTGATTACCCATGTTACGCGTACCACTTAATTTGTGCTCAGGCTATAGCTATAAATAGATAAAACTTAGTAAAATTAGTTTTAGCTCGAAACAACAGCTGTTACAATGATAGACACCCTTTGAAGAGAGTCAAACTTAGCAATTATTTTTAACATTTTCACACATTTTGATTAAACCTGGATTTTATTTGCATTCAAACTTCAAGCAGTGATGTTACTCTGATCAAATACATTATTTAAAACAATCATCATGCCATTATATTTAGCTGATTAGAAAACTTTGACTTTGAAATTGCTAAGAAATAAAATTATTGATTTTGTGTTTTGTGCTAGCAAGCAGTACAACTCTGCTGTTGAAGTATTAAACTACTTTAAATGTGCTTTGATAAACATACCTAAATAAACTAGACTCAGAGCTTCATTTTGCTATATAATAAGTGTGACTTCTAATAATTGACCAGAAACTACAACACCATACCTATTGAAATTGATCAAAATTCTAGGGATCTGATTGTTTTTCACGCCGCTGTATATTCACAAACTCTATTGCTAGTCTTTTGTTACTTTCAAATGACTTCAATAGATGTGGTTCACAGTTCTACTTCTTTCAAACATTATTATTGCTAAACTCTTATAAAACAGCAATAACATTGTGATAAGAGTTAGTTTAGGTTTTCCTTGCAAGTCTGCTTTGAGATCTGTTTCATCATAGAGAGCTAGTAAGGTCACCTATAATAGTTGTTGGAGTTGGTTATCATCTGTCATAGAGTTGTTTTCTCATACAATTTAGTTTACAAAAGATATTTACTTGAAGGGAGTACTAAGAATGTAGCAGTAGCAGCTATCTCTATTGATCTAGGAAGCAGTTTGTCTTTAACATCTAGTTTAGGCAGAGGTTGCCAATACAAAAAAGCAGGTGTATTACAAAACTTATAAAAATATAAATGACAGTGACTGCATGCTTAACTCTCATAAACATGTACAAATTTGTTCTACTCGATCAGCATTTAGTTATTAGTTTTAATATTTTGCTTAGTGAAATCAAAAACTGTATGTCGATAGCTCCTTAAGTATTCAACGTATGTTTTTTCTGTTTTGAGAGTAGGTGTGTTCCAAGTTATTTTTTTCATCTTTACATATTGCAGTAAACTACAATGCATTGTGGTGGGTTTTTATTTTATCTAAAGATAAGGCAACACCAATTCCTATGCCAAGTTTTTAGGTAATTTAGTGATTTAGTTATGGAGGTAAATCTGTTACAGATTGTTTAACTAAGCTTGCTAATGATTTTATTAATAATAATTGTTAACTTTATCAATAATTGTTGAGAGATTCTCTTGGAAGCATCATATGGTAAAGTTCCAAAAGCAAAGTTCTAATTTAATAAAATACATTATGTGGCAGTTCTAAGTGAGACCCCTGTTTATGATTTTCTCAGAGCCGATGTTTGCGTTTAAAGCGATAAGTTTCATAGCCAATTAAAAATAATGAGTAAGCTTACCATATTTTTAGCCAACAATCTAGAGAAGATATCTATATTAACCTCAAATTATGAGTCACCACAAGCTCCTGATCTTGACTCTGATGAATGGACACAGAGAAGTTATCAAGGACCACCAAATGGTGAAGTAGGAGTGATACAGTTTACCACTCCAGTTGAAGGACGCCACGTAGCAGTCTTTAGTGAGATCTCTGATCAGCCTCTGTCTCTAACAGAAGTGGTTATCTATGGTATGAGTTTTATTTCGACATGCTTGTAGTAAGTGAATTAGTAATGGTTCATTGAGAAATGGGTCTATGCAAGGTAAAAACTGATTTTAAAATAGTAAATATTAACCCATCAGTGAAAAGTAAGAAAATTATTTGATTCAAATTTGAAATAGTCTTCAGAAATATTTTGCTACTCTTTTCTAAGCAGAAAAGTCTTTTTTGTTTAATTTCATCTACTCAGAAATTTATCTGGAAGTATACTGTAGTGAGTAGGAAGTGTTCCTAGGATGCCTCGTCTTAGTTTAGTGATATGTTACCAACATGATAGTGGCTAAGGGTAAAAACATGTTGAATTATGCTAATAGCAAAATATCAAATATACATTTGCATGATTCACGCATTCATGCATTCAAAAAGCTCTATCACATAGCCATTTAATTACCAAAGTGTTCACATGTACATGTAAATATACGGTTCCAATTAAACCAAATAACTTTCTATTTCAAGAAATGTTTATTAGACACTCAAAGTTTTGGCAGCTAAGATGCATCGGTTTTGCTGAGAAACATTGTATAAAAACATGGCACCGTCTTTACAAAGCATACTGCTTTATCTGTTTAGACATAATTTTTGTGTGCTGACTACTTGCTAGGTTTACTTACATAGTTTATATTTTTAAAGTAACTTCTTGCATGTTCCATGTTTTTTTCTTGTCTGAAAATTGCAATAATTTAGCTAGCAATGATTTTATGTATTATACATAATATGAGTGATTCCATGAGCTAGTAGATAATAAAATATATTAGCCAAATCAAATATATTTTCCTAAAGTATCTATACCATTAAAAAAAATTTACTGCAGATGGGGTAAGCAAAAAATACAAAGTTAATTAGGATGTTGAAATTGTACATTGACTTTACAAATTGCTTAAAAATATTTGAAGTGATTGGCAATAAAATAATCCTAAATCTATTAAACTCACTATGAATATACACATTTGCAAAAGATTTGTAGATGGGATATTAACAAGTCAATTAAGAAAAAAATTAAAAAACACCATTCTTAAAAACGCTTATGCAGTACTCAACATATAGTTTGCGGTTAACCCTTTCAGGTCAAATTAAATGATTCCATTGCATGCTTCTAGGTACAACTATTCAAGTGACTGCTCACAAGAGATAGAATCAGCTTGTTTATTGTTTTATATTAAATCATAAAACAAGATGATAAAAAATAAGGTGTAATAATGGCCCATATGCGCAGTAGCATGGCTATTCAAGTTGCAAAGCTTGTGTTAACAGATGAAATTGTTAATGAAGAAAAATTAGTTTTCTAAGCAAAATAACTCTGAAAAAATCTATTCCGGAGAGTCCAGCAAATGCTGCTTCAATGCAGTCCTAAAAAACATGACTATCAATTTTCCTTAGCCAAATTGGCAAAGAATTCCAGGCTGGTGAAATCCAATAGGCAACCCTTCTATGGCCACCAGCAGAAGAGCATGGTGGAAGAGGTAATGAAAATAAGGAATGACGAGCGTTGTAATGTGTTGACAAGTTAGTTTAAGATTTAACTTGTGTGAAGGCTAAGGAAATATTCTTATTTGGTATTATAGTTGTTGTATAGGAGAAGCACGAGATTTTTTAAACAAAGGAGTTGTTGAAAAATAAGAGTTTTATGGTATATTATTCAAAGCAACCGCTCCTGGATGACCAACATTTAGTTTAAGTAGCCCAGTAGAGCGCTTCTCCATGATTCCAAGCAATGAAATATTTTATGGTTAATTAGAGTATTAAAAGCAAAAGAGGCGTTTCTAGTAAGATTAATGATGCCTGGTAAATAGGTCCCAAGCTTTGTCGCAGTTGTTTTCTCAATAGTTCAATGTGTCCCAACCATTTTAGTGTACTATTTATTGCGACACCTAAAATTTTTATCCTGTTTGTATGTTTTGTTCATTCATGGAAATGTTTTTTGTTATTTGAAATTTATTCTACGGTTTTTGAATAACTATGAAACGGCTCTTTTCACCATTTAATGTTAGTTTGTTTTGGTCAAACAATTTTTTATCACGCCTAATAATCTGTTGATTTTAGCTAAATCTTCATTCAAGTTATTAGCGGTATAAAAAAGTTAGTATCATCAGCAAACAAAATAGTTTTAAATTTGTTAGTCCTTGTGGTAATACACATTTAATTACTACAGGTTGAGATATAGGTTAAGAGATATTTTTTGAGTTGTTATAACACTTTGAAAACGGTTAGATAGATAATTCTGAATTAATTTTAGACTCAAATGAGAAAAACTTATTTGCTTAAGCTTACTAAACAATATAGAGTGATCTATAATTGTTTGAAGTCTTTGAGAGATCAATGAATATACAATGTACTTAAAACTGATAGACTATTGTTTAAAGCTGCAAGTGTACTGTTTCTAAATTCTATCAATGCTTCACGAGTACCTTTCCCTTTCTGAAATCTAAATTGAGATTCTGCAATAACGTTTTCTTTAATAGTGGTTCTGGATTTTTGGTTAATAATATGCTCAAAACTCTTTGAAAAAACTGGCAGAATAGAAATAGGTCCATAGTTATTAGATAACAGCTTATTGCCTTTGTTTTTAGATATGGGTACAACTTTAGCACATTTAAATTTTTGTGTGAAAACACATTTATTTATGCTAATGTTGATAACTCATTTATGCTCAAGGTTTTGATAACTGAAGTGAACGTTCTTTCGCTAATTTCACAGAAATTCCAACTATGCCTTCTGCTATGTTCATTTTGATTTGCAATATCTCTCTAAGCTCATTAACTTCTACCAAATTAAAAACTAGGAATGTAGTTATCCTTGAAGCTTGACACGGTATATTTTTATTAAAAAAGACTCGTTCATTAAAAGTTTATGAAACCAAGTAAATGTAGGTTTGTGTCCTGATGTTTTTTTCTACTGTGCAACAAACAGTATTTTTTGATGAAAATTATTTAGTATACGATGTATACAACTTGCCGAATAGGATGTTTTCCAAGTAGGAATATCTACAATATTTTGGAAATTATACTAGGGAATTAAACCAAGATAATCAGCTGAGTCAGTAGTCATAGCATTAATATTAAAATCACCAACCATTACATGGTTTACCCCCCTCCCACTTGGAGATGCCAGGTAGCTGTCTAAATCAATTAATAACCTATCTGCGTCAGTAAATGGAGTCCAATATAGAGATGTGATAAGGAGTGACCCCTCCCATGACCTCCGCTAGCCTCAGTGAAATAGACTCTGTTCCGAATAGTGACATAGTTGTAGATTCTAAAACAGCCACACCACGTTGCACCTAAACCTCTGTGCATTCGCAGCAAAAGGAATTACTGTTATCTATAAACATGTAATTAGAAATCAAAAAGAATGTGTGTTGGTTACAGTACAAAAAGTTTCACTTAAATGAATAATGTCAAAAAAAAATCTGAATGATGCAAGCAACTCTAAAAGATGATAAAAAAATGTTTAGACTACCAATATTTACATGCAAAATACTAAATCCATTAGTGTTTGAAGAATTTGATCTAATATGGTTCTAATTGAATCAGTGTTGCAGAACTGACTGTATCTTCTTTTCTTTTAATTTTAACTTAATTTTTTTTCCTTGAGGAAGAAGTAAACTCAAGATACATTCTCTATATAAAATAATGTAGTTATATAAAATTAAAAAAAAACTTTTTATGAACAAGATTAAAATATTGTTTCAAACCACTAAACTATTAAAAAAGTACTAGCAACTTAGAGCATGAAAAACTAATCCAACTTAGTTTACTATAAGTATAGGCTGTAGGCACATTTGGTAGGATGAGCAGCAAAAATTATAATCATCCATCTGCTAAAATATATTACCTAACTGCTATATGTTGACTTCAATCTAGTAGATATCACATTTAGTAGCATATAAATGACTAATAAATGTACTGCGCGCTGCTACTTGACTGAATTACTGATCATAAGTTATGATACGACAGAAACTATTTTCAGAATACAATTATGCAAAATCAGAGAAGACAACTCAGAGTTCTACCCAAAATCAGAAGGCTAGTAGCTTTGCAGTAGATGGAGATTTGGCTACCTTATCAATGACTACAAGTGAAAGTGGCCCATGGTGGATGGTTGATCTTGGAAGGCTGATTCTACTCAAGAGGGTAGAGGTCTTTGTCAGAAATGGAACATGCTCCTCAGGAACTATTGAGTGCTGTATGTTGACTACTATGTAACATACAATACATGTTGATAGTGCATTTAGTTTATTTACAGTGTTTTATTACTGCTAACTAATTTACATGTGCATATTGCTCAGTAACAAATCAGTTAGCAACTATAAATATACCCTAAGTGCAATGCTAAAAAACTTGACATTGCGGAATAAAAATACAATTTATGTAAAGAGAATTGGTTTGCATTTACTGTTGATTGATAAATTCATTTGTCTATTTTTATTTGTACTATAGCTTCTGCACAGTGTAAGATGTAAGAAGCAAAATATCTCCCACAAATCAGTTTACCTATGTTTTGACAGTCTTGTGGTGAATGTATCATCTTAAAACCAGTAATTACCAAAGTTTTACAACATTGGTAACTTGAAACACTTTTCCTCAACATCTACAAGTAGAATACCATATAAAACATATTAGTATTATTTTTTTCAAAAGCATTAACAAAAACAGCAGTAGAAATAAAAAATTAATATTGTTGGAAGGAATAAACAGTGGTAAATTATAAAGCAATTTTGAGTGAATAGTATATCTAGGAGACAAATTAAAATATGTGGCAAAGTATAGTCCCAATATTCATTAAAACATTTAAAATTCGATAGTCGGTTCTTATTTATCTGCTTACTTGAACTTGTGCACTAGAAATAATAATTCATAGATTTTAATTATTAAATTTTTTGCTCAAGTTTTGCAATTTCCATAAAATAAACAATGCATTTTACCAAAAATTAATTAATTATGCAAGAAACTGCATTCAAAGTATATTTTTAATTATTTTTACAGCTTCTCGCTTGAGTGGTCTCTACTTGCTGACAAGCAAAGTCGATACCAATACTGCACCGAGTACTGACTCTAGCAGCGTATGGGAAACATGTTACCAAAATAACACAGCACAAGGAGACAGCTTTAAGGCAATGTGCAGCTCTAACCGAACTCCTCTCACTCGACTATTCACTATCCTGTTCACTAGTGGTGAAGGAGTTAATCTGAGAGAGGTAGACATTTTTGGACATGGTTAGTCCCAAACTACTTCCATGTGTAAATAACAGTTAATGAAGTTCAAGTACTCATCAACAATGTATTTACTTTTATATATAATCTTTATACTTACCATAGTGATCAGCATGTTATCTGATAGGACTCATGCAGTACTTTATTGCTGTTTATCGTGTTCTGGTAGAGATTATTAAGTCAATGCTGTACAAAATGAGGTTGAAAGTTTAAATAATTAGGAAGAAAGCAATTTATTCAAAAGTGATATCAAGCATCTGTAAAGCAATTTTAATATACACATGCTTAGCTATAATATACATGTAGCTAAGCACATTTAGGTGACAAGCAAGGTCAATACAAATACTCCACCAAGTACTGTCCAAGGCAGTATATGGAAAACATGCTACCAAAACAACACAGCACAAGGAGACAGCTTTAAGGCAATGTGCAGCTCTAACCAAACTCTTCTCACTAGACTCTTCAGTATCCTGTCCACTAGTGGTGAAAGGTTTAGCATATTATGCTAAACAATAGGTTTAGCATATTATTCTAAACCTATTGTTAAATGACATTTAGCTGCTAAAATACCCATGCATCATTGTTAGATACTGAAAACATCTTATACATGTATATGTGTCGTGGTTTTCTGACAAAACAGCCACCAATCAGGTTGATGTGAATGATTTAAAGAGTAAGATTTTCCATTTATATTAAAAACATCTCATTATTTGTTTGATTTTTGTTATTCACTTCATGCCCAGTCTATTTAATTTATTTATTATTACAATAGAAATGGATGGCCTACAGCTAATTGTAAAAATCACATTATTCCCATGACCAAATGAGCGGGAGCAAAGTTTGAGAGTTTTTATGATAAATGCATGTGCACAAAATTTACGAAAATTATTCATCGACAACATCACAAACCCTTGTTTTGAAATCTCATCAACAAAACTAACCATCATTTTGTAGAGTCGTTAAAGTATAATAACGATACAAAACACGTATAAGCCTGTTTAAATATGTTACCAAGTCTTTGTAAACCATCCACATTATCTTAAAACTTACCTATCTGATGGGATTATACACAAATAGACAGATTAGTTTGGCCGAAAATTTTTATTAAAATTTGCTAAGCCTTACTTTTTTAATATTAAGACCTGAAATTGAAACGCCGAGCAACAGAGAATAGAACGATTAAGTTGCGCGCGTTTTATGAAAAAGTAACATGCACATTTCACCAGTCTATAGCATTGTCGAATTGCCGAAGGTTTCTGTAATTAACGTAAGAGTACTGAAATTGTTTCATTTTTGCAGATTTCAAAGTAACTGACATTTTAGACACTTTTGAGTACTTTGGTATTCTAACTGATGTCCAATGCAGTGTAAGTAAAGGAAATGACGATGATTTTTTTTCTAACGATTCATATGAAATTATTACAATATTTAATTATAAGTTCGGATGACTACACAACAATGACTACGTAGTACAGATTTTCTAAAAATCAATATAAATATCACAACTTCTTGATATTGTTAGCTATGACGTTTTGAAATGTAAACAAAATTTTGCATTGGTTTTATATTATTACTGTATTACTATATATTAATAACATTGGTTATTCTAGTAATATCAGTGCATTTTACTTCTAATATTGCACTTTTCCTATTGCAGGGGGAGAGACATAAACATATAATCTTTTCCTTTCAATATCGCTGTTTGTTATATATAATAACACCCACGCCCAGTACATGACAGCTACGATGACAGTTATCCTATTGCACTGCAGTGCCATTTGACTGCTAATATTGCATTTTTCAACCATCAGTACCCTTTCTTATTTTTCAATATACAGCCATACATACAGCCATTTGTCATACAGCCCACTTTGGTCATGGGCTGTATGACAGTGAAATTTCTAGTACTCATAATTTTCTGTTTTGCCAATCTTCCTGATAGATTGCGCCACCAATGCTTTTTAGCTTGTACTGCCAGGTTATTATTTGTAACTCAGTTGTCCCTGAAACTATATAGTTTAACAAAACCTCAAAATGTGCATAACAGAAAATATAGAAACCTTGTGACACCTGAGCTGAAGAAGACTTTGATATTTGTAGGTAGTGTGCTCACCAGTTAAATTATGAAGAGAACTGCATGTTTATTAAATACATTATTGCCACTCTTGCGGTTGAATGGACTAATTCTAAAAGACTTAACATGCAAAAAGTGGTTGTGCTAAAAATGTCTTATTAACCGTCTTTGTCGGTTTTACTTAATAGTAAGTACTAAAAAATTAGGCTACAATAAAAAAGAACTCTGCATTTTGTATTGTTTAAAATCAATGATTATCTTATTAAAACCTGATACGGAAAACCTATACTCACCTGTTACTTCAACATAATATACATATTTTATAACACAATTATGACTTAAAAATCTTGACAGCGGTTGAATCGGCATCCTATATAATTGTTATCAATCGATTTCTGAAATTTACCAAAAGATTACATGTTTAGCAGGTGACGGTAGGAAGCTTTTATGAACTAGGGTGAACGTTTAAATATAGAAACTATTAAATCTGTGTAAGTTAAAATAGTGCAAACTTAACCAAGTAAATTTGAAACATTTATGGATTGTTTCTCAACCCTATCTCTACCTCCAAATTGGAGAAATGTTGAGCCTACACAGTTTTGGTTGTCTCCAGAGTAAAGTAATGGTAATACTTCTTTACTGATTGTTACTTTATTAATTTAGTGTCTTGCAATGAGTTTTTACATTTACATGCAGTACTTGTTTTGATACGATGTAAAGTTATATGCTGAATCTACTTGAGAGTCATGGTAAGTTTTCAACTAATAAAAACAAATAAGCTACAATGAGTTTTGATAAGGGTGTCTGCTACAAAATCTAACAATTTTAACACACAAGGTCTTAGAACAAAATAATATTATATAAAGAGGTTACATCTTATTTTTTGTTCATTAACCACATACAATAATATCATATTTTTAGAGGCTGCACAGCTTACAGAAAAGGTTGCGGGAAGAAAAGAAAGCTCAACATACACCAGTGTCACTATCTCTTTTATTTCTTGGAACCAGTTAATGGTGGGCTTTGAACCACCAGCTAAGTGAGTTTTTTAAAAAAGTCGTATGTAGTAAGTTTAAAACTTTGTTTTTGCAATGCGAATAATTCGTATAAAATTAGTATAATAGCGCACCAAGAAAATCAGGGCATAGACCTTTCTTACCAAGCAGGTGATGCAAGATAATTATTGTTAAAGTATCGACAAAGTGGGTTCAATTTTCTAGTTACAAAGATCTGCTTCTCACCAGACAAGTCATATGTTTAAACAGATCTAATAAAATAAAGGGATAGTTATTTTTGTAGCCTTGAAGAAACGGTTGCTGTAACTCTAGGAATAGTATGCAGTAAAAACCATGTACCATCGAGTTAGCCTTTTTATCACTTTGGTTTAATTTATCAATACTTGTTCAGAGCATTTCAATAGATTGCCCTAATAATTTATCATTGTTTTTATAATCATAATATTCATAGTTGTATTTTTTATTCAAATTTAAACAACTTTAAGGGTAAAACAAGCCAAAACATTTAAAAGTGATAATTACATCATCAGTGTTTCAGTTGAATGTTTTTCAAAAGCTAACACAAAAATTTGCTGTTCTTATTAGTAGCTTCAAAAACATTTTCATGTTTTATGGGTGAAATCAAACATAATAGAAAAGAATTTCACTACATATTCAGAAACATCATATTGAAGGAACCGGTTGAGCATTGAAACATAGTCATGTCCTTGAGTTGTCAGTATTCTGCTATGTTAAAGCTCCACTCTGGGCAAATTATATTGATCTGTAATGAATTTATAAAATATCTTTGCATAAATTTAAAGAACCTTTTTTTAGTTGTTTTTAACTTAGACAAAATTGGCTTCTTAATAATCGTTTTTCTTAAATCATCTTAATATTGTATCTCTACAAAAGATAAACTATTTCCTGCCTTCATCAGACCTATTATCATTAAATACATACTATACCTTGTTTGATGAGCAGAATTTTATAAGTTGATCTGAGACTAGCTATTTGCAACGTTCAAGATTGATTTATTGTAACGCTACTCTGAGCTTGACACATGCAACTTAAATACACATTTTTCTAAAAACATGGCTACACATGTCAGCGTTATGCATCTTTTCTGCACCCAAAGTGTTTACCACAATAATTTTCAAATACTTTGTTCCATAGAGTTTGAAATTTAAATTCTGCTCAAAAAATCCCCATAGAGCTTTGGTTTGGTTTACAATTTTTTGTAAAAAAAATTTAAACTACAACAAATATTTGGCTGTATGCTACATTTACAAATATTACATAAAGTATATAGTTGATAGTTGATCTTCCTACTACTTATTTTAGGTATGAGGTAAAAGCAAAGCATGATGGTAACGTGATAACATCATCAGGTGATATCACTCATGATTCAAACTCTGAAAGAGCAGCAACAACATTATCTGGGTTTGATCCTGATCAGGAGTATGAGATATCTGTGAGCTGTTTTCTAGAAGATTCTATTCTATGTGAAGGGATTTCTCCTACATTCATGGTCTCTACTTCAGCCTGCTCAGGTACGTAAGCACTAAATTATATGTTTGTTTTGAAAAGTTTCTCAGTGGAATTATTATTATAGCCCATAATTTAACACTATTTGCTCAGATACTAAAATTGAAGATACTTAATTATTAGGCTAAACTAACCTATAAAGTCATATATTATTCTTTAGACCCATCGGTACCTGAGCTTCGTTACATAATTACCTCAACTATGGATAGTGTTAGAGAAAGGTGGAATTACACTTATAAGTGGGAGGTAAGTTTTGCCTACAAACACTGGTTGTGTCAACATATACTTGTATGTTTTAAACTTTCCAAAACAAAAAATTTGGATACAGTTCTTGAACATAGAAAATTATTTGTGCTAAAATTTACTTTGTGTTGCCCTTTTTTACAATAAAAAAATAAATGTATAGTTGGAAACATTGATTATTGACACACAAAAACTAGCACAAACTGCTTTTAAAGTTGAACTGTATGTTTCATTGAACTAAAATATTTTTACATTTTAAATATTAACCTTTAGTTCAAAAACATTTTGGGTTTTGTTCTACTAAAAGATAAACCCAGCATGCTTATCAAAACAGCATCAAGACCACACACTACTAGGTTGTTTACACATTGATTTTTATAAAATATAAATTATCAATAAATCTTTTAAACTAAACTATGCATATTATCATTAAGTTCTACTAGCATTGCACACCACACAAACTAATTTATGGTCAGAGAAATAATGAGGTTTCTATAAAATGTTATGTAAAAGAACTAATTTGATATACAAATAGATCCTTATTAGAAATTAGGCAGTCGTATGAATAAAGTTGGATGGCTAACGTTATAATTTTATGGATGCTAGGTATCTGCATCTAACTGTCGTGGATCAGTAACTTACACTTACTCCAGCCCAGGAGTACACCGTCAGAGTACCACTGATAGATCTGCTACATTTCTAGTAGATGGTTACAAGGAATTTACATTTACTGTTACATCAGAGAATGAGGCAGGTCTGAGGTCCTTATCAGTCAGCAATCAGATATCTCCAATACTGAGTAAGTTGTTGCGGAGTGTCTTATATATTGACCTCTCAATCCACTCAAGTTATCTCATCAGCATCTGAACATGTTATCAATGAGTAAATAATAATTATAAGCTATTAGGATTACACGTTCCTAGATGTTATTAGCATAAAATAATTTGATCTCAAAACCGCCTTCAAAGATTGGCTTGTCTGTTAAAAGCGTGTCTGTTAAACTGCCCTTTCAAAAGCCTAAACACTGTAGTTGCTAACTTATAAAAATAACTGGGCCATGCTGGACTACAGAAAAAAATCAATTATAAAAATATTCCTTTAAAATGTTTTTTGACTTAATTTTGTATTACTCTAAGTTAAACTTTTTGAGAAAACCTATATTTTAATGGACTTGTATGTGACTTGAACGATTAATAAAGTTTATATTTGGTCAATTAGGTTTATTGAGCCTGTTCGGATCTCATGTCTGTTCAAATGACGCTAACGTATTGGTAATTTAGCTGAATGTGTGTTAGAAAATGTAGACAACCTTCCATACCTTTCATAATGATTTGAAAGTGTGAAACATGTTATTTTTTATTTCAAGTCAACCTGCTTGCAATAGTTTTGAGATTTTTCAGAATTTACAGCTTTCTAAATTTTTATTAATATTCCTTAGTTAAGTGAAGGCATTTTTGCAAACTGCTTGCTGTTGATGTGATTCTCGGATCATGTTGAAAAGCTTAACTTAGACTTCTCCTGACAACTAACAATAGGTGCATGAGTACAGTTGAGCCTGTAGTTCTAAACTTATTTCTGCTGCTAAACCAGTGGCTAGCCATTGTAATCAAATGCAACTGCCAAAATACTTAAATAAGCAGTTGTAACTTTGGTAGTAAACTAGTTAGCATTTGCTATGCACAAGTACTTTATATTATCGCAGAAATCGAGTACATTGAAAATCTTTGAGCTTTTTGTGTGTCCAAATTTACAATCGCACTCGTTATTGATGCACTAAAGATTTTCTCAAAAACGGTTTGTATTTTTCAGGGCCCCAATTTGGTGACAGTAAAATAATTGTACAGGCAACAACTTCTGAATGTGTAGAAATCATATGGGAGAAACCTGAATTTATAGGAGGACCAGAACCGAGCATAGAATATCAAGTAATTTTTCATTATTTCAGTTCAGTTTTTACTGACATGAAGGTGGGCATATGATCAGGCCATTTTAGGGTTTTTTTCTAGTCAGTAAACTGGCCAGATGTTGACAAATAATTAATTTTTTTAACATTTCTGTCGCTCTTTATGCTTTAGATATAATCACTCTTAGATTGCATAAATAGTCTTTATGCAATCTAAGATTTTGTCAGTTTAAACACTAAGTTCTTCATTTAGGTAAATGAGGCACACCATGGGAAAGGGCCCATCAGATACTTTTTGAAGATATTAGTTTTTTACCATCTGATAGAGAATCTTTTGCTGATTCTAATGATATGTAACATTTTATTTTTCTGACAGTTATGAGTGAGTTCATTACAAGAAAACGGCCACAAGACTAGGTATTTCGGTAAAACAATGATTTGAGAAATCGAGCGCTGAAAATCAACCAGCATCATAACTCCTACACCGTTTAGCATCATCATGGCAACGAGAAATTTAGTGAGTGCCAACAAAACAGAAAAAAAGTCACTTAGACTAATTAGACCATGCCGAGTTTATTGCTCTCAATTAAGAAGCTCTAAAACAACTAGTTTTCAAGATACAGCTATCTGAAGTGGGCCTAAAATATTACAAGGGCTTCTGTGAAATTAATCGATTTAGTCTATCAGTGTCTATGGCTCTATCACTAACAGTTTATGGGCATTACAATGTCACAAATAATTCAGCTAGCTTCTATAGATTCTCTGTATTGAGGGGGGGTAAGAGAGGTGCCACCTGTTTGGCTAAATAGTCTTGTCTACCAGCTGACATACTACCTGGTTGAATGATATCTGGCACACAATTGTATAGAGCAGTTGTTGCTATCCCTCGCTTTAGAAGTCAGAATCTCCCCATCTCTGTTTCAACCTACAAGTTTATCAATTGTCAGTTGTAGAACAAATTGAGAGTTAGTGAGATGATTGAAAACTACTATCCAAAACTGGAAAGCAAAAACTATCCAGTATTGTCAATAGAGGTTGAACGTTATCTCATTTTTTATGTGCCAGTGATTATGTATGTATATAAATAATTGAGTGAGCTATGATCATGATTGAACTTACCATTTCATCATCATAGAGTTAAAATCAATACATCTTTGTAATATCTGAAAGGAGATTAAAGTACTCAGACGTTTGGTGTCCCAGCTACGACAGCTACAATCCTCAGAATTGTTAACATGAAAATCAAACTAATAAATCCTTTGACAGATCTTTCAAATCGTAGCGTATAGCTTTAAGTACAACACAAGATAATTCAACCTGCTATGCCAACAAGAGCACCAACATTATACTAAAAGTTTAATTCAATCACTTGTACTTATCTAGCATGTGTGTTCATAGAGGCATGGTTGATGGTTTCGATTAGATGTGGTTTTGTGTAGTTGTCTTATCTACGATATTTAAGTTTTACCAATCCGAAGCCAGTATCCATTAGAAATCCAGTATGCCCAAGAAGCATGAATTGTAGGATAATTAAGGAGTTTTTTTTTCATAATCATTTTTCAGCCGAAATAGGCTAGCCCACTCTTGTTTTCAATTTGACCACTGCAGTTATTAGGGTACATGACTATGTTTCCATGATTGCTGGATTCGAGGCAGTGCTCAAGCATGGATATCACACTATTTGGGCCATGGCTCTGCATTGCATCTATGCCGATAGTTTCATTCTCATCATAGATGCAGTTGGTTTGTGATGGTGTCGCGGTATCACAGACGCCAAAGAGTTAAAACTTTGTTGAGTTGAGTTTTTCCTGATGTGCTTGATGAGTTTTTTTTTAAACTTGTTCACTTATATACTACGCATATTAATAAAGGCTGCCTTGAACAATGAGCGGTGATCGTATTGGTAATTTCTGACAGCATACTTTCGAAGCCGTGCCTTTTTGTTGTTACCACTGCGAAATATAGTGCCCTGTGGTTTCATTGAGAGGGCTAACTTGACAATGATTAAGGCATCCTTTTCTTTTTTTCTCGAACTCACCCAGTTTATTTATCTCCATACATTTACTCACTGTGAATTGGGCTGTGCACTTTTTTGAGCAGCAAGACTGATTGTTAGTTGCAGTTTCATGCAGTTCTGACTGAACAGCTTCTTCTGTCTATAGTGGTTGTGTCACCTCTTTCCCTGTTGAGACTGGGGCTGGTATGTGATGTCCATCATCATGAGCAGATCAAACAATTCCTGTTGTTACTAGAGCCTCTTCATCACTGCTAGAGCTACTAATCTCTGAAGTTGACTCACTCTCTGAGTCACTATCACCAAAAAACTCTCTATTAAGTGCATTTTCTATATCAGTATCTAATCCTATCCATCTTCTTTTGCTTGCCATTTTGTTTCTAAGCTTTTTCACTTGAATATTCATTAGAAGAAAAGTTCTGGTGCACATAAAAATAGTTCTAACATCTAAACCAAATGATTAAATCTAGATGGGCATTTCCAAGATATTATTCAAGATGCCCACTAGTCTCATTAGCAACCAGTTAGCAAGACCCATAAAAATGTCATTAATTATTGCTTTTGAGCATATTTTTATGCAGGAATTTGAAGAAAACATGTCAAAGGACATTATAGTGTGAGAATACAAAAAAAGTGTGTGCAATAGTTTTCCAACTTTGAAAGCCTCCAGACTAAATCAACAAAAGTATCAAAAGGGCCCTTTTCCCTTGCTGTGCCTCAAATGCAGAAGTGTGCATATTCTTATACATCATCAGTATCAATATTACATTTAATTATTAAAAATATAGCATTTTTATTTAAAACAAATTTCACTTTCAAAACTTATAGTTCTTCATCTTAAAGTTTTTTAGGTGTTAGTTGGCAAGTAGGATTAGATGAAAGGCTTGGCTTTAAATGTATCTCATATTCTTAACTTTTCTTTGTAAACTATTTAATTACTGATTAGCAGTGACATCCAGGTTTGTCACATCTGTTTTTTGGTAAAATTTGATGTATATCTCATAAAATGTAGTAGATATTTCCAAATTATATCATTTTACCTTTACCTGATCAAATCACCTAAAAATCTTTAGATTCATTCAATCAATTGAACGACATTTACTTACTTAAATCAAGTGAACTAAACTTATATAATCACATCAAGTAAAGTTTTTTTACATCATGCGAGGAAACATTCAACAGTTGGCACACCAACCTCTACTATGCCAGAGATTTTTACTACCAAAGCATTACACACCCATAGCAAAATATCTACAACTAAGTAATTAAAAGTCTCTTCTGCCAACACCTGGGTGCCAGCAATCAATCAACACCCTGTGCTGCTAAATGAGCTATCTGCCTATGACACCACAAGCCAAAAATCTCCTGTCTGAAAAAAACAACATCGCAGTTCAGTGGCTCAATTAACATGTTCTGCTCTCCTGATTGATGTTTTTCAGTAAACATGGATTTGCTGTCCGATATATAGCCAGTCCTGCTAATAGTACTTGTCTCCTTTTATATTACTGATTTATAATTATATAACCATAGATATTCATGTAATACTTTACACTTTGTACAATAATTATATAACCCTAGATATTTATGTAATACCTTACACGTTATACAATAATTATATAACCCTAGATATTTATGTAATACCTTTCACTTTGTACAATAACGAGATAACCCTTGATATCCATGTAATACTTTACACTTTGTACAATAATTATATAAGCCTAGATATTCATGTAACACCCTACACTTTGTACAATAATGTGAGCTACCGTTACATTATTTAAAATTTATGCTTACATTATTTAAATTGTTCAAATATGTTTTGGCGTTTAAACTAAATCAAACTATTTGACCAAAATTTTAAAAGTCAAATTAGTTAAACTATTTTTCTACAACTGCAGCAATCGATCATGATAAATTTTATCCACTTTACATTGTCTCTATTCAATTGCAGCCCTGTGAAACTAGGCCTTCCTTCTGCAGGTTACTTGTGGAGAGGAAGAGAGCTGGGTTACTGCCAAGGACTTATCAGCATCCTCGTGTGGCCACAAACCATCCACTATAGTTAGATGCAAACTTAGAGCTTTAAATGGTAACCTTCAGAGTGATGAGCTAACAGCAACTGCAATAACACTAAAGAAAGGTGACGTTTGTTGTCAGTAATTTATCTCGTAAATATACACATAAGGTATAATGGAGTAGGTACTAAAAGGGGAAGGCAATAGCTATATGCGCTATATACATTATTAACAAGTTTCAGAATGATACAGTTACAATAATATTTATGCGATGACTGCACATCACCATACATGTTTAATTTATGCTCGTTGCACTCAATTTGGAATCTGGAACGTTTCCCTTAACGTGTTCCTAAATATATTATGCGTTAAACTCAAAACCTACTGGTGGCAGTACTGCCTAGCAATAATGGTTGTCAGGTTATGATTGAGTGTTCAGTCATAAGCTCGTTTAATGCTAATAATGGCCATATTTATAAATTTTGTAATGAATACTTGTAACTCTGTTAAACCACTTAAAAATTTAAATGATAAAACATGCTTATTATTCAAAATTACTAAGGTTCCTTAGCGTGGTGTTTAACTTGATTCATAATAAAAAAATTAGTTTTTTGTATTCATGCTCCAATTGCCTTGGCAGTAACATATCAATTAAAGTTTTTCATGTATAACCCTCCTGCAGAATCTTTCTTTAAAACTGCCTTTTAGAAACTATACATATACGTGATTATATAAAATAAATAATTTATTTTTCTGATAGAGTGTACATGCAAAAATGAAAATGAAACAGAATAAAATTTTGGTTCGTGCCGTACTTTTTTGGGCAATCGCTTTTGTATCTAACATTTTAATAAAAGTCATTCTGAGCTTTGTTGTTGCAGAATCCGAAAAAAATACCTCATCCCATTCTTCAAACAAGTTATCACCAGGTATGTTTGCCACTAAAGTTTTTCAAGGCATCTCCTATGGTAGATTTTGAAAAGTTGTAATATAAGTAAAGTGTTTCATATTATAGTCTTGTCATTTAAAAAGTAAAAATAAAGCTTACCTATTTGTATTACCACATTATAGAAAAGACAAAAAGTAGCGTATTGTAAAGGATACACCACTACCTTTACTACTCTATAAGGCACCAAACCACTTAGATTATAAAGTGCAGTATATTTTTGCATAGATATATATAATAAAATACAGTCAATGTGTCTGCAGCAAATAACTGCATAAAACGAGGCTTTCTCTTGCTCTATTAACCTCTGCCTGTTGTGCTTCTTATATACATGTATGGTTTGCAGTGGCAGGCTCAGCCTTTTTTTCGAGATGGCCAAGTCAGTTGCAGGTCAATCATTTTGGTGAAAGCTTGGCGCTAAGTTGGTTTTCTCATATGACGACTCGGTAGCAGATTGGTTCTTTGTCTGCTGGTTTGGTGGACAGCCTGGTTGTCCATTACTTCTAGTGGTTGACCATTTTTTCAGCCAGGTCCAGAGCCAGCTCAGTATCATATTGCCTAAGCTCTATGTGGCCTAGACCCTTTTGTCCTAGGCACAGCTGGCCAGCCGTGGTTGCTTCTTTGGTTTTGAACTCATCTACTTTCTGGTGTTAGACCTTTCAACTCATTATATACCAGGAAGGGACGCTCACTAATAGATATACAATATGGACAATCCATTGGACCAAAAGCCTGCGCTGTCTAGTCTCATACTCCAAGCACCTTATCTGTTGGTTAGCATTTTTTCTATTCTCCAAGCCATGAGCCGGATTGGTGGTGTTTTAGCTAACTCCATTCAGTGCCAGTTAACCTCCAATAGATACTAGGCCTTTTTTTCCTGCTGAATGTATGACAACTGGCCGGCTGCCCAGCACTCCAAGATCTGGCTAAGTGATCATGACAACAGCCCAACATTAGTGGCAGGCTGTCTGAAACAACTGGTCTGATGGTAGCTGACTACTCTGTGAGCTGCCGAGTTGATGGTGAAAAGTCTCTAAGAGCAGAGTTGGTTTCTGGCAGCTTGATGAGTTGGCCTGCCTTTTCTATCGCATTTTTTGAGGCTCACTCCAGTTCCCTGTGTCTTGCCTCACAGCCTGCTTTTTGCGGATCCAGCAAGGCATAGTGAGGGTTGAGAAACATGGCTTCATAGAAACCCTTCCACGCCATCCTCATGCTTTCAAGAATGGCTGCAACTTTGCCTAATTTACATGGTACACCACTTCTTCACACACCCAAAACTCCATGCTTTCTCATTGTCACATGACCGTATCTTATCACACAAGCTGCAGCCTGAAAAGGCACACAACAATGACAATAAGCTAGAGAACATATTGCCAGCTCATCCAAACACTCCTGACAAATTGAAGGAGACCAAGAGTTTCTGACCTGTCCTTCAGAGTAACCTTTACTCAATTTCAGGGTTCTTGTGCTATAAATATATTGACCTTAACAATAGCTTTTTTGCCATAGGCTCACGCACTCATTGCCGCTGCAATACTAAAAACTTTGTGTCAGCCGGTAACATGTTAGAAGTCGGCTCCTCCGGTTTAGTTTCTGCATTTATTTGTGAGTTTCAGGCCGAGGCAAAATATTAAGATTTTCCTACCTCTTTAAACCTGTCACAGCTATAGTTAATGTCAAGTGGCAATGAGTTATTTCAGCTGGGCTGGCCGTCAGCTCCTTCTTGATCTTTTTATCCAGTAGCCAGTTTCGATCAGCTTGTAGTAGAGGTCAGGTATGACTAAACATGACCATCTCTGTCATTAGAAGCAGGGTCAATCTTGGAGGCACCTTGACCATAACATTACATGTCTCCAGTTATCTCTTCTGAGAAAACCCTACTACCTTGTATGAGTCTGTTGTAATCGTGATTTGACACCCGGCTACAGACCCCTCTTCTTAGTATAGACCTTGCCTGTTTAAACCATGGCTTTTAACACACCTGCTTTTAAGGGTCGTAACTGTTTGGAAAATTTTTGAGAGAATAATTTAGTTCACTTTCTGAGACTCTATAGCTGCAGGTGTCCAAGCTGTGATCAGCATGCTAAGGTAATATATAAAAAGGCTTGATGCAAAACTGACTCATTGGTGCTACAGAGCAGATATGACTGTCCCACCGATAAGTTTTTAGCCAGACGCCTTTTTTATTTTGATATTGCTACAACTGAATTGTACAGATTTAGGGGGCGTAAAATTAAAGCAAGCTCATTCATCATACCAATCCAGCAGTCTGATTTTCTGAGCCGGTTGAAGAATTTGCCAGGTCACCACTAGTGTAAGTTATTTTAGATTTGTAACCGGGCTCACTGTCCAGGAATATTGACATTTTATGCATTTGTGTCATTTTTCTACGCTCCTATTGTATGGAAGATCTTCCGTGCTGTGTCATAATTCTTTAAAGCATCGTTTTTCGGGCATTTGTTTTTGATGTATTGTTCTGCACTATCGAACGGTGCCTCTGATCGGTGCGGATCTGTAGCAACCAGCAAACGTAGCAACAACTCCTTCACTTAAGACTCTAGCTGCTGCTAGCGCTACGGCTTCTGGGAAGGCAAAATCATCAATAGGATCGTTTTATCCTTTGGATGAAGTGATCCTCTTGATACAGCAATACCATACAACACTACCAGGCATAACAACTATACAGGATTTTATAATTTGGATAAAGTCTGTTAATACCAATATTTACTCATCACATTTTTAGTGTCCTGGGCAAAGGTTTTACATAGTTTACTGCTACTTTTTCCAGGGGTGTCTGGCCTGCAGTCTTTGCGTGTTTTTTAGCTGTCTTTGTCACCCCACACTTCAAATTTCGACACTTGATGAAACTTTTGACCATTTTTTTTACAGTCGCTGTCAGTCTTGTTCAGTACCACATAAAGGGAGATGACTGGCTGTTCTATCCACCCTGGAGTAGGCAAAAGAGATGTGTTTGCCACATAGTAGCTTCTTTTACAGCTGAGAAACAGACTGCCTTCCATTCGGGCTGGTCATGGCTAGGTTATAAAAATGGCCAGATTTTGTGCAATTGCCCAATCTTTTCCCCTCCAGCTTCAGTGACTCCTTAGTAAAGTCTTCTTTCTGTGAGACTGCTCAATACATGGCAGCCATTGATCCTCATCCTGTTGTTCACATTTGTTTCAGCACTTTGCCAATGTCACTTCGTATCTTTTCTCAGCCGTGTCACTAAACCCTAGAGTTCCTTCTAGATGACTCTGCCATTCCTGAAGCTGATGAGCTCCCGATGCCAGTGGTCTTCACAGATCTGCCAACAGTCTTCCCAGATCTGCAACTTTTGCCTATCACCAATTCTATGGCATAACTCAGCTTTGATTACTGGCATATATTGAAACTCCTCAATATTGCCAACAATCTTGCTACCTAGTTCTACAGCTTTATCTTTTTGCACAGCCAGCGGAGTGAAACGTATTTGGTTTGGATCACAAACTTTGCGCTATACCGATACAATTGAAGCAGCTTCATGACCTAAACTACAGCTGGCAACTTCCTCCATGCGGTGCAGTGGTCGTTTTAGCAAATGACAAGGTCTTGCTAAAATGCGCAACCACTTATTCTAATTTGCTCAGGACCTAGGTCAGCATTGCTTTTACTCAACATTTTCTCAAAATCCTATCTAGGAGAAAAGGCTGACTCGATATGGGGTATCCTTTAACCGATGCATAGGAGATGCGTTGTTTCATACAATCAAAGGCATCTTGTCTTTCCTCTTTTTATTTCAACTTGTCTTATTTTTTGTAAGCCTGTGCAAGTGTGGTGGTAAAGCTTAAGTTTTTTGACAGTGGTAATCTATCATGCTCAGGAATTATGCCACATCTCTTATGCTTATTACATGACCTTCGTAGCACACATTTGACCGGGAGACTGCACTTCACTTGCATGAGCTCACCTCTTGGCAGCTGCTAAAACACTTCTTTTAACTGGTGCAGATGAATGCCAAAGTCTAGTGCAGTGACTAGGATTTTGGTCAGTCAGAGTAGCAACACTTGCCAATGAATGCCATACAACATTTGTTCTGTAATCCTTTAGGAAGCGATTGCTGAGAAGTGAACTTGTTGAAAAAATGAAACCAATTTCATTAATCGGAACGAGTTGCAAACACGGATTCTTGAAAGCGCCTACTTCTAAAAACATTTTCCAGTAGAGATTGACCAAATCTAGCTGCCATTGACTAAATGCTGCCATACTTTTCCATCTGGCAGTGCGCTCAAGAAATTGCCGCTTAACAGAGCACCGAGGCTTTTGCTGACCTGAGAGAGAAACTAAGCATCCTTTTTCTGTCATTCTACTCAGCTGGCAGCAGGCTAGAAATATCCACCTATTCTTATCAATTTTTTATGCAGACACAAGTGATGAACTGCAGGGAGCCTCCAGCAAACTCGTTGAATGCCTTGCTAAAAAGTTTCTTGTTCTGAAATACCACCTTGGCCTCTTTTTTTCATATAAGTAAACAAAAAATTGTATGCATAGGACTCATCTTTTGGTGAAATATAGTGCTTCAATCAGAGAGCTTCAGGCAATGTCTCTCTCTCTCTCTCGCACTGAATGTGGCTTAGTAACGTTTTAGTGACTTTGCAAACCCTTCAGCTTTACACGGCACCAAAATATTATGTTGCTCAGAACAGATATTCCAGATCATTAGGAACTCTGCTTCTAGTTTTTTCACAATTCAGGTCTTGCAACCTTGGTTGGAAAAGAATGATTCCTTATCCACTCAGTGGTCCTCTACTTCAGCGTACATGCTGACAATAGAGCCAGCTGAGAGCATCAGAAGTTAGTCTGTGAGATTAAAGCACCATGTGGCTATGCTTCTTGTTGGTAAAGGACATTTTATGTCCAGGGCAACCTTCTACCAGTCCTAATGAGCAGTAGTGTCAAGTGTTTACCCAAAATGTAATGACATTTCAATTTGTGTGGTTACTATCGTGTCTTTCACTATCTGCGCCTTGCTAAGTAACAGCTGATGGTGTCTGTCTGTGCAAGTTGACGGTCGCCTAGTAACAGAAACCGCAAATTGTTTAAAATCGATAACACTCAGATGAGACACCTGTATGACATCCCAAAAATGGCATAAAAGAGAATGGCATCCACAATAAGTCATCCTTGCTGGTGTGGCTCACCACAAACACCTTCTCAGTCTTTACATCTTAAAGCCATAATGGCAAAAATTTGACTCTGTAGAATGGCGGTCTCATCCTATCAGCAAAAAGGCTTTGGCTGTCAATTTCATTAAACTGGTCTCTTTGCTCTCCGAGTGAACCAATTAAAAATTTGCTGGTCTGGCAAGTTTTTGGTGCAAGCACAGTTTTAAACAATAACTGGATGAACAACCTATCTAAGTGTCCTGAAAGGAAGTAATTTATAGAACAGGGCCGGACCGGAGCTTAAGCTCAAATCAGCATGGCACAACCCGTGTTCCTGGAAACAATAATATTTGGCTTAGACAGTCCTGAGTCTGCTGGAGTAGATCCTAGGTCTATATGACTGTAGTTTGTATGTGCATGTGCATATAGGCCTTTGCAGTATGGGCCACCACTGTTTTTTTAAAGCAGTCTTCTAGCCAGTCGCAGGTCTAGTCTCCCATGACTGGTGCCAAAGCGCACCTCTTGCAGCACTGCACTTCTTCCACCAGGCTGGGCCTATGCATTCAAACTCCAGCTTTCATAAGACTTGTAGTAATTGTGAGTGGCTATGGCTAAGAACCTTTTCATCACATCTCCGTCTCAGGTGAACATGGCATAAAACTCTTGTGTCGCCTTCACATCCTGGGGTGCTATGGCAGAAGTTTGCTTCAAATTTTTAGTTTTTAGCAGTTATGGCAGAAAATCTCTGTGTCACCTGGAGTCTAGTCTGGCTCGGCACAACTTGTCAGCAGCTGCTAATCAAAGCACTTTTCATCGGAGCTTGAATGATTGTGAGCATTAGTGCAACTAGTAGTAGCACTACTGTCGCAGCCCCAAACCGTTACCCGAGCTTAGCTTTTTCACCGGCAAGGCAACAGTAAGACAGGTAAGAGAGGATTCAGGGACAGTTTTTCTAAATGCGTCTCTAGTCTCCACAGCCTTGATATAGAAAGTGTTTTATTGGCACGAGCTTCACGTGTCATCTCACATTTTAGAAAACTAGTGGAACTGCTTTGTCAGCTGCTGCACCAGAGGTGCAAGGTGAGTGGCATTTCCATTTTGAACCACTATCGTCAGTTTGGCTGGCCCTTCCTTCACAGACCCAACAGCAGTCTGCTAAAGCTCTCTAAACTGTATCTCGTTGAACTGAGCACCAACTCGCATGCCGTTGGTCACTTTTGGAATTGGCGCTCCAGTAAATATGAGTCTGTCAAATGGTTGTTTCTCTGATGGCTGATGAACAAACCATTCACTATCAATCTTGACCACAGGGGGATGTCCGAGCTTCCAGTACCCAATTTAGTTGCTGCCAAAAAAATTATTGGACTTTATGTTGCTGTCAGAGTTTCTGTTCTCCCAGATTAAGCTGTTTTTGTGTCAGTTTTCCTGCTCAAACAATGGCATGGTCCTTGGTGGCCACCGATCTATTGTCAGCAGTTGCAGTTAGCCTTGCCGCTTTTCAGTGTCTTCTCAAGTCATTACTCGAGCTGTCCCAAAGTGGCTTCAGTAGTCCTGGGCCAGCAACCCTTGCTGCCATGGCAGCCAAAGGGCCCATTCAACTTACCTTCTTGCTCACGTTCTTAGCTGTCGGGCTGCTTTCAAAACCCTCCAACAAGATCTGGCCCTTTTTGGCAAGTTCCTTGTGAGTCAGTCCTCCGTCTCTCAGTTTGATGAGCTAATATTGGCGACAGTTTTTGCAGGGCTGTCAGCTGAATTTTTAGCATTTTCATACTGTATTCTGACTAAATGTTTCTGGGTGTACTGAAACTCAGCTAAAATCTCATGCCACCTGGCCACCTGGTTTGAGGGCTCCTGCCAGCACAGCCATTAAGAGAGAAGAGTAATCTGTACTAGGAAAAAGTGACTGATCATACAGGAAGGCCGGAAACCCTTTATGGCATGCACCAAGGCAAGCAGCTCATTTTTGGTTACTCAATAATACTTGGCTGCGGACCCTAGGAAATTGTTTAGAAAAAAGCAACTTTCTTAGTCTAATCTTATACCTGTGACAGCACAGCACCCTTTCTGAAGATGTTGGTGTCCATATATAGGGTATACGACAGGCTCGGATAAGGGCAGCTCAGTACAGGAAGCAATGGCAAATGCTCTTTCAGCTCCTCGAAGATAGTCTGCTCTTCTTTTCCTCAAGTCTACTTTTTGTCCTTGTCAGTCAGCTGGTGCACAGTCTGAGATTTGGTAGTGAAACTAAGTATATACTGCCGGTACTACTCTTCTCTGAATCAGTAGATACAACCTCAGTGCTAACCACTTGACTTAGACAACGCACTTGTGACTGGAGCAGCTCATATTTGAAAGACTTCAGCTTGGCTTTCTTCAAATGCTGAAACACATCCCCTAACTGCTATAGGCAGGTATTGATGACAAGGGCAGTGACAATGATGTCATTCAAATAGAGCAGCAACATCTTCTAATGCAAGCCCGGTAGCAATGCTCTATTAGTCTCTATAAGAGACTAGGCACAGAAGTAAGATCAAAGGGCAAGACCTTCCACTTCCTGAGTCAGGAATGAGTAGCAAACGTTGACTCCCTTGGCTAGTAGCCAATGACCCTGTGATTAAATAGTAATTAGGTTAATTACTGGCCCTATGAATGAAACTGAAGTACTTGATGTCGGCCATTGCATGGAGACTGTTATCAATCTGAAAAAAGGAGTAGGCATCATGCTTGGTGACGATATTCGAATGCTTATAATAGTTGACACGGAACCACTACTTGCCATCTTTTTTTCCAGATCAACATCAGCAAAAAGCTCCAAGCACCTCCAGCTAGCTTGATGAGCTCCTTGATTAGCCGCTTACAAGCTTGACACTTGGCATCTACCTTCTTCTCAACTTTTAACCAATGAAAAGGTCTTCTGATAGACCGAGTGCCTTTCTTCAGCAGAATAAAATGCTCCATGTCAAAAGCCTGTCTGCATTTTCATCATTGATGCAAAATGTACCTTGGAAGCGTGTCAGCAATTATGCCAGCTGCGCAACCTGCCCCAGCTGTCTGCAGTTCTGCTACGCTGTTGCAAACAAATCCACGAGTGGAGCTGTCACCCTTATATCCAGCTAACTTGCACTGGTGGGTGTGACACCTGAGCCATAATTGAGTGGTTTGACATTCATTTGGTGATCTACCACTCTTGTGTGCGTGCCATCTGGGATCCCTGCTCGAAGGTGTAGGGATTGGTCCGTGAGGTTGAGGCATCGCGTGACTACACTTTCCATTGGCCTAGGCGGGTTCAAGCTTGTAGCCAATGGCGGCCCAACCGGTCAGCCCTCTATCCCCTAACACCAGTGATCTTTCGTGGTCACTTGACACAGAATAGCCATCATGGTCTTGGCTGACAGCACCATATGCGGTACAACATGGACATTGCAAGTAAACAACTGATTATGTCTGTTTGTGCAGGTCAGAGGCTGACTATTTGCAGAAACCATGAGTTGATGGAGTTTTCATGTGCACTGGTGTGCCACTAAGAACATCATCCCAAGGATGGCACCTTCACTGAAGTGACTGTCTTTACATCGGGGAGACCTATGGTCAGTTGTTTGACTCCGTCAAATGCCGCTAGGTTCTATTTGCTATGAGATCATAGCTGTCACTCTTCTTCAATAAGTCACATACATCTTAAGGGAGCTTGTTCAACGCTTTTTTGCTCAGTGAGTTTGTAGTGCGCCTGGTGTTGATCAGAAACTGGATGATTCACTCTTCTAACTTATAGAGGGCAAAATTCTTCGTAGAATTGGGCCATTCTTACTCTTGTACCCTAACTAGTTCTGCACTGCTCTGGCCCCAAAACATAAGTTTTTGAAGGTCAGATACTCCTTAATCTATCAGGGCGGCCTTCCAAGCTGTTCATCAAGTCTGACCCACAATATTACGGCAAGTCAGCTGTGCTGCCTTCAGCCCTTTGAACCCTGACACTTTTTGTTACTGTGTGTCGGTAACCATGGGCAATTTATTCAACAATTCAAAGTTTTTAAACTTTTAATAAATATATGTAAATGTGATCATAGGTACAATGATGTTTAGTAAAACTTTAGTAAAAAAGTCAGGCAACCAACAGCAAATGTCTTCAAACAAAAAACAACAGTATTTCACCATTATTATTTCTTAAACTATGAAAAGTCATACGATTTTAATGACTCACAAAAGTATTTATATTCTTATCATCTCTCTTGAGCGTGCACTCATTATTATTTCATAACTCAAAATAACTGGAAAATAATAATTAGCATCATAATTTTTTCATTTGCATTCCAGTCATCCATGACCTACCAACAACTGAGATATAGTGATCTTTGGCAATATTGTTCCAATACAATTTGTTATTATGGTGAAGGAAATAGATAAAGATACTTAAAAACTGTTACAAATGGAACTTTAAGTTTCTAGTCTAACATCCTGTGAAAGAATTAATTTGATTGGTTTACGCTGTTACATAGAAACAGGTTTGAAACAGAACCATGTGATTGCCAATATTCTGGCCGCTAAGGTTTCTGACTCACCTTATGCACATTGTGCAAGGGCTTGACTGATTGTACATGCTACCAATTAATGACCTCCTAGCGTGAAAAATCTTTGTAAGCGCTCAGCTAGCTTGCACCACACATGTAAGAGCTAATCTGATTGGTACACTGATTTGGCACATCTGGTTAGAACTAATGTACACAGATCATTATTGATGCTAGTATGGCAGTCATCATGGTGTCTGTCACATATTATGTCATGCCAACAAAGTTCAAAGTGCAAAATTTGTATTTTGCAATTAAAAGTATTATTCTAGGCTTTCTTGA
This sequence comes from Watersipora subatra, assembly GCF_963576615.1. NCBI lineage: Eukaryota > Metazoa > Bryozoa > Gymnolaemata > Cheilostomatida > Watersiporidae > Watersipora > Watersipora subatra. Next base: position 25,938,223 of record NC_088714.1, read on the forward strand.
TTGTGTCCGTTAAAGATTGCGTAGAGAACGGAAAATTGTGGCAAATTTTTAAAAGTTTGGAGGGATTTGACTTCTCCCAAGATGCAAGTCTGATGTTGCTCAAATTAAATGTTTTTATTTTCCAACCAAATTATTACAATCACTGAGCGCTCCAAATTAATATTGTTTTTTATTTGTTATTTTTTAGCTTTGACTGCTTGCATTGTTGTCATAATCCTTCTGAGCGTAACCATCATTTCTGGTGTGGTCTATTTCATCGTCAACAAAAGACACCAAAGGATTCGGACACCTGTAAGTGAGCTGGAAACAAAAGATCGTTTGTCTAACCTCAGTTCAATGACCTCAACTACAAACCAAGGCCAACAGTATGTAAATGCACCATTGAAACTTGAGGCCATTTATGAGACGCCAATAGACACTGGATCAAATGGTGAAAATGAAAGGGTCTATGCAACATTGAATAATTAGTGGCAGCTGGATGTGATACTAAAGACAAAAGTACTCATCTATTTTTCTAACTCATTTGATCCAATTGCTAGATGTTTATAATCTTCACGATCAAGCATGGATTCAGTTACCAGCAAAGTATATACTTGAGTATATTGAAGGTGTTGTTTAAAGGCATTTCATAAAATTTAGCTATTTCCTTTAATTTTTGTAGTCATAATACAGTTAGCTAACTATCCAGATAAACCTTCTGCGGTTAATGTTATTGGAACCAATCTTAAACATTTTAGAATTGCTGTTTATCGTTTCGCATCAAAAGATGGTATTAAACTTTTAGCAAAATTTTATAGTTTCACGTGCTGTGAATGAAAACTTCCAATTATTAGCTTTGCTTGATAGTACTGACTTGATATATTGTGCTAATATAATAATATTTTGCTTAAATAAAAAATATTACTGCAACTTCATTCAGAAGAACGCATATATTAAACTAGATATTCATACCATAGATCCACGTAAACTCAAATCTAGTGCAGCCTAAAAAGTAACCGGTTTCAAATTGTCTCTGCTCAATGTTCTCCTAACCAGAGTCATTGTGTAAAGAGTTTGTGCTGTCATCTTCTCCCGTTCCCCATGCAACATATAACTCAGCGTGCATGGAGTTTAGTACATGTATTTTCTACGCTTATGATCTTATTACAAGACATTCAAATAGTTCACAAGTAAGAAAAAATTAGCTCTGATTCTTTTCAATTTGCCTGTACCTTTTATACAAATATTTGCTAAGAGATTCTGGTGCCAAATGTAACTCTCAAGTCAATGATTGTACTAAGCTGATTTGGGCCAGCTCAGCAAAATCAGGACAATCTGGGCTGAGCTAAAATAATATAATAATGGGACTAAGTTAAGTATTATATAATGATAGGTTTGTATTAAAGTAAGCGCATGCAGTTCAATTCAAATCAAATATGTTTCATGAAGACCATTTTCCATTATATTATTTGTAGGTAATAGTTTTAAAGAAAGATTACCTGCTTCAAAAATATAACTTTGGTCATTTTGTTTCCCTATTTCCTGTTTAAAATCTTCTATGTGATTGCCTGTAAGTGTGAAATTTCTGTGGGCAGTGAGGTCAAACTTTTTTAAAAACTAGTATCAATTTTTTAGGCAACTAAACCTTTATCCATTATACATAAATCGAACCTACCTGAATTACAAATGTCTTATACTATTTTAGATGACAGCTTTGAGAGCTTCACTAGAGAATTTTGCACAGAATAATTGATTGCATTAATCAGATTAGCTATCTGCAAAAATCAAATAAATTAACAACCACTTGTTGGTGAGCTATACAGTACTTTATTTCATATAAATATTTTATATGATCCATTAGACACTTGATTCATTATGGATCTTTTCACAAAAATATTCTTGGGTATAAAATGGTGATTCAAAAACCATCATTAGATGGAAATTTCCATATATAAGTCAATGGAAAATCAATTGAAATACTTTATCAATTATTTATTAGCAACAAAAACTGTCACGGATATTACTAAGGGTAATATTTTTGCTCATACTATATTCATTTATTTGAGCTTCTAAATTAGGCAAAACCTTTCTGATAAAAAAAATAATATTAGCCAAAACAATCAAAATGGCTCATCTGAAATGAAATCAAGCATTAATTCTATCTTCATAAGCTGTAATACCGTACAAGTTTAGGTTTACAACAGCGGGTATGTCTGCATCATTTTAGCCTCAAAAACCATGTTCCTTGAAAATACCTTCAAGCTTTGATGAACCACAAAGAATGACACATCTGACATACTCGCTGATGTAGTTCAGTACAAAGCCTTTTTCAGTTTTTACATCTTCTAACTGTATTGGCAGCGGGATCACTCTGAAGAATGCTAGCCGGGTTTCATCAACCAAAAGACAGAGGCTGTTGCTCTCCACTATTTGAGTTTGGGAGGCTTTTGCAAATCCGTCAAACATCTGCTTGCTAAACATGTTTGTAGTCTACTCAGCATTCATGAGAAACTAGATGGTTTGACCCCTAGCATTTTTAGAAGGCATAATAATTATCTGACAAATGTGTCTGTATTGTTTTTTTCTTATATCTGCCCTGGAACAGCAGCCTGAGGGCAGCTAAAATTAGACCTGCTACTTTTAAGGCAGGTGAAAAGTACTCTTCTGATATAGCTTCTCTGCAATGTCAGATGTATATCGGCGTGTGTCTCCCTGATCATTCATTACTACAACATGGTTTGTGTTCATTAGGCTGTACTCAAGCTTCATAGAGTCACCTATAATTGGTTGGTAGCAATAGGAAAATTCTTTCTCTTTGCTTGACTTCTAGCCCTTCAGATCATCTGAGCCTGAGCCTGAGCCCTCCTTGGACCTCCTAGTATGGTCTGTTGATCAGATAGGCTGATGCTAGGGTCACTAGCATTGGTTACTTTTTGTGCAACTATTAATTAGTGTTACTGTTGCCACCCCTTATTGCTGCCCTGGTACTGGCTTCTCTCACTCTGTGCTACTTGGTCTCCTTAGGTTTCTTCTCTACTGCTACTTTAAAATCAGTTGCTAAAAATGTATGAAGGAGTTCCATGGCTCGAATGCGGCAGAGATTTTAAAATATCCAGCTTCTGCAGCTAGTGTGAAAGATTTGCATTAGCCCTTCACCTTTTACTAGATCCAGCCATTTGTTTGAGAAATGTAAAAATCTATTTGCGTAATAAGGTGTTAAATATAAACAGAGCAATCTAAAAGTTAAAGAAACTCATGTTGGAATCTCTTCTTGCTTACATGTACTATGTAAGCATCATTAATACCATGTAGCTTCTTTTGAACTAGCAAACATTTGGTTGATCAGTTTTCAACAGAGCTAGCACTTTCTTCTTTTACTCCATTGAGAGCAAACAGTTTTTTTCACCTAGTAGTCTTTGTAGTAGTTTTCCTACGGACCAGGTACAGCTGTAGCTGGCTGATGTTAAGGCAACTTGATGACATGGCGGTTGGCAGGCTTCAGTCACATTACTTTAAACCACTAAACATTAATGATAATAGCATAGGAAAAAGAGAGTGAAACTATGTAACACATTAGGCAAATCTAACCGCATCAGTTTGAGAATGCATATTAAAGGTCAGTAACTCAAGTTGACATAGCAAACCTGTACATCAAACAATGGGCTGCACAAATCATGCTCTACAGATTTTGAGAATATGCACCCTTAACACTCAAAAGAGAATAAAAATGTTGCTGCATTTTAAACAGGTATGTTATGTACTGCTATCAGCTAACAATCATGTTTTTAGAAAAAAACTTATTTTCTATGGGGAATGCTATTTGCCCACATGGATATATCACAACACAAACTATCAGGTTTTGCAGTATTGTAGAATCCGTGTTTTGAAGGAGATCAGATCAGTGTTTATACAATGAAAAAGAAGTTTGTCACTCACTTGATGTAGCGTATCTCTTGAGAGATACTCAGGATACAGAATACATAAATACATGTTTAATCACACTATAGAAATGCCAAGCTTTCTTCATATTTAGCAAACGAAAAAACTTTTACTAAACCAAGTGCTGGGAAAAAGATACATTAGAACTGAAAATTCACTGTTCTAGAACTGCAGCGAGCAATATCTGAGGGTGCTTGCATCTGAATGACCTTTAACTGTCTATTAAAAAGCAGTCTGGCACAATTAATATTTGTAGTTTTACATAAAAAGTCATTTTTAATAAAGTTATCCAAAAATGTGCAAAGAAACTAAATTTGTGCCAGACTCATTTGGCAACAATTTAAGATTCTGTGTTTACCTAATTACGCCTTAAACTACAAAATACATTTTTAAAGGTAAATTAAATTCTTTGAAAAAACTACAAATATAGTGACAATGTAATAAGAAGAAAAGAAAAACTAATTAAACCATACAAGGTTTGATTACGAACAGAGCATCAATAGCTAATAGGTTATTATTTCAGCTTCGTGCACATTGAAGTGTTAAATTAAAAATTAGAGAATTAAATGAAAAACCAAAGTAGAAAATAAAATCATGGATGCTGACATACAAAAAGGCGCACTTGACGAATTAACCGGTATATTTTTTGTTAGTAAAGGCACCACAGATAAGCTATAATGCAATGATTATTAGGAAAAAATATTTTTATGAACTCTACACAACAGTTGCACTAAACAAAGTTTTATACTGACATTTAGCCCGTCATGAAAAACTGTTGTTTTTGCGGAGTTGTCCCCCGTCGATCGGGCGAGCAACACAACAGCTTGTCACAAGATGTACTGCACCTGATGCATCAGCTGCACTAAAAGGGAGTTGTTCTTTTCCCGTCTATGTGGCTTGGCTGCGATGCTATGGCAGTCGCTCCATTGGTAATCATAACAGATTTTGCGCAAAAATTTATGGGGGTCCTCCCATTTTTGCTGACGATTCTGATGACCCGATGACAGGGATATTTCAAAAGTGACAGACGAGACGACCATTTATCAATGTAGGTGAAGAGGTGACGATGATTGTGTAAGTAAGATTACTAAAGGTATGGCTACACGTAACGAATTTTTCGTTGGTTCTGAGTTCTGGCCGAAATCACGAAAAACGCAGAATTAATCGGTCGAAATTCACAAAATTATTTAAGCTGTGCATGCCCATCGAGTTCTTCGACAAAACACTTTTAAAGTGAAAGTAAACACATAATTTAATATTGTTTTATATATATATATATATATATATATAGTACTTTATTGGCAATAATTTCATTTCACAAATAGAAATGTTTTTCAAATTAGGCCATACAACAATAGTAAAACAAAAAAATAGGGAAAAAAAGCAACAGTTAGCCATTAAAATTGAATAAATAGTCTGACAAATAGTGTTTAAAATGCCTTTCTCTGCTAAGAGAACGGATATTTGGTGGAAGATTGTTAAAGCTATATGATTATATGATTATAAGCTTATATGATTGGTAATGCATGATACTATGTTAATTAAACAAGAAAACAAAATTTTAGCAGATATTTCTACTAGATTAGCAGGTTCAAAGTTGAAAATATATTTTTATGCATTTACGTCGGACCCCCGCTGAATCCTAATAAAGCCGTTTCCAGTAACGAGTTCATTACTTATTCGTTAGTAATTCAACGTATTTTATATTCTTTTAACCACAGTCAGTTAATTATGATGGGTAGATGTCTCTTTGCTAGTTGTGAATCTGACACTAGAAGTCATAGCATAACCTTTTCTAGAGTTCCTGTCGCTCAGTTGCCAAATTTAGCAAAACTATGACTGTCTAAGGCCAAGAGTGCCGACTTAACTTTTCGCAGACTACCTGCTAGTGCGGTCATGTGCATTAGGCACTTCCATAAGAGCCAGGTTTGTTTGGAGCAATTTGGGACAACTACAAGATTAAGAGGGAGATGTTCCATTCCTTAATGGTGTGGTACCATACAGCAAGAGAGCATCGTCAAATAGAAAAACCTCAACCGTAAGTAATTTATGAAGAATTTTAAATAAATATGAATCACAAATATAGTTATTTTATAATATAAATTAATAAATATAATAATTAGAAATATTTAGTACTGTACATGAGTACAAAGCAATGATTTAATATGACTGGGTGACAATGAGACTCAGGCTGAGTTTCACCCGTTTGATTTTAACCTGATTCACTTGAATTAACTTGGCTAACCGAGTAAAAGTTAGTCATGGAATTTAAATTTTCTGTTCGATCTGGATTGTCAGAAATGCCCTAATTGTTTATAAAATACATGACTAATATAATCATAAAATTTGGATTGCATTACTATTTTTATGTTCATGCTACCATTATTAATATAGGCTTTACAGATTGCTTGAAGTGATTAGCCTATACTTACAATTAGGTATAACTATTTAACTATGCGTAGCGTTACTGTGTAGATGATGGTGGTAGATAGCGGTTATGGTGATAGTATTTGTGGTAGCGGTAGTGACACTGTAGGTAATGGTTTAGAAGCAATTCAAACGTATTAACTCTAGTGGTATTTATTTGTAATTTTTTGATAGGATGTATGGCATTGGACCAAGAATCTGGCCAAAAATCTGACTAGAGCGAATGTTTGCAAAGATCAAAAGGAGTTGCTCCCTTGGATAGATAAAATAAAGAACCGTGTGTGGTATTCTGCGGGTCAATGTGAAGGCGATGCTGAGCTATTGGTTTACATGGTACTTAGCATAAGATAGGCTACCATGTCGCTAATATTCATAGGAGCTTGCCAGGACACGACAAGTTCATCCACTGCTCTCATGAACCAATTTATCCGCGAGTGATGAAAAAATATATTATTTGCACCCAATTTTGACATGAAAGCTGTATGTTGAATCTAATAGTATATTTGAAAATAACAAAGCTCAGGCAAATGTGTAATATAATATTTTATATATCACTTACAATGCCTTTGGTTTGTGATATAAGAAGATGTAGTCATTTATTGCATAATAATAAACAGAGATTGTACAAATGGTAAATATTCTGCAGCTGGTTGACATTTGAATAAACCGAAACTTTGCAGATTTATAATATATTGAAAATAACAACAAATAGTGTGATATGCTTACAGAGAAATGGAAAGAAAGGTGAAACTCCAGGAAGTGCAGGGCGCAAAGTCCTTTGTGATGCATTAGGGCTAGCGAGACTGCTAAACAAATTGTGTCTGTTGAACCATGGTCAACACACTAGTGCTTTAGAAAACTTCCACAGCCTCATATTAATTTATGCACCAGAGCGAATAGATTTTGATCCCCCAGGATACTTTATGAGAATCAAACTAGCTATGATAGATCACAACACGAATGTGGGAAGAGAAGTTTTGAATGGTAAGCTGTATCTACAATAAAATTATATATGGATTATACTACTCTTCAGCAGAGATACCACTTTCACAGCTTGAACAACATTAAAGATAAATGTATGCAGAAATTGTATTAACGCAATTAATAACTGGCATTAAATTTTAAATATTATAAATAATTTAATAAAGATAGCGATGGGGAACTGAAGATGACAGTATATTACTCTAAAGAAACTAAAGGCTTTCGCACAAGAAATGTATATGCTGGAAAGAAGTTCGAATTTCGAAGAGAGCTCATTTTTGTGCCAATATGTTGGTTAAATTAGTCACTGTCACACAGTCTGCAGAATAATGCATGAACATACAGTCACCATGCAGTCTTAAATTACCCTAACACTGTACGACATTCTGAAATTAGTAGGATGATGGTGTAACACACAAAACAATTTAAACTAGTTTGTTATACTTTTAATTACTCTACATGTAAATAATAGTTATATTGTGAATAAATATATGAATTGCAGGACAGAGCAGCTCCACTTTAAAAACATCTTACAAAGCCAGATGGTAGAACAGCAAAAGAAATGCACAGGTCAAGATTCACACAAAAGTTATACCCAATCCTAAGTTTTATATGAGGTATCGTTTTGATAAAATTAATATAACAGGCTCTTCAAATTATAAATATTATGCTGTTCTTTGCATAACATGATTTAGATTTATGTAATGTAACCTGTTAAATGTGGTGTATTTATGTCATGGCGCAAGTCAAACGATTGAAATATAATTATTCATCAAACCACACATTATGGTTGTATTATTTTGTTAAAATCACTGTACAAGACATGAACATCAGCTAAGTAAAGATGCTGTCAGATTCAATTAAAATATTTTTGAAAACTATATTTTTCTCAACTCACAACTGAACTTAGATTAATTTCCTTCATCCATAATAAAAAGCTCCACTTCATGTGCGTCATTCTGATCATCATCTTCCGATTCTACATTTTTGAAGCCTGCATAACTCCCATTTGGATCAGGCAACATTTTGTAGAAAACAGCGCATGAAGGAATAACTTTTCGATTTTTTCTCCCAAGGCACCCGTAGACAAGCAAGAAGTAGTTGTTTTAGCAGTGAGTTTTGTAGACTTTGTATTGTGAACGTAAAAAAGAACGATAGAATTAAATTATAGTTTAAATTTTTTAGCGATACGGTTTAGCAAAGGCGATCATAAATTGTGTTCTATATGTGCACTTATTTCCGGGGTGTCACAGTTGCGGGGACGTGCGGTCTCCATCACATTACATAATAACGAATCGAGTCAAACAGTATGTTTCGCATGATTGGATGATGGATTAAGATTCAGTGATCCCAGTGGCGAATCTGTTTCACACACATTTTAGCAATGGCGTGTTTATCCGATTTTTGAAAAATATGCAGTTGAAAAAAGTCTCCGTACTCAGTTATATGTGAATGCACGAGCATTTTTTGTTTTTAAAATATTATTCTGAGTATTTATCTGTTGTAAGAAATAATTTATGTTTTGATAAACGTAGTAAATTACACAAAACAAAAAGGGTAAAAGTTGGCCTTCATCAATAAATTGTGTTTACTTTCCCTTTAACAGATTAAACAAATTATTAGCGAGCACGATTCTAGCAGCTTTAGCAGTTAATATAGTTCAAGACATGTATTGTGACACACAATAAAAGTACGAAAGCAATTCAACATAGAACACATGATGTAACTGTTTAAATTGCGCTATTGTTGGTGCGCGAGCACGACTCTAGCAAATTTTAAAATTTATGTAGTCCGAGAACATAATGCGACACGCAAAAAAAATATTACGGAAATTCACCATAGTAAATACGATGCAACCGGCTTGATTGCACTAAAGATGGCAAAATTTTCTACTACAAAACTTTTGCTGCTAAAAAAGAAATCTAATTAAAAAAGAAACAATTTGTAGCTATAGCGTCCAAACAATAAATACATACAATAACGCAATCTAAGCAGTTGCATCGTGTGTACTGCGCTGAATTGCACTTATACTTTTATTGTGTGTCATTATACGTCTCTTGGACTATACTAATTGCAAAAGCTGCTGGAATCGTGCTACTGTAGCTAGCACGATTCTAGCAGCGCAGAATATTTCTTTGTTGTTTCAATCATTCCGTGATTTCGGTTTTCGGTGATTTCGGAAAAATTTGTTACGTGTAGCCGTACCTTTACTAACTTATTATTTGTCCATAAATCAACACGTTCAACCGGAACTTCACTAGTTTTGGTTTGAAGCATCTGGTCCAGCATTTATAGACTGCCAAATAATTAAAGTAAACAGCAATGAAACGCCACGACATTGACAGCAAATCCGTTTCCAAGTCGGTGACTGACAGTGATTATTAAAGACAATCTTGGTCTATTTTCAGTGCAAGAAATGTAGCCCTAAATGTCTGAGACGGATGTCACTCTTCGCGGAGTAATCAGCAACGCTCCCAAACATTACTAATAAGCTTGTGAAGGTTGCTGGTTGAGCCATGCTTTTGGTTAGCAGAAGTTCAAACTGAGCAAGTTTCAGGTTTTTAACGCAACCCAGTGCCACCAGAATGGATAATTGTATTAAAATAACGAATGTGAAGAAAGAGGTTGTTTTGGTTACCAACTTGAAAAAGGTGACAGTGATTTTAAAAGTGACGACAGTGATTTTAAAAGTGATTATTCTGACGACAACTTTGTGTGGTAAGACCCCCATTTATGTAAAAAATAATAAGATTACAAAGATTACAACGTTTAACCAAAGACCAGTCTCTGTTGTAAACTTCAGTAGAACTTGAGAATAAAATAAAGTGAAAATAAAACCCATAAGAACAAATAAAACTAACTGATACAGAAACAGAAATAAAACTGACTGAGCGCACAAATAACGACATGTTTAGTCGCTGTTGTTGCCTAAGTTCTTAAGTTCTACTAAATTTACCGCAGAGTTTGGTCGCTGGTTAAACGTTGTAATCTTATTTTTTTCTACATAAAATTGTGCGTGAAATTCCTTATGATTACCAATGGAGAGACCGACATAACATTGCAACCAAGCCGCAGAGACAGAAGAGAACAACTCCCTATAAGTGCAGCTGATGCATCGGGTGCAGTACATCTTGTGACAAGCTGTTGTGTTGTTTGCCGGCTCGACGGGGGACAACTCCACAAAAACTACAGTTTTTCAAGACAGGCTAACTGACATTAGGCAGGCCAAAAAGTTTTTCTTTTTGGCTAATGTCTGAATATCTTGGCTTAATCTCTACTGCAGATTTTATGAAACATATTGAACAAACAGTAAGTTGGCAATGATCTTATGAATATACTGACAGTTTAAGGCTTCCCGATGTATTTTACTCTCAGTAGTTCTGTGCTTAACCTATGGAATGCTGCGCATTCTTTTGCAGCTTGGTTTCTATGGCAATACAGTAAGCACTCATACAATGTAAATCTTAGATATGTATAAATATATACATATAAATATATATATAAATATATATATATAAATATCTATATATATTTCTCAAAGTATGTCCGTATGTCTGTCTGCATTCTGGCTATAGCTATTATTAGACTAACTTTAGCTGGACAACAAAGCTGACGCAAAGCTATGGAGTACAGTCATTAGAAGCCTAGCAGTTTACTGGAATTTTCCATTGTCAATGTGCCAGGGTAATAGCTTGAAAGTTACACTTGTATATATATATATATATATATATATATATATATATATATATATATATATATATATATATATATATATATATATATATATATATATATATATATATATATATATATATATATATATATATATATATATATATATATATATATATATATATATATATATATATATATATATATATATATATATATATATATATATATATATACATGTATATATATATATATATATATATGTTTATACATATAGATATATATACATATATCTATAAAATAATTTCAAAAATAGTTACTACTATTTGATTAAGACTATCATTACTACTATAATGATTTTAACCTGTAGTTTTTAATAAACTTCACACACAGCTTTCACTGCCTCGACTATTGAGCATTTTACGTTACAGTGTAAACTACATATACTATATTTATATATATATACGTATATATATGGCATATATATATAGCATATATATATATATATATATATATGTATGAGTATATATTTAATAAAAGAATACTAAACTGTATAATGGTTACATGCAGTAAGAGCTATTAAACCAAGGAATCTAGTTATCATAACAGCTTAGTGCTTTGTGTTTAATATAATGTTATATGAATGGCAGCAGTTTGTGATGCAAAGAGACAAATATCTCAGCAAAAGTGCAGTTTGTTTAGCTCACGGTCTTTTTTTCAAAAAACCAATTCAATATATTTTTCATCTTTAGCTAACTATCAATTAAATCCAGTTTTACCTGCAAACAAGTTTTTTCCTCTTTATGTACATGTAAGCCATTCATTATTAAAAGCAATTCGCACTCACATGATACCATCGGAAGCAAACGTATATGAATAGATTTTTAAGCAAGAAAGATATTTATCATACCGGAAAGATATTTTTCAAGCAAGACAAGAAGGTAACTAGTGCTTTCCAATTTGTTTATTTATGTTTTCAATCAATTAAAAGAATAAAAGTTAAATGAGTGCGTACGTACTGCAGCTGCGCGTGTAAAGGATAAATTTTGTTTATCGTGCTAGACTTGCTTAGCATGCCACACTGTTGCTTTTTCATTAGCCAACACAGGTCATTACCAAACTTGTATTTTACACTGATGTTTTTTTATATTAATAACAACCTAGCAAACCTCTTCCTAACTCATTACGAAGGGAAGCATACGATTGTAAGTACATCTATAAGGAGTGATATCCACAATTGAAAGGATTGTCATCTCCTGACTACACACCTAATTTGGTGTCTAGCGAGCATTCTGATTAGACGAGATACCTTTGTAAATAGCCAGCCAGTGATTTGATTAGAATATTTTCTCAACTAAAGCAAGAAAGGGAAAAACAAACAAAGAGCGCCTGCATAGAAGAGAAAACCGAGTTGAAGGAACATGTTCTAGAATTTTTTTTAATTGAAAATTTGCAAGATGATTTTTGTCAGCCTTCAGTCTTCAAATTATCATTTTGTGTATCAATTCTTTTAGAAAAAATTGGATCCTTCTCATTACATTTTAAAAATTTTCTTTGTTTATTTTACTAACGTTTGACAAAAATGCTTTCAGGGTCACGCAATGGGTGTAGTATAGTATCTAAATGAACCAGTATCTTTCATGAGTTGGAACTAATTTATATAGTTCCATCAATTTGTATAATCAATTTTTAAAAGTCATGTATTTTTAACTTTTCTGCTGGTGTATTTTCTACTAAGTTGTTTGAAAACTTATGTCATTCTGATTAATAAAGATCGACAATGTTAATTAGGCTATCCGTTGAGCTCTGCTGGAAGCTTTCAGAGCTCCCGATACAGTGTAATAAGATTACAACATATTTTTGTATGAACAAAAAAAGAAAAATTTAGCATTACTTTTAATGACAACCGAGAAAAGATGCTGGAAATCATTGCAGCAAACTATTTTTACTTTCATATTTGCCAGCATCAGAATATTTGGACCATTAATGCATTGGACCAAATGGATTTCACTAAAGCGTAAGTTTACACGAAGAAGCTTTAAGCATTTGCCATTTATTGAAATTTATGATATTGCCTTCCATAAATCCCGCTGTGTTTTTGACTTGAAAAAAAATCATACTAGGCAACTCTCAACTCAAGAGCAAGCCTACAGAATTGATGGTGAGTCGGTAAGCAGACTCGATGGTGAGCCGATAAACCAACTCGAGGGTGAGCCAATAAACCGACTCAAGAGCAAGCCGATAAACAGACTTGATAGTGAGCCAATAAACAGATTGGATGGTGAGCCAATAAACCGACTCAAGAGCAAGCCGATAAACAGACTTGATAGTGAGCCAATAAACAGATTGGATGGTGAGCCATTAAACAGACTCAGTAGTGAGCCGATAAATAGAGTCAATGATGAGCCAATAAATAGACTCGATGGTGAGCCGATAAACAGACTCGGTGGTGAGTCGATAAACAGACTCGGTGGTGAGCCGATCAACAGACTTGATGGTAGGCCGATTAATAGACTTGAGAGCAGGTCGATGAACAGACTCGTGGGTGCTTTCTCCCAACTTTTGCACTTTAGTAAGCCAATCACAATAGTTTTTGGTGTTCGGCAAATAGCACTTACAGTGAATGCAGCTATGATACGCTGGCTGATATCACAACGCTAAAGTCAAAAACAGTGACAAGAATTTTATACGCTAGTTGAAAACTCAAGCAAAGCTAAAGTTAAAGAACGCAGTATCTTCATTGGTGTTATATCTCTCAACGCAAAGCAGTAACACAACAGCAATAAGAAAACTGAAGGATTATGTAGCAAACCAAGGAAAAAATCTAGAGTTGCTTGGCTGCACAATAATTAGGTCAACTGTTGCCACAATAATTAGGTCAACTGTTGCCACAATAATTAGGTCAACTGTTGCCACAATAATTAGGTCAACTGTTGCCACAATAATTAGGTCAACTGTTGCCACAATAATTAGGTCAACTGTTGCCACAATACAATACGTCGAATGCAAAAACAATAATATTCGTCACTAACTAATCACTCAATACGAGTATTAATAATTTTCTGAGTATTAATTTAGTAACATGCAAGTTTTAGAACAATATGATAATTAATAGCTAATGTAATACAATTGCTAGTAAAAAACATACCTTTACACTACATCGTACAAGTGTTAGGCGAGCGCCTTGTAAATGACTATTGAAGTTCAACTCAACCGCGATAAATCACATAAAGCGTAATACAGACACATTGATTCAGCAATTGGAAGCTGCCAGGTTATAGACTTAGAAAACATGTCACCAACTCTATTATGTATGATAGCAGCCTATAAATACCAATACAAATTTATTATTGGTTCACCCGCTCCACAAGCATGAAACATGATTGTACTTTCTGCAACTTTTCTTCTAACAGGAAGCGTGACCTCCAGTGGCATGCTCGTGTTAACAGACGCCGCTGCTCCTCATGTGATGAAGTGTTCACGACCCAGCCTCTCCTGTAAACACACATATCTGCTGAGCATCGAAAAACGCAGTCTACCCAGACCGAACCTCAGAGACCAAGAGTGTGCTCACCCACTCGCCCATAACACCATCAAGGGCAACACTACACAAGGCCATGGCAAGACCGACGGCTAAACTGGAGACAAGCCCATAACGGCATGCCCTACTCCACGGCATGAAATAGAGTCCGAAATAGTTCATTCGCCGAAAGACCCTATCTGAGATGATAGTGAACATTTTGGGCTATTTGACTCACCAGTAAAGATCAACTTATGAGTGCCAATAGTCTAATCACCCACCTTGGCCCTTTTCAGGGTCACCATTTTAATTTCAAGGGTTTTATTCTGCGGTGACAATAGTGGAAACTCAGTGTCATACTTTTGGTCCATTTCTGTATTACAGACTTCTGTCAACACTGCTCCAGTTACACTAGTTTTAAATGTAGCGTCTTTGGTTTCTTATTCACTCTGTCATAACAAAACTGGTCAGTGAAGCGTGGATTGTGCTTCATCACTGGTTAAACATGCATTTGAACTTCCTTGTTAAGTTGACTGAGCAATGCACAGGTGTTGATTCATTCACTACTGTGTTGAACAGCGATGACCTGCAAGATCGAATGACTTACTAACTGTTTAGCTGGTGTATTCTATTATTTTCATATTTGCTATTCTAACCAAAACTGTGTAGCAATGCTCATTTCAACTCTTACCATCGCATTATTTGCTCTCTTTCATAAAACTAAAGCAAACCAGGGTAAGTTTTAAAGCTACGACTTGTATCTATTACCGAAAAATTCTTACCAGAACTTATACATTTTTATTGATGAACTAGGTTATAGTGGTAAGACTGTTATTTGTTGATATCTCTTTACTAGAGATCAGGTATGTTTAAATTTATCTTTAGGAATGCACTAATCTTTATTTATGTTTGTTAAAGAAACAGCTAAAGCAGACATTTTAGCTTAAGACTGAGAATTTTAAAGTTTTGTTTGGTTTTGTTATAGTTATCTAAGTGTACTATATTGAAGGTAGTTTCTATGAACACAAGTATTGATTTTTTGTGCATCAACACACCTATGAGAGTTTGTACATTGGAGCACTTTGTAAAACAGGATGCTACAATATTCGCTATTTATTTTATTAGTCATTGTAAATTTTTTTAAACATTAAAAACTACATTCAACTAGCGGCATAATTTAGCGCCTGCATTGTAGGTATAAAAGTTTATAACTAATCATAGGATCAACAATAAACTTCACTTGCTCATAGTTTCTTGCAAGTAAAAATGTATTTGAGTTCTATAAACAAACTAAAAATTTTAGTTTCACCAACAGTGCTGAGACCATGTTACAGCTAGGTAGTTTACTAGTTATTATTAAAACTTCACATCATTTAGTATATAAACACAATGTTTTGTGACTTCATCATGATACAACCGGCGTATATCGGTGCACTGACATTTTAAAGGGCTTCGGAGATCAGCATTTATTGTTTGTCTTTTAAAATTTAAATAGATTGCTGAATACTATTGCTTTCTGATGAAACCTTATCCGAGAAATAAAATGAGGCTTTTTGGTTAGTGTTCATTTATTAACAAGTTGAACTAAACTTGCTTAATGCTTTAAGTTTGTAGTACATTGCACAATGTACTAGTTAGTTTGTATATATTGTCATGTGTAACAGTAGAAAAGCAGGTAGAAAAGTAAGATGAAAGGCAATGTATAAAGTTGTGAATAACTTGAGATATACTGCCTTTGTAACAGAATAATAGAGCTCATTGAAAATTTGAGACTAAGCTATAAGTTGATAGCAAAGTGGTCTGCGACAGTTCGGTTGCCTCAATATTAGAAGGTTTGTGAAAACTAGCCCAAAACTCACAGTGGTCGTCAGCGCTTACTCATGTTGGATTGAAAACGTTGAAAGCCTGACTCACAAGCCTCTTACAAACTATGTGAATTGAAATTTTGAATAGCGAATGACGATTCTTAGAATTTATCCTTGTATTGTTTGTTCAAACTCACCTAACACCATTCATGTAAACAAATGCATATTACCCTTAAGTATGAGAAAAGTGTTTATCAAGCGATTATGATTTTTCCTTTCCAGGTCGGATAAAAAGTTACTCAACTGGATGGTAGCTTTAAAAATTTATGTATGCGCTTCTAAGTTCTTTTTAAAAACGTTTGTGATAAGACACATATAATGCTTCAAGATTACCAATAAAATAAAATTTGTAGAATTTGGTACATGTGAGGCATTGTAATTCTAGTCATGTACTCCTAACGATCTCAAAATAAAAAATGGTAGATAGTATGTTTAAGCACATGATAGCTGAGACCGGCAGAGGTAGTTGACAATGATACGTCAGCAAAGATTGTAGCCAACATTTTCATAAATACATTATGACCTGTGGCTAAGGCAACGAAAAGATTTTGTTTATAATAAACTACTATTTAAGTAGTCAGAGCTATCTTCAGATAGTCCGATAAAGCACCGGTAAACTGTATACACACATTAAGTCTTATACATGGAAGGTGAATGATTGGTGTGACGCAGAGGTTAGTATGTTGGCATACCAAACTGATAGTTGCAAGTTCTAATCTTGTATGATGGAAACTTTTCTAGAAACACAACCATGTATTCAGATTACAGTAAAAACTGAGCAACCTTAATGTTTGATTGAATTCAATTGTTGGTGATCTATAGAGTATTTATCACATCTCTAAAAATCCAACATAGAAAATAACTTGAAATTATTGGATACAAATTAGACAGACTAAACGTTTTTCGCATACCAATCATCTGGTAAATATTGGTATCGGTAGGGTGTCATGCTTTTTCCTGAAATAAGGGCAGAAAATCTGAAAGGTCTCAGCTCGTTGATTAGTTGTCGCTTTATTTTCTAGCTCAGAGCAGGGATGTTATTCCTTGAGTTGTATTAAAAATTCTTGGCATGAGCCACAGTCTCTTATTTGACAGAAATGTGCTTTTGAAATCTTATATCAAGAACATTTTGATGCTTAGAGCTAGTAAAAACGAACTCATTCAAATAAAAATAATTCATATTACAAGCTTGATTTGTTTGGTTTCATTTCCTCTCAGGAGTAGTCTTTCCTCTGAGGAGTAGTCTTAGAAGCCAACAAATTTTAGGTTTTCGAATTTTGAATAATCAACAGTTTCGAGAAACACACTTTAACCATCACCAATTGAAGCTTACATATATATGTGCAAAAAGTAAGTCTTTAACTCATATTCGTAAGCATGGCTCATGCAAAGGAAGCCAAAAAATTATAGTGCGAGATGGTTGCTATTTTCCTACTGACCTTCATGGCAATACAACATGGTTACAAGGTCAAACTTTGTCAAACTGTTCATCTATTCACTTTATGGTTACAGTTATTCTGCGTAGTAGCGTTATTAAATAAAATGTTTTGAAGGAAGAAAGAACCAAAATATAGGTAAATCTTGTAAGATCAACATTTCTCTGAAAAACTGTTGGCTCATCAAAAATGTACTAAATTAAATGTACTTAAACTGAATCACTTCATGTAGCAAAGAAAGTTAGGATAGACAGATGTCCTCTAAACTGACTAAAAAATTTTAATCTTCTACTGTATCTTGTTGATAATCTTAGTTTATTGGACTAGAGTTCAGTCACAATGAAATAATCAAAACAACAAAACTACGTAAATCATTGGGATGAATTCAATTTACAAAGACTCAATTTTTATAAAGCAGATAGCGCTAGGTCACCTTTTATTTAGGGAAAATTGTATATTAATTGATGGAGGCCTGAATCATGCAATGTTATTGTAAATAGTACGCTGGCAGTCAAGGGAGGCGTTAGGCATCATCTCATGTAATAAATATGTGCACAACTATTACACGGAGCAGCAAGGTCATTGAGTAATGCAGTGGTAGCTGCTTGAAAACGAGTTGGAGTATCTGAGTTCGATTCGTGCGTGATGTAATCTTTTTTCGTAATGCTCTTAGCGTGTCTTCGAATGGACGGACGGACCGACGAATGGGCAGAACTTTTATTATAGTGAAGACCATCTGAATGCTCGCCGTTTCCTAGATAGCAAAAGAGTTTTGCACAAAAAAGTTATTTTTATTGTAACATATAAAGCATTCACCACTCTAACTTTTAAACTTCACATCATAAGTATTTTGTGCAGTTCAAATAAATTTAGAAAAACATAAAACAACTGTTAGGTGTTTAAATGTGACCTTATAAGTATGTAATGGCTAGTTAAAGTTTGTTCTACTACAGTGATTACAATAAAAACAATTGAATAACTTATACCATTAATATGAACTGAGAAAACTAAATAAAATCATCAATACGTTTATTTTATAATAACCATGAGTAGATAGAATTGTGTGTGTGTATAAGGTTACTGTTGCAGCAGAAGCTATCCATCAAAACATATAATACAACCGTACTGGTACAAACAGAAAAATGAGATATCAGAATGAAATACACCATTGAAGCGCATGAAATTACTTTGTTGACTGAATAAAGAGAGAATGTAGAGGCAAATCCAATTTAAAATAAGGCAGCATACAACTGTCTATGTAAAAGGTTTTGAGTTTTTTACAGTTTTTAGCAATTGATTTTAAGAATATTTGCTTGAACCAAAAATTGAAGGCATGCAAATTAGAACGGCACATTTGAAAATTAAAAATTAAAAATAGGTAATAAATAAAGGCTTGGAAAAAACTTTAAAAAAAAAAGAAACACAAAAGGTAATTTTAATATATACATGTATATATATATATCTAAATTTTAGTCTGAATGTCATCTGTCTGTCCAGACATAGCGATAAAGTTACAGCCACAAAAAATCATCTTTGTAGTCAATTTGTACATGCAACATTCCAATCGCAAGTCTGCAAACAAGCGTGCCTAACCACAAAGCTAAGTCACATATACCCAGCGTCGCACAGGCAATAAAAACAGCTTATAAGGAGTTGCAGGCAATGTAATGTAAATTTTATGTACTAAGTAAGGTAAATTGATGTTTATAAGCTGTTTTTGTTACCTGCGCAACACATTGCATTTAGCAAGTTAACAGTGAAAGTGCATACTTAGCTTGTAACCTGCAATCACAAGTAAAAGTAAAAAATGATAATACAATTTTTAAATTCCGAACCAATGGAATGCAGGAGAACAATGTCAAACCAATAGATTTTAGATAAAGTAGATAAAATATATAATAAAAGTAAAGACAGCTTAGCATAATGGTTATTTTGTTGCTCGTTTCAAAGATTCAGATATATATATATATAAATATATATATATATATCTATATATATATATTTTTTTTTGTTTCCTCACCCCGGAT
Source organism: Watersipora subatra (assembly GCF_963576615.1). Lineage (NCBI taxonomy): Eukaryota > Metazoa > Bryozoa > Gymnolaemata > Cheilostomatida > Watersiporidae > Watersipora > Watersipora subatra. The sequence continues at coordinate 25,958,069 of NC_088714.1, forward strand.
ACCCCGTATGGGTGGTAAATTCTGCTCTAACTCGGGTCTCCTACCAGAGACCTGGGAGTTTGAGCACTCGCCTCAAGATCTTAGCTGTTCCCAATAGTGCACTTTTTTGCAACTCACCTGAGTTGATTGTTGTTGGTATTTGGGCAAGCCACATTTTATGCGCTGGTGTTATTGCGCCCAGTGCCCCAATGACTACTGGGATTACAGTTGTTCTTACATTCCAGAATTTTTCAATTTTTTCTCCAAGAGGGAGATATTTCTCTACCTTTTCTTTTTCTTTGCTGGCTATATTGTAGTCATTGGGTACTTCTATATCTATTATAGTAGCCCTCTTGTTCTCCTTGTCTACCACCACTATATCTGGTTGGTTTGCTGGGACATGCTTGTCAGTTTGGATGTAGAAGTCCCAGAGGATCTTAGCGCGGTCATTTTCATTTACCTTACCAGGAGCTTCCCACCAGTGTTGTGGTTTATTAAGGCCATACTCATCACATAGACTTCTATACACAATACCTGCGACATGATTATGCCGCTCGGTGTATGCGTTCCCTGCTAGCTGCCTGCATCCACTGATGATGTGTTGGATGGTTGCAGGTGCATCTTTGCACAGTCTGCATCTAGGATCGTCTCTAGTGTGATAGATTTTCGTTTGGAGTTGCCTTGTTGGGAGCACTTGCTCCTGGGCTGCCATGATTAGCGACTCTGTATTGGCCGTTAGGTTTCCTTTGTTTAGCCACATATATGTTTGATGAAGATCGCCAACCTTAGATATTTGTTGGTGGTAAGCACCATGAAGAGGTTTCGTGTGCCAGTCAATTTCCTCATCATCAGGGCGTAGGTCCGTTGTAAGAGCAGCCGATTGAAATTCAGCTAGCAACTTATCTGAGATGGCCATGGAGGCTGCATATGCTTTGATGCTTTGCTCCTCCTCTTTCACGGTCTGCTGTACACTTTTGAGTCCTCTACCGCCATCTTTCCTATCAAGATACAATCTAGTAGTATCAGATTTTGGGTGAAGTGCTCCATGCATGGTCAGCAGTTTACGAGTTGCTATATCTGTTTCTTTGATGGCTTCTTCAGTCCACTTTATCATGCCTGCTGGATATCTTATTACTGGCAGTGCGTAGGTATTTATTGCCATGATTTGGTTCTTGGCATTGAGCTGGCTCCGTAAGACCTGCCAAAGGCATTTCTTGTATTCGGTAATGGCTTTGTGACGTACCTCGACTTTGTGGTTGATGTTGCTTTGCATAATCCCCAAGTACTTGTACCCTTCTTCTATATCTTTGATAGTATCATTTGGCAGTCTTAGGCCATCTGTGAGCATAGAATGGCCTTTCTTAAGAATTAGCCTTCCACATTTCTCAATACCGAAGGTCATTCCGATGTCCTTGCTGTATACCTGAGTGAGGTGTATTAGCGAATCAATGTCCCTTTCTTTGTTAGCGTACAGCTTGATGTCATCCATGTAGAAGAGGTGGTTTATCTTGGTGTCACTCTTAAACTGGTACCCATATTGAGTTTCCTCCAGCATATTGCTTAGAGGGTTTAGGCATATGCAGAAGAGCAGCGGTGATAAGGAGTCACCTTGATAGATGCCTCGCTTAATTTGTACACTCGCCAGCTTTTTGCCATTAGCCTCCAGTTCCGTCTTCCATTTGGTCATTGACATCTTGATGAAGGCCACAAGAGCAGGGTGAACATTGTACATACTGAGGCACTCAAGTATGCAACTATGGGGAATTGAGTCATAGGCCTTTTTGTAGTCAATCCAAGCCATGGCAAGATTGGTTTGCCTTCCCTTGCTGTCTTGACAGACCGTCCGATCCACCAGTAACTGATGTTTAGCTCATCGGGTGTTGCGCCCAATTCCTTTCTGAGCACTGGTCATATAGTGACTCATGTGCTCTTCCAGTTTGTCTGCAACTATTCCTGAGAGCAGTTTCCAAGTGGTGGGCAAGTACGTTATGGGTCGATAGTTTTTGGGAATCGACCCCTGCTTTGGATCTTTTATCAGAAGTACAGTTCGTCCTTCGATCAGCCATTCTGGATGGTCACCTTGTTCTATTAGGCATTCCATCTGCTTAGCCATTCTAGTGTGAAGTGATGTCAATTTTTTTAACCAGAAGGCTTGAATCATGTCATGGCCAGGTGCTGCCCAGTTCTTCATACGCTGCACTCTGCACTTGATGTCTTCTTTGCTCATGGTGAGTCCTTGCTGAGCCACAGTGTGTTGATGGTTCTCTTTAAGCCTCTTCAGCCAATTTGCAGTGGTGTTATGAGTAGTCTATTTCTCCCAGATGTCCTTCCAGAACTTTGAAGTGCTAGATCAGGGAGGCTCAGACATTGGCCTCTGCGGTTCACCTTTGAACTGGGAATACACTCTAGATGGATTATTGATGAACATTTTGTTCATTCTCTTTTTATCCCGCTCTTTGGTGTACCGCTTCAGTCATGCCGAGAGTGCTACTAGCTGCTGTTTGGCAGATTCTAGAGCTTCTATTGTGGCTTCCCTTTTTGGACGCTCCAAACTGTGGTTAGATCTCTCACTGAGCCTACTAACTTTCTTGCGCAAGTCCTTGATCTTATTTTGTAGCCTCAGCTGTCAGGATGGAATGGCTTGAAGCCTTGTTGGCATTGGCTTAATATCCATCTCCTCCAAGATGACGGTTGCTGTACTGTAGATTAAGGCATTATTCTCACTGATTGATCCAGTTGAGATCGACTCCAGTGCCATTTTAATGTCTTCTAACAGCTTCTTAGGTATGGCCTTGCTAACTCTTTGTAGTGGTACCCTGCTTCCATAATCATTAGCAGCTGACATCTTGTTGATGAAATTTTCCGCAAGCTCTCTCACCCTTGGGTCAAGGTCCAAGTGCATGTCTTCTTCAACCTGTGAGTCAACACATGATCGTGTATGCGTGACAGTGTGTGTTGATATGCACTCCTCGTTGGTTGAGGTTACTTGGGTGAACTGTTCCCTACTTTCATCTACCTCAAGTTCCGATATGAGGTGCCGCTTGATTATGTTACTCCTCTGAGCTACAAGTTGCTTAGCGGTTAGTGGCAACTCAGGGCGCATGTTTATCCACAGTTGACGCATCTTTCCCATATAGCCCCACTTTTGAGGCTCACTCACAAAGTAGCACTGCATGAGGTCCGTGTTATCAGTCCGAGTCCATTTCATCCGTTTTGAACCAGTAGCCCATTTTTCACTGCCTTGTCCTGGTTCAGCTACAGGCAGCGCGGACCTTGTTTGACCGGGTGACGTCCGAGCCGGCATGGCTTTGGTTTTTGCACTCATCATAGAGGTTGTAGACATTATACAAGCAAGGGTCTTGTCCAAGGACCACCAGAAAAGTGCAGTTGTTGAGGTTTGAACCGAGGACCTAATGATCACTGTCCCGATACCTTACCAACTGCGCTATCTGTCCTGTATATATATATATATATATATATATATATATATATATATATATATATATATATATATATATATATATATATATATATATATATTGGCAATGAGAATCAGAGGTGGGCCCTTTCTTTTGCACATCACTGTATATATATATATGTATGTATATATATGTATAATGTTCACCCTGCTCTTGTGGCATTCATTAAGATGTCAATGACCAAATGGAAACCGGAACTGGAGGCTAATGGCAAAAAGCTGGCGAGTGTACAAATTAAGCGAGGCATCTATCAAGGTGACTCCTTATCACCGCTCTCTTCTGCATATGCCTAAACCCTCTAAGCAATATGCTGGAGGATAATCAATATGGGTACCAGTTTAGGAGTGGCACCAAGATAAACAACCTCTTCTACATGGATGACATCAAGCTGTACGCTAACAAAGAAAGGGACATTGATTCCCTAATAAACCTCACTCAAGTATACAGCAAGGACATTGGAATGACCTTCGGTATTGAGAAATGTGGAAGGCTAATTCTTAAGAAAGGCCATTCTATGCTCACAGATGGCCTAAGACTGCCAAATGGTACCATCAAAGATATAGAAGAAGGGTACAAGTACTTGGGGATTAAGCAAAACAACATCAACCACGAAGTCGAGGTACGTCACAAAGCCATTACCGAATACAAGAAACGCCTTCGGCAGGTCTTACGGAGCCAGCTCAATGCCAAGAACCAAGTCATGGCAATAAATACCTACGCACTGCCAGTAATAAGATATCCAGCAGGCATAATAAAGTGGACTGAGGAAGCCATCGAAGAAACAGGTATAGCAACTCGTAAACTGCTGACCATGCATGGAGCACTTCACCCAAAATCTGATACTACTAGATTGTATCTTGATAGGAAAGATGGCGGTAGGGGACTCAAAAGTGTACAGCAGACAGTGAAAGAAAAGGAGCAAAGCATCAAAGCATATGTGGCCTCCATGGCCATCTCAGATAAGTTGCTAGCTGAATTTCAATTGGCTGCTCTTAAAACGGACCTACGTCCTGATGATGTTGAAATTGACTGGCATACGAAGCCTCTTCATGGTGCTTACCACCAACAAATATCTAAGGTTGGCGATCTTCACCAGACATATATGTGGCTGAAAAAAGGAAACCTAACGGCCAATACAGAGTCTCTAATCATGGCAGCCCAGGAGCAAGTGCTCCCAACAAGGCAACTCCAAACGAAAATCTACCACACTAGAGACGATCCTAGATGCAGACTGTGCAAAGATGCACCTGAGACCATCCAACACATCATCAGTGGATGCAAGCAGCTAGCAGGGAACGCATACACTGAATGACATAATCATGTCGCAGGTGTTGTGTATAGAAGCCTATGTGATGAGTATGGCCTTAATAAACCACAACACTGGTGGGGAGCTCCTGGTAAGGTCAGTGAAAATGACCGCGCTAAGATCCTCTGGGACTTCTACATCCAAACTGACAAGCATGTCCTAGCAAACCAACCAGATATAGTGGTGGTAGACAAGGAGAACAAGAGGGCTACTATAATAGATATAGAAGTACCCAATGACTACAATATAGCCAGCAAAGAAAAAGAAAAGGTAGAGAAATGTCTCCCTCTTGGAGAAGAAATTGAAAAATGTTGGAATTTAAGAACAACTGTAATCCCAGTAGTCATTGGGGCACTGGGCGCAATAACACCAGCGCATAAAATGTGGCTTGCCCAAATACCAACAACAATCAACTCAGGTGAGTTGCAGAAAAGTGCGCTATTGGGAACAGCTAAGATCTTGAGGCGAGTGCTCAAACTCCCAGGTCTCTGGTAGGAGACCCGATTTAGAGCAGAATTTACCACCCATACGGGGTATCCGGGGTGAGAAAACAATTTTTATTATATATACATATATATATATATACATGTATGTATATATATATTTCACTGTATATATATATGTATATATATATACAGTGAAACTCAGATAACTCAAACTTCAAGGGACCGAGCAAAAGTGTTCGAGTTATTAGAGCGTTCAAGTTATCAGGACAGTCATAAGTGCACGTATTTATCAGTAGATACATATACATATACAAACTATATACAATAAGTATGTATAAATCAAAAGCAAAGATTGCTTGTTGCAAGTTAAAGGGTCTCTCGTGTGAAGTTTTAAATATTTTTAATCAAAAAGTATAGATATTTTTCTAGCACTTGAGATTTGTTTGTTGTTTTAGGTGATGTGACTGCCAGGACGTTCTCAGATTAAAATTGGCAAGACTTGATCGCGGCTAACATGCTCAGAAAAAATACATATGTATTTTTCTACCGAGTGTTTTAACCAAGATCAATTTTCCAGCAACTCAGTTATTACAAAACTGCTTCACTATTAAAAACCCATTATTAAGTTTGCCGATTTTACTTTGAATTTATTCGAATTTTACCTCGCTTTTCTTGCTTTCAGAGGGTTATCGCCAAGTAGATATTTGGTAAAATTTGATTTTTGCAAACCTTCAGAAAAGTCGTTAATGAAAATATTTTGCCGATGTTGGTAATAACGAGGCCTAAGAACTACTAAAAGTTGATGTTTATCTCTATGGCTTGGAATAAAGTGATATTCTAAAGCGATAGTAACAACCGTCTTGGTAGCCTTTGGCAAAAAAATGTTCGAGTTAACGGAGTTTCGGTCGAGTTATCTAAAGCCATTTATCATTGCTTGGTAACGGACCAAACAAATACGTTGAGTTAACCGTGTTTTCGAGTTATCTTAGGGCGAGTTATCCGAGTTTCACTGTATATAAAAATTGTTTCCTCACCCCGGCTAACCCATATAGGTGGTATTTTTTTTCTGCCATAACTTGGGTCTCCTACCAAAGAGCTGGGAGTTTGAGCACTCGCCTCAAGATCTTAGCTGTTCCCAATAGCGCATTTTTCTGCAACTCACTTGATTTGATTGCTGCTGGTATCTAAGCAAGCCACATTTTATGCGTAGGTGTTATTGCACCCATTGCCCCCATGACTACTGGAAATACAGTTGTTTTTACATCATTGCACTTCTTAATCTCTTCTCCAAGAGGGAGATATTTTTCGACTTTTTCTTTGCTGGCTATATTGTAGTCATTGAGTACTGCTATATATATTATAGTAGCCCTCTTGTTCTCCTTGTCTACCACCACTATATCTGGTTGGTTTGCTAAGACATGCTTGTTAGTTCGGATGTAAAAGTCTCAAAGGATTTTAGCGCGGTCATTCTCTTTGACCTTACTAAGAGCTTCCGATTTGTGTTATGGCTTATTAAGGCCATACTCGTCAAATAGACTTGGGTACACAACACCTGCAACATGATCGTGCCTCTTATTGTATGCATTTTCAGCTAGCTGCTTGCATCCACTGATGATGTGTTAGATGGTCTTAGGTGCATCTTTGCACAGTTTGCATCTAGGATCATTTCTAAGGTGATAGATCTTTGTTTGGAGTTGCTTCGTTAAAAGCACTTGCTCTTGGGCAGTCATGAGTAGCAACTCTGTATTGGCCATCAGGTTCCCTTTGTTAAGCAACATACATGACTGAGGGTTATCGCCAACCTTAGATATTTGTTGGTGGTAATCACCATAAAGAGGTTCCATATGCCAGTCAAGTTCCTCAAAATAACCGTGAAGCTCCTTTTTCAAAGCAACTTATCAACTTAGCAATTTGACTGTGGTGGCCATGAAGGCTGCATAGGCTTCAATACTTTATTCTTTCTCTTTCACTATCTGCTGCACGCTTTTGAGTCCCTTATCTCCATATTTCTTATAGAGATACAAACTAGTAATATCAGATTTTGAGTGGAGTGCTCAATGCATCATAAGAAATTTGCGAGTTGCTATATCTGTGTCCTTGATGGCTTCCTCAGTCCACTTTTTTATGCCTGCTTGGTATCTTGATACTAGCAGTGCATAGGTATTTATTGCCGTGACTTGATTCTGGGCATTGAGCAGGCTTCGTAGAACTTGCCGAATGAGCTCGGCAGGTCATAGTACATTATGTATATATATACATTTATATAAATATATATATACATGTATATATATACATACATGTATATATGCAAACATATATATATATATTTATATATATGTATATATATATATATACGCATATATATATTTATATATTGATACATCTATGTGTATATATAGATATATATGTATGTACTAGCGCAGGGAACTTCAACCTTTTTTAATCAAAGAGCCATTTGAACCCGTTTTTGCAGGAAAGAAAGCAGGGGGAGCCACAACCCCCTTTTGATATTTTACATTAAAAAAAATATAAGTACTACATGGAATGTTTTTGTGTAGCTTTTACTGCTTTTATACCATGCTTACACCATAAAACAAAAAGGTGTGGCATGTATAATGATTTAACTGCTGAGAAAACAAAATTACACTTTTGCAAAGAACAATAAAATAGCTAATAATAACTTGAATGTAACGTGAAAATATTACGCTGTTTTTAAGGTTACTTTCAAGAAAAATTGCAACTTCATGTCTGATTCAGTCCTTTTAACAAAGCACTACAGAGAGGGACATATCTCTGATTTTCTGCACAGTTTTTGTCTTATTTTTAAAGTCCGTGAACAGATGCTCAGAAATCTTATCGAGTTATTATTTTGTATATTTTCTGTTAGTAAACGGCTTTCCATGCCTGACTCTTTTTTGAGCAGCCACAAAACTAGCATATATAATTGAATTTGCAGACTTCAGCTACTTCTTGAAATGATTTTTGCTCAAATTAGCCTTACACACCAGTTCCGAAATGACCTTTTTTCTCTCATCTCCTTCTGGATATTTTTGAGCATAGGCCGAGTGTTTATTCTGAAAGTGTCTTGCGACATTTGATTTTTGGTTGTTTGCAAATTTATCATTACATATTAAGCAAACTGTTGAACCAGTCTCATCAGCAGTGAAAGCAAATGAATCAGCCCACATAGGATTGAATGTTCTATTTTCATCTGTCACTTTTCTTAGTATACGCTATAGTTTGCCTACCGGGGGAAAAAAATCAAGTGACGTGCCGGCTGGTGTAACTTTGGCAATTTTATTGGTGCATAAATAATGACGCCTAACAAGGAGTATGTTTGATTTATCACCATATATTCAATTATTTTTAAATTTATTACAAAATCTAGTGATGAAACTTCTATATTTTTATGAATTACTTGGCAAATGGTAGGAAGAGAAAAAAAGAAAAAATCCAAAGTTAGAGGGAGCCGCAGCAAGCGGATGAAAGAGCCGCATGCGGGTTGATGACCCCTGGACTAGTAGAAAGCCTTGCGTTGCATGGGCAATAAAACAGATTATAAAACAGTGGGTGGTAATGTAGTTGCCTGCCACTTGCCATTAGCCTGGTACATTGTCAATGGCTAATTTAAGTAAGCTAGTATTGATAAACTAATTAATAAAAGCCATAAGAGCAAGCATAAAATAACATTGCGCCATATCATAGAGCCGTATGTATATTTTCACCCACGTATATTGCCCAATGAATTCAATAATCTCGCAAAGCTCAATGGTTCAGCATGTTTTTGGGGAACGGGAGGTTCCGAGATCAAACCTTCAGCGGTACAGAATCTTCAATCTACTATCTTAACAGCCATAGTTGGACAAACCAAATGACAGACACAAACTTTAGGATATATATAAATTAGAAAACACAAGCAAGAATTTGCTAGGTAACTTATGGATAGTCAGAGTGAGCACAACTAAATGTTTCTCTATGCAGATTACTGCTGCCGACTGGTCGTTTCAATATTTCAAAAGCTTGTTAACCATGATAAAAATTCTGTTTTAATCATGTAAACTGAATAACACACTAATATTACGGTTGAAATCATTATTTAGCCTCCATAAGTTATTTTATGAAAATCGCCATAACACAAAACAGTTGTATTACCTTCAATAACCAATTAAATGAATCATTTCTTTGCACAAGAACAACATAGGCTTATCAGCTCTGTAGAACATTGAAAATTCCGTATCAACAAAAGCTTAGATTTGAACTTAGATTTTCTTATAAACCTAAACTCATTGGAAAACAACATTTCATCAGAAAACAACATTTCATCAGATAGCTTCTTGCTTGCAATGTCATGGTTGAACAATTGGAAAACTTGTTGTAAACAGTCAAGTGTGCAGCTGCAGCCAGATGTCATTTCAAAGCAACACCCACCGGTTGCTAGTGTAGGTGCAACTAACTTTTCTGTAATTTATTTTACAGGCATGTATGTAGACTTGCATCAGCAAAGTCTTTTCTGCTGAAACAAACATTGCATTTTGCTAGTTATTAATGGAATAATATGTATGTACAATACTGCACAAATGGGCTTTCATTTTGCTTATTCCAAGTAAGTTAGTGCAGGTGGAGAGAAGGAATAATGTCAAAGTAAGGTTTGAGTTCCCTTTTATTTAGTAATGTCTTCAAAATTTTATATGCAAATTTTATATAAGCTTATATCATGCACTTTCTTATTGGACTGCAAACTAATGAGGTAGAATGAAATATAAAAATAATAATATGCTATAACATAGAATGGCACTATATTACAGAATAAATGGGTACAAAAAATAAAGGTCACATTTTTAGTTTTTTATCTAGTTTTGGCAAAGCAAGGTTGTACGCTGCAACTTTATATACTAAACCTAAATATGCCAAATCACACACCAAACTTTCATTCCTTTCTAAGAGTTAAAACATAATCCAAAAGTTTAATTTTTGTGTTGTTTGTAACTTGCAATTGCCTTGAAAATAATTATTCTAGAGAATTTTAAAAATTATGTAATAGTTGGGGTTAATAATAATACTTACTGATAATAATTAGTGATAATAGTGTGGTTAAAAAGAACTAATTTTTTTTAAAAAAAGGTTTTTATATAAGACATTTTTATTGGTGTTTATTATTTTCTTTTGATAATTATTATTTCATTGCTTGTTTTTCTCGTGCAACTTGTCAGGGACTTGCATTGTACATCAGAATCCAGTATTAGTATCTAGCTTTCGGTATCAGTGACTTCGATGCTTTAATTTCACAAATTCTTATATTGCTTTTATTCAACAGACATGTAAATATAATATTTTGAAAATTGACAATTCTCTTCAATTTTTGTGGTTAGATGGCCAGTTGAAATAGCCTACAAACAGTAGTTTTTTTAAAAACCTTTTCAATGATTACTTTAGATGCATTTGTTTAATTATTGATAAGAAGACCTATCTGACTCGATTAATACAGTTATTTTGTGCTAGTCGTAAACCTATACATGTAGATGCCTGATATTTTTTCATCTTTAATCACATGACTCTCAAGTAGGTGTTTAAGAAGATAGTTTTCACGAGTTACACAGTATTGAAGCAGATATTTAGCGACCTAGCAGAAGGCACAGGAGCACATTCACAGGAAGTTTAGGTAAAATAAGCAAAAAGCAAAATATATGGAAATGCTTAACATTATGCAGACTAACACACCCACACATACACATCCGCGCGCTCAAAATAGCAACATAGGATTTTTTAATATAGACTAGCCTTGAGCCTAGCCTAATCTGGCCTAGCCTTGTTCAGGTTCAATCAGGTAACCTGCGGAATGTGTACAGCTTTTCAACGCAAGTTACTACACTGGTTTCATGACAACTGTTCAATAACGCATTCATTCAGGCCAGTTGTCATTAATGCATGCACAGGTGCAATTTTGAGCCTCTAATCATACGCATGTTTCCAAAGCTAGTATCTGGAGCCAGACATAACTTTAGTTGTACTATCTGGTTAATCATGTATGTTCATAGAGTAAACTAAAAATATCTTAATGAGTTCATAATATTTAAAAATAGCCTCAGGCTGATGACTGGCTGGCTGTCATGAGTAAAAGGATAAATTCAATTCCTGAAAGTTTTCAAAGGTTTTTTTATCTAAACCATATAGCATTTTTCCTAACGAGAACTGTTAGAAGTCTTTTAAATCGAAAAACTATTAGTTATACTAAAGCTGTTCATTTACCATAAAACCTTTATTTGAACGCCTTGACACTCTATTTTCAACCCTTCCCTTATAATGACATATTATTAAAAGTTGCATTCAAATAAAGGGTGGTGTTGTATTATTCAAACACCTCGTCCGAAATTTTGCAGATTGAATTTAACCCTTTTATATTTTGAACTGTCTTTTAGGCAGAGCAAGAGACATAAACCCTTTTGGGTACAAAAAATGCCCAATAATATCCAAATAATGTCCAACCATTATAGATATCTGAATAAATATGCACAAGAATGCTGATACATGTCTTTACCAGTTGACATCTAGTGCTTGCAATCAACCTACAATGATTTTATAGGCTGCATTAAAATTTGTTAGATCTTCCAAGTTTATAATTTAACCTTAATTTGAAAACAAATATTTTCATCTTGTAATTAGATTGAAATAATTTGCATAAAAGCTCATTGCACTCATTGACATGTTTAATAGAGGTTACAGTCAAAAAAATATTTTTTCTGCACAATAGACGAGCAGCTATGCGGGTGATTCATTGTAAGCTGAGTTTATATGTTAACCGAAAGGATGCTATCAAATAATGCGCTATAAGCCTGCAAGCCTATAAATTATATAATAATCATCCATCAAATGCTAATAATATATATTTAAAAACAAGTGTCATTGACAAACCATATATATAATACGTTTAATAACAAACATTAACATATTTGAAACAAAAATATTTGCATCGAATGATCAGCCATTTGCCTTCTGATTGTTACCTTTGTTTGAAAGTATCTATTCTTCTGGCTGTCCAATAACTTTCATAGTGTCTTCTGATCTTAACTCTCCTTCTGCACAGCTGAGCTAGTTGATACTAAAGTTCAAACAATTTTTTAGCTGAGCAAAAACTTTAGGTGATGCAATTTACACTTCTCAGGCAATTAAAGATAAACCGTGTATAATCAGAGTACTTTCAAAATTTTACCCAATAAGTAGCACAGACTCCAATGTAAGTGAGCCAAATTTTTTCACATAGATCGAAGTATCAAGACCGCATTAAACGATGAACTACTATTAGCCTAATGCAGATAATAATTTTTTATATTGTGTTGCATTCACAGCTGTGTCAAAAAAACTGTAAAGATTTAGTGTTAGAAAGCGGACTTCGAAACGAACAGAAACAGCGAACTGATGATTTTACATTAGTGTAATTGGGTCATTATTAGTACGGTATTGTGAACACCTTTCTACTGGTCACCTATTATTGTGGGCTCGTAAAGAACAAGAATGTTAAATAGTGGCAATCAAATAAAAGTGGCGTTTAAATAGAAATGGCTTTCAATTAAAAGATTCGCTCTATTTTTAACTTTTTTTTCATAGTGACATTCAAATAGAGGCGACATATATAAAGGTGGTATTACAATGGAAATACAAGTGTTACGGTCAGCTCGCTTTCTGACTCTCACACGCATCTCAGCAGTAGTTCTATCTGAAGTTATATGGTAAAGTTTTCTCAGCAAATGGTTTAGGTTTTGTGCGCTATTATTATTTCTGTAAAATATGTAATGCCTTATAAAGCAAACTTTTGATTAACACAGCCGGTAACCAAAAGCTGTTAAAAACTTTTAAAATTAAATATAAAGTTTGTGCATGAAAATCAAAATTATAGGATGGAGATTAAGTTAAATTTACTTTGATTGATTATCTTTTGTTATACAAGGTCTATTAAGTAATCTGTTAATAGTATGGTAATTCTTGAATATTTCCAATAATGAATGACTGTTTCAGATTTGCTACAAGCAATATTATTATCTCTCTTTAAACTAACAAGCTAAGCGAAGAGGCTATTTATTTATGACTCTAGCTAATATAAACCATCTATCTTCTAACAATGTTCATTAGCTTGTTTGTGAGGACCACTTGAGAGTGTACAAGTTTTCAAGTTGTCAACATAATGAGCATCAAGATTAACAAATGCTATATGATTCACAACAGCTAGTTATCTATCACAACAGCTAATATACCTCACTTACTTAAACTGGGCAAGTCACACTAGTGTTTGGAAGAAATCTTCCAACTATTGGCACAATTAAACGAATAAAGAGAATTTCAACTGACGAGAACACCTATTCATTGTTGCTATCCATACATCCTAACCAGATACTAAAACAATGACATATAAATCAAAGTTTACATTTGCTGCTGTAGATTTGCCATAAGTCAACAAGGTATCCTACAGGATGAATTTATTCACGGAGTTATATTTCGCGAAAATTGTCTTTTCATGCATATTCGCGGATGAATTTATTCGCGGCGGAAAACTGCCACTCTCTAGGAAAAATTAACTCTATTGTGGCTAGTAATAGATATTCCTACGCATGCGCACACCGCGTGTTCCGGTTTATATTTAGCTTACAACTTCGAGGTGATCATGCTATTCTACGGTAAACAATGTTTGCTGCGTCCAGAGGTTTTCACGAAGATTCATCGCTTTGGAGGCCTTTGATAAGCCAACAACTTGTGGTAAGTAATGAGTTTTTTACATTTACTAAATTAGTAAAATTTTACTTTGGTTCTTCGGTAAAACGCAATATTATTTTTTTCCATCCCTACTGCTTCATTATTTGTTTTAGTGTGAGAGAGAGATCTTTCATCATGCACCAAAGAACAATGATTGCAAGGGTGGTAGATGTCATTCTTAGAAGATCACCAATCATTCAGGGAGGTCTGGAATTTTAGGTTGAAGTGACCGCAGCAACTTACGAGAAGAATATATATGTTTTTAAAAAAGGAACGAAAACGCCTTTACGAGCACAAATCTTTGGCCAACCGGCAGAACTTTGCAATAGTAAGCCACGAGGAGAGTTCTGATGATAACTTCCTTACCAGCCATGTAGTAGCGAGAGAATCGCCTTCAACACATACCCAAGACAGTGACAGCGACAGAGCTGCTATTACCAAAATAACTAGTCAGAAAGCACCATTACACGCTAGTATTCACATATCAAGAGTACCAGTTTAATTTTATTCTTAGACAACCGCCATATGGACTAAACTGTTAATATTTACTCCATTCATCGTTTGTAAAATTTTATTTGTATTTGAAATATTTTATTTGTACACTCAAGTTCGTAATAAATTATAATACATCTATACATGAAATAAAATATATAATTTAATCATGTTTGCTACAGCGATATCAAGGAGTTGTTGTCGATGAAGGGGTTTAGGTTGACTGGTTGCCTCTGCCAATATTCCTGCCTTGACGAATATTATTACTACTTGTCTCTAGTTTTCATAGTCAATCTGCAGTAAACACGAAAAAGTAAAAATATTAACGAGTGTTGAGGAAGTACAAAAACAATAGCTGAAGTATTTGATGAAAGCGATCAGTTTTTAAACAAAAGAATTAACTAATGCAGTTGATTATGAAAAAAAACGTATCTGCACTGCAAATCAAATACATACCATAATGTCCAGATCAGAATCATGATCGTCCTTGACTTTGGTATTAGAGATTGATGGAGTTGATTCTAATGTAAAAAGACTAGGAGAGCTTTTTTGCTATGCTGAAGCCATGCCGAATAACTTGTAAAAACTTTGAATAACTTTGCAAAGTTTGACGCAATGGCAATAAAGCTCGAAGCCTGGCGATGATTTAAAGAAGTTTTGGAACTCGGCTACGTTTAGTACTTCTGCCTCGCGGCTATTTTCGCGATAACGCCATTCTGCATATCTTGTGACAACCTCGAATAATTTTGTAAATAAATGTGATGCATTGCCAATGGTGTTAGCTCAAAGCTCAGGCAATGATTTTAAAAATGTTTTGGAACTCAATTACATTTAGTATTTACATTAAAAACTAGGCTAGTGACTAGTTTTAAATTTGATGCAGTAGTTATTCTCTCTTGTGATTAAAAATAGAACTAATTATTCACTGAATTTAATAATTCGCGGGATTGACTGTTCGCGAAATCACGAATTTTTATGACCAACGAATATTTTCATCCTGTAGGGTAATAATATTGTTGCATCTTTGCTTACAGTAACTTTCATTGGTGAACTAAGAACTTCTATGTTATAAACTAATTATTTAAGCAAATATTTGTTGAAAGCTACTCTTTTAAAGCATCTATTTTAGAGTAGTAGCTTTATAACATATTTAATGATGATTGCAGGGAAAAATCTTGCTTTGAATATGCGGGCCAGACAAAGCAGCACTTTCGAAATTTTCCTAGCCAATAAAGCTGTAGATGGAAGTTTTGACCGCATAGATTTTTCTCACACAAGTCATACTGGTATTAGATGGTGGGCAGTTGATCTTGGAGAGACGTACAGCATCGGTCAAATCAAGCTATTTAATAGACGGGATTGCTGCCGTAAGTATAGCTCATAGCTATATATAGCTATAACTATTACAGTTTACTAACAGTTATATAGATATATTTCATGGAGGTCACATAATACGTGGCTAGTTGTAACTTGTAGTTTTTAAAATAAGAAGAGGTGAGAAGGCATCATTAGTTATGCTGAAAAGTTTAACTTGCTTGTAAACATCAGCAAAACAAAATGATTGATGATTGCTGAAGGCCTGGCTACGCACACAGACAAAATGCATCAACTGCACGTAGTGTAGATATAGTTGCTGTGACTAGACTAGCCACACTACTAGGTGATGTGTAATGTTTACAAATTTTATAGCTGAGGATAATTGGTCCCAATATTTTATAGTCTATGGCGTCCTGGCTAGACTTTGCAGTACTGTCACTGAAGTAGCATTAGGATATCTATTATCTACAAAGTAAGAATATTCAAAGAATTGAGATAAAAAAAGTATTTTTTAACTGTTCACATTGCTATGTTTTGCTAATTAAAATACGGGCAATATTGGTAAAGATAGTCAAGTACAAAAGAAATGAAGTCAGATATTACATTGGTTATAGAAAAAATTATTTTAGTTACCAAAAAATTATCTGAATCCTTTTATGAGCTTTTCCAATTTACATGTATAATAAGGCCTTTATAAATCAAAATATTTTTCTCCATATATAAACATTTGTTTGCGTAAAAATGTGTTGCATCTATATTGCAAAAGCCAATGTTGGATGCAACTTGCTTACATTTGAAATAGATAAAGTTCATTTGAGGTTGTTATCACCAGCTATGGCAACCAATCACACTTAGTTCAGTTTTGTTGTTAACAACATAGGTCAAACTTTTATTTGATCAACATTGTATGTATGTATTTATTTTCATTATTTTAATATACAGCAAGTAAAAGGTAAGAAATTAGTAAAAAAATGAGGGGCCATATGTGCAATAGCAGAGCTAATCATGGTGCCGAACCAAAGTCAGCAGACAAAGCAGCTAAACGTCAATAGACCTAAGCTATTCCAGGAATCCAAGCAGATGTTGTTTCAAAGACACTTTAAATTTTTGAGCATTGGCCATCAAGCGTAGACTGCCAGGCAATAGGTTCTAAGCCCGTGCCATCTGATAAGAAACCTGTCTATGTCTACACGTAGTAGAAGAAGACGAGAGTGGAAAAAATAGTAATGAATGTCTAGTAGGGTAAGCTGAATGTGATGAAGCACGGTTGTAGAATTTATTATGTGCTAGAATACAAATGCGTAAAGTGTAAAGTTGATGAATAGGTAAGAGGTTACTAAGTTTACACAGTGAAGCAGAAGAATATGTGGGAGGTTTATGATAAATGATTCTAAGTAATCTTTTCTGTATGGTAAGTATTTTATTTAGGTATGTAACAGGTGCATTCCCCATGTCTCAATACAGTATATTATTTTACTGTTTATCAAGCTGTTGTATAGTAATATAAGGGTAGTAGTAGGAAGATAGCTAGAAGCTAGGTAAATTAAACCTAAGCTTCTGTCAAGTTGTTGTCGTAAATGAGCTATATGAGCGGACCTAGTTAGTGTTTTATCTATAGTTATACCGAGGAATTTTATGTTGTTTGTCTCAGAAAAAGATAAATGGTTCATTTTTAAATTTTCTGCTAGCGGAAACTTTTTTTGGTTTTTTATTACAGTGTAATTTGTTTTATCAATATTTAATGTAAGTTTATTTTGATTGCACCAGCTTTTTATTTTGTTTAGTCCAGAGTTTATTGTATCAATCTCACCATTTATTTTATTTGAAGAATAGATCAAGTTTGTGTCATCAGCAAAGATGATTGTCTTAAAGTTTCTAGAAAAATCCATTAAATCATTTATATATAACAGGAACAAAGTGGGTCTTAACATAGAGCCCTGAGCAACACCACATGAAATATTGAGAAGCATGGAAGTATGCTTGTCTACAAAAACACATTGAATTCGATTTGACAAATAACTTTCTAAGAGCTTCCCGGCTTTATTTGAAAAGTTTAAGCTTTTAAGTTTGACAAGAAGAATATGATGATCAATTGTATCAAAAGCTTTTGAAAAATCTATAAATATGCCCAAAATAACCTTGCTCTCATTTAAGGCCGCAAATGTGTTATTAGCAAACACAATGAGAGCTTCTCTAGTTCCTTTTTTTAAATCCATATTGATTTTCGCAAATATTGTTTTCTGAATCAATATGATTGTGAGTCTGAAAATTTATTATTTTTTCAAATATTTTTGAAAAAACTGGTAAAACAGATATGGGACGGTAGTTATTACAAAAAAATAAACTTCCTCTATTTTTGTATATCGGTAAAACTTTTGCACCTTTCATAGCATCTGGAAAAGTTCCTGAACTAGTACATCTATTTATTATATCAAAAAGTGGTGATACAATATAATCTGACCATATTTTTACTAATTTGGCAGGCACTCGATCAATTCCTTCTGCTCTTTTATCATTCAATTTTTTTATTTCATGTAAGATATTTTGTTCATCAACTGGTTGAATATGAAAAGCTTTATAGGAAGCACTTTGATTTATTACCATATGAGTTTCTGTAGTTATGGAATTTGTTATTTGATGCCCTATTTGAGTAAGTTACTTGTTAAAACATGAGGCAATTTGAATCAGATCACAGAGTTCAGTATTAGTTTCAGGATCAAACGGCTTTTTTATTTGTGTGGATTTTGGCGTTTTAATCCGCAAGCATTATTTATGGTATTCCAAAGCTTTCTAGAGTCAGATTCTTTTGAAATAATCTAATTAAAACAGCTTGTCTTTGCTTGTTTAATCATAGTGAAAATTTCAATTTGTAGCCTAATGTATTTATCACGTAATCGGGGGCTAAAAGGAAAAGCTTTGAATTCTTTGTATAATTTGTCTTTGGATCTAATTTTAGATTTAAGTTTTCTTGTTAACCAAGGACATGAATGTTTATTTTGATTCACCAATATTTCTTTTGTGGGTTCCAAAATATCAAGCGTTTCAACAATTTTATGAAAAAAATGTTCGAAGGCTTGGTTTACATTGATGTGATGTAGTGCATAACAAGCGTGTTAGCTATGGTAAAAGCCAATATTTAGTTTCATGTGTAGCCAAGCCTTAAGAAAACAATAATTAAGTTACAAATTAGCAATGATTACGCATAAACGTCATCTTTGACATCTGTGACATAAAACTTGTGACATTCAAATTGTCGGAGTGTTAAATTCATTGATATTTTGTATTACATGCTATATTCAACAATATCATGTTTATGATTCTGGAAAAGAATAGCAGAGCAAACATACAATTTTAATTTAGAAAAGCTATCACTTTGTCATATTCCCAAATGTGAATGAGTGGTAAAGTGTTATTTTATGGTTGTGAAGGTGCTTTAATATGATTACAGAAGAGAGACTTGCTAACATTACAACACTGACATCAACACTTGATAACCCAGCTGATCCTTCTCTCTCATCTCCTGACTGGATAGCTAGAGCCTACCGTGGACCAGCTTATGCTGCTGTAGGCATCATAGACTTTGAACCTGCAATACAAGCTCAACACATTGCTGTGTACAGTTCACTTGACCCAAATACTGTTTTAAATACCCAAGGATTACCTGCTGGAGCACTGGCCCTGCTTGAAGTTGAAGTTTATGGTGAATTTATATTAATAGCTACGATCATTGTTTTATATTAATTTGTTGTAGAAAATAATACATCATTGTACACTATAATTGTGTTACAATCTCAAAACTAATCATAGACCACATTGTTTCAAGGTTCAAACAACTTGGCCTTTAATAAAACAACCAGTCAGAGCAGCACTGCTGGCAGCAACTCAGCTGAAAAAGCAAACAATGGAATTTATACGGACTTCTCTCAGACTAGCTCTTTTGGTGTGAAATGGTGGAGAGTAGATTTGGGAGAGAAATTCAGCATTGGTACTATTGAGCTACATGGTACAAGTGAGTAGAAATCATTTTATTTTGTTTCATCTAGAACAAGTATATAATGTGAAAGCAATGCCAAAAATACACTATAAAAATGATTTATCAATAACTGCAAAGAGAGTTGCAGTCTTAAGATTTTTGCAAATATTACTGTTTTACAATATTTTGCAAAACTCTCTAATTTCTTCTACATTTTTCAACAGATAAATAAAAATATATTTAAGAAAGCAATAGCAGTCTAGTATGTATTAAAATTATTCTTTTCACAAAAGTCAAACAAGTTATCTGATAAAACTAGTTTCTAAAAGCCAAATTTTTAGCCGATACAACAAATTTAAAAAAAGCTGCACCGTGATGTGACACAAATGCGTTCATGTTTGTTTTTATGGCTGAGTAGATAACTCTTCAAATTCCTAAGCTATCATACCATCAAGCTTCTTTTACTTATAGGAAACTAAAATACAAGCTAAAGTTTTTTTGCAATCATTGATGTTTTAAACATCATGCGCATCTATAAACAAACAAATAATTTGGGCTAATTATTGTTTAAATAAATATTTAACAATTTGTTTATTTATTTAAACAATTTTAGTCAATTGGTTCCTAAATAATTAATTATGTGTCAGTAGCACTTTTGTAAGCAGTAGAAAGGTTTTGCATAAAATTATCCATCACAACGTAATCAATGGTCTTACACTAAAACTGCATAGCCATTCTGTATGAAAAAATGATATTTGAATTTTTTTAAGTTTTAAACTGGGTGCTAGGTAACATGAAACACTTAACAGAAAAAAATTCAAAAAAGGTTGTAAAATGATAACTTTGCTGCATAATAACGTTAATAAATTATTACTTGCTTCCGCTTTAAGTTAAAAAAGAAGCATTATTTGTTTGGCTTGATCAGGGTAGATATTTGTACTTGATAATCAATTTGGGTAGAAGATATTAAAAAAAGAAGAGCACTTTGTGGTGATGCATCAGTAAATGCCATGAACCAATCTATATCTAAAAATCTCTATATAAAGTTGTTTTAATGAACTTGCTTCCTGTTAATTGACTAATTGCCATGTTGGTCACGTATCGATACAGGAAACAAGAAGATAACTTCAAGTTTGTAAATACACATAAAGCAAGTGAATGCTTATTGCAGGTTTTACTTTGAAATAGATGATTTTCCAGTATTTTACCATCTATACTTCTTTTGGGGCACTTTCAGATTTTCCTTTCATATCTCTCTATAGCATGCCAAAAGAATTCAGCCGCACTACCAATGATTAAGCTTGTCTCGACCTAATACAAAACTAAACTCTTTAATTTAATAGTACTAACAGGCAATCAAAACTTGGGGTCATTTCAACAATTATAATCTGAATGAGCATATCTGATAGCTTCTTGTTACAAACTTTCATTGTGCACAATATATCATCAATATTGTTATATTCAGTGAAGCAGTTAGCCTGACTACAATGGTATTGTTCATTGTGGTCTCATCATCAATTTTATATTTCTCTTTTATTGTTCATTCTAAGCAGATCTTTATGGATCATACTCATTATTATTTTTTATTTGAATGCCCTATTTTGCACTGTCCTGGTTTCAATATGTGGTACCAAAGTTGTTTACACGAGTGATTACATACATGTTCATAATGCTAGACCCATCTCAAATTGATTTGTATAAGGCTGGCATTAGGTGATAGCATTATGGTTTTTTTCAACTCAACACTATTGCTATTTTTCTTAGCTTATAAAATAGCCTACTTGCCTTTGATTGGAAATATTTTAGGCAATTGATGATTTGCTGTTATACAACTTAGTTTTATAGTTGTAAAAATAAGAGGCGTGTATATTACGGCGTTTACCACAAACTTCATCTTCATATTTCAATATGTCACAGAATATCTCCACAATTGTTACAGATAAAGAAGTTCGAACCACTTTGGCTTTTTTCTGTTTTATGAAACCAGTCTTAGTGGTCATGTTTGACAGTATCCTAAATTCATGTAATCACTTTAAAGCATGTCTATCAGAGGTTAGTTTGACTTCTTCTGATTTACTAAAGCTCAAGAAGCTACCATATTCTATTTCTTTAGATAGTAAGTGCCCTTAACTACTTGCTTTTACTGAGTTTATACCTTTGTATGATTTACATCATAAGTGACTACCCGTGTTATGTGTGCCACTCAATATAGTCTCATGCTATAGCTATAAACAGCTATATAGTCTCAAACACTAGCTATAAACAGCTATATTGTTTCAGACTATAGCTATAAACAGATGGAGTCTAATAAAATTAATTTTAGCTCAAAACAACAATGCTAAACAACTATTTGAGAGAGCAAAAATTAGCAACTATTTTTAACAGCTTTACTTAATGTGACTAAGGTTAAACCTGTAATTGATTTGCATTCAAACCTGAAGCAGAGATGTTACTCAGATCAAATACGTTGTGTAAAACATACCTCGTGTCATTACGTTTTGCTAAATAGAAAATTTTGTCTTTGAACCTGCTAAAAATTAAAAAATAATGAATTTCCATTTTTCTGCTAGTAAACTATTTCAAACATGTTTTTATTAACATATCTAAATGAGCTAGAGTCAGAGCTTCATTTTGATATATAATAAGCATTACTTCAAATAATTGGCTAGCAACTACAACCCCATGCTTATAGAAATTGATCAAAATTTTAGGGTTGTCCCATTGTTTTCACACCACTGTATATTTACAAGCCCTGTGTTTACACTTCTGTTATTTTTAAATGACTTCTGTAGATATGGTTTACAGTTTCACTTCTTCTACAGATCCTTAATGCTATACTCTTATAAACCAGCAATAAAATTGTGATAAGAGTTAATTTAGGCTTTCCTTGCAAGTCTGGTTTGAGATTTGTTTAGGCAGAAAAAGTTATTTAGGCCATCTATAATAGTTGTTGGAATCGGTTATCATCTGCCAGAGAGTTGTTCAGTAATACACTTTGGTTTTGAAATGCTATTTTCTTGAACAGAGTACTAAAACTGTAGCAGTAGCAGCGATCGCTATTACTCTGTAATTTGCCTTAAGCATTTCATTTAGATAAAGGTTGTCAATACAAAAATCAGGTGTGTTACAACATTTATACCCTAGGACACTTATGTATTCGCGGCATCTAACTTTCACGTTTTCGCGGTGTCATCCTCTCGTGAAAAATTAATGAGCGAAACTAAACTATCATAACGAACGAGCGAAAACGCGAAGTTAAATAGCTTTGTTCATTGATATCCACAATAAAATCGTCATATTAGAAATGCAGGCAAATTTCGTCTGTGGTTGGGATCAATGGGAAATTTCTGGTAAACTCATTATAGCTAATACACTGACTGAGCAGCATGGCAAAGAAAATTAAGATTATATCAGTTTAGTCACCGAATTTGTAACTGATGAAGATGAAAGTCTGGTAGGTGAAGTCATAAAATTGCAGAATAATTATTGTAGTGATGAATTTTATTACCATCCAAAAACAATATCAACCCTCATCAGGTCCAACCACATTATCTCTTCCACTGCCAGCCATGTACAAATTCACTACCGGCCTAGTGCCAGCCATTTTACCGAAATTGCCGATATTGCTTCATGATATGTATACAGTTTTTTTCAAGTTTTACTTTAATTGTCTGTATAATCACAAAAATCTAAATTGGCTATTATTTCATCAACAACTAATTACCTGTTTTATGACTCGCGAGGAGTAATTAATGAATTCACAGAAAAATGTTCGTTTTTAGATTAGAAATTCTCAAACAAAAGTTTAAAATTGCTTCGTTGTTTTAGGCTGATTTTATAGAGAAATCTTCGGACAACACAGTCAATTTCATAATACACTTAAAGACCGTGGGTTATGTGGTCAACAAATAATAAAATCAGGTTACCAGACAATTGCTGAGAAAGTCCAAAAATGCGTTTATGGCAGTGGCCCCTAGAAAATGCGTAAATGCGTTTATGGCAGCGTAAGGGTTATACAGTTTTGGTTGTGAAGTTGGTTGTTACCTATCTATTTTTTTCTTCTTGGGATTCGAGTGTGAAAGTCACGGCGGGAAGGACCTAGACATCATTGATAGTCTAAGAAACAAATGGCAGCAAGTGATCAAATTGAATTGCCGATCTCACCCACACATTTCAACCTTTGGTTTACAAGTACGAACTAGTCCCAAATTGAATTTTTTTCTTATTAGCAAACTGGACCTGAGGAATGTAATCTGCTTTTTCCACTGCATTTATTTTCACATCACTATATTTTCGCACTCATCAGAGTCGCGAAATTAAGTTGCAGCGAAATTTTATTTTGTGTGCTACTCACGAAACTAAATACTAGCGAAATAAAAGTGTCCTAGGGTAATAATATAAATTGCACTGACTCCACGCTTAACTCTCATTAAAATGTACAAATCTGTTCTACCCGATCAGCATTTAGTTATTGGTTTTAAAATTTTGCTTAGTGAAATCAAAAACTGTATAGTGAGCGCTTCTTAAGCGTTCAAGGTATGATTTGTTAGAGTAGTTGTGTTCCAAGATATTTTTTTCATTTTACCGATAGCAGTAAAACTGTTGTTAATGCATTAAATGCATCTGCAATGCATTGCAGTGGGTTTTTATTTCATTTCAAGATATGGCAACACCAATACCTATGAAAAGTTTTTATGTAATTAAGTTATGTATGTAAATCTGTTACAAGTTGTTTAACTAAGCATGCTAATTATTTAAAAAATACTAATAATAATAATTGTAAACTTTATCAATAATTGTTGGGAAATTATTTTGAAGCTTCATGTAGTGAAATTCCAGAAGTGAAGTTCAAATCCAATAAAAAGACGTTATGCAGCAGTTCGAAGTAAGACCTTCATTTAGGATTTTCTTGTAACCGATGTTTGTGTTTTAGTTGGTAGGTTCAGTAGCCCATTAAAAATTATGAATATGCTCACCATAATATTTTCAGCCTACACTCTAGAGATGATATCTATATTAACCTCCAATTATGAATCTCCACAAACTCCTACTCGTCACTCTGATGAATGGACACAGAGAAGCTATCAGGAGTCACCATATGTTGAAGTAGGAGTGATACAGTTTACAACTCCAATTGAAGGGCGTCATGTGGCAGTCCTTAGTGAAATCACTGATCAGCCTCTCTCTCTAACCGAAGTGGTTGTCTATGGTATGAGTTTTAATTAGACATGCTTTTAGTTGTTGCAATCATCAGAGTTGAGTGTAGAATGTTTCTACATAAGATGACAATTAATTCTTACAAAAAATATACTAAACCAGCAAAAAAAAATTATTTGGTTCGAATTTAAAATAGTCTTCAAAAGTATTTTAATATTCTTTTTTTAACAGAAACATTTTTGGTAAATTTTACATACTTTTTGGAAGTATAGTGAGTAGGTAGTGCTGCTAGTGTGCCTTGTCTCAGTTTAGTGATATGATACTCACATGATAGATAGTGGCTAAGGGTAGAAACATGTTGAATTATGCCATTAGCAAAATATCAAATATACAATTGCACAATTCAGGCATTCAGATAGCTAAATCACCTAATCATTCAATTATCAAATTGCTCACACATATGTGTAAATATAAGATCCCAATGAAACCAAAGACATTTCTTTTTCAAAAACTGTTTAGCACATACTCAATGCTTTGGCAGCTAAAATGCATTAGTTTTGTTAAAAAACAGTGCATGAAAAAATGACACCATTTATACAAAGCATACTGCTTTATCTGTTTAACTGTTATTTTTGTGTGTTGACTACTTACTGGGCTTACACAGTTTATATTTTCAAAGTCAGTTTCTTTTGGTCAATTCCAAGGTTTTGCCTTGTCCAAAAATTACATTCAATTAAATAGCAATGTTTGTAGCTAATATACGTATTAGAAGTTTTTCCACAATTTAGCAGATGACAAATTATGTCAGCCAAATTAAGTGCGCTAAAAAATTTGTTTTTACTGTAAAGCAGAGAACCCAAACTAAATTAAGGATTTGAATTCTTACATTAATCTTTTTACTTTTTAAATCATTTTAAAACTACTTGAAATTATTGGCAATAAAATGACTTTAAATTTAGTAAGCCCGCTATAAATGGTCTTCACAATTGCAAAATATTTGTGGATGTGATATTAACAAGCCAACTAACAAAGATTTAGAATAGACAGTTCCTAAAAAAAATTAAGCAGTATTCAACATAGGACTTATGGTTAACAGTTTCAGGCTAAATTAAATGACTCTATTGCACACCTTCAGATCCAATTAAACAATTTGCTGCTTTTAAATGATATATTCAGTGTTACTGACTTGCCTGTATCTCCATATCTATTAATTTTATCTTAATTTGGGTTTCATTTGTGAAAGAAAACATCCCTATCTACATGTATAACCTTTACTATAAATTAATGTAGCTATGTACAAGTAAAAAAAACTTTTTCTAAGCAAGGATAGGAAAATTGTTTCAAATCACTAAATTATTCAACAAGTGCTGGCGACTTAAAGCATAAAAACCAGTCCAATTTGGTAAACTATAATTTTAGATTGTAGGAAAATTTTGTAAGATCAGCGGTAAACAAGCTGAGATAATTTTGTATATGCAAAACATGTTGGACCAGTTTCTGATTTTATCCAGCTACTTTAGAGTAATTATTATTGTCAATATGCGCAACTTTAGCAAAAGGTGGTATAGCTGCTTGAAAGTAAAATAATACTTCATCAAAGTTTACTCAATTCATAAAAAAACAACAATCACAGCAG
Source organism: Watersipora subatra (assembly GCF_963576615.1). NCBI lineage: Eukaryota > Metazoa > Bryozoa > Gymnolaemata > Cheilostomatida > Watersiporidae > Watersipora > Watersipora subatra. The sequence continues at coordinate 25,984,596 of NC_088714.1, forward strand.
TCAGACTCAGGCAGATAGTAGAAACTATCATTGTTATTGCATTTGTCTGGCTCACACTTTATTAAAAGTCTAGTACTTACCTGTAAGTAAGTCTTATAACCAAATCTGCTTTTGAAACATATCTGGAGCTAGTGGTAAGGTGATAAATTTGTAGATTTAGAATATAATAATGAAATCATAATGATACTGCAGAAAAAAAATGATCTTCAAGTTTTGTTTCTTCAGTGGATATTCTTACACCAACTTACAAGAAAAACCCTTATTGGTCTGTTTTACGAGCTTCAACCTCTAGCAAACTGGTACTCATTTACAAGTTTATAATGGATGCTTTCAAAATATTTTTATAGAATTCGATTAAAGAGTAACTTTGAATAGTTTAGGACTAGTCCAGTGGATAACAGCTTATTCTCGGATATGCTGAGATTGAGCCTGAAAGAGTTAAACTCAAAAAGTATTAAAAATGTTAATCAAATTAGGATCAAGAAAAAAAATTGTCTCGCAATGAAAGTTGAAATGAAACAAGATAAAATAGTGAAATGTGCATTAGCTGACATGCATGTTCCAGTAAACATTTATTTGCTTTGTGTATTTGTGTATAGTTTGTCTACATAATCTACCACAGTAAACTTAATCCTAAAAAAATATTGACATCAATGCTGACATCAATTAGCACGATTGACATTTGTATTTGAAGCAGCGGGTTAGGGCAAACATTAATGAGTTCATTCAAGCATTAATGATTTCTCTCTGTGTGCTCTCAGCAAATTATTCATGCTTTTCATACACTTTGAGAATACTTGTAACACATCTGGGAGCACCGTTTGATTGCTTCTTTGGCTACAATCAATAGTTATTTTAGGTTTTGTTTGTTCTTGCAATATTGATTAGAACCAAAAGACATCAATACATGAATATACAGAACATGTTTGTCATTCATCAGTAACTAATCATATAAAAAACGTAAAATATGGGCCCATAGCATTTTATGTAGTAATTTTAAAAACAACTGATTTTCCTTGAAGTTCTCTGTGATATTGATAATGAGAGGCTTCAACTGCTAATTATCAATAAAGCTAGCCAACCGCATTGTGCCTAGAAGTCATACATTATTGGTGTCAGTAAACATTCTGTAAACTTGCGCTCGTGCCATTTGTAAAAGGTACTTGACACATTCCTGACAGTAAACAAATTTTTCAGTAATTGTCGAAATGTTTGCCCCAACAATTCAGACGTGCTATTATTATTAGAAATGAAGGTTTAATGCTTGCATTTCTATTACTATTAGTGTAAAAAACTAACAATTTTTATGAGCCCGGATAGATTTTTGGTGTTATCTTTTCATGCACCTAGCAACTGATGTGATTCCTAAAATTAACAAGTAGCAATATTACCTAACTGCTTTATGAAAACTTTAATCAAGTAGATATCACATCTAGTAACACATAAAAGATTAATTAATGGTATTTTGTGTTGCTACTATCGTGTTTGAGAGATCATAAGTTCTAGTATGACAGGAACTATTTTCAGAATACAATTATGCAAAATTAAGAAGCACAACTCAGAGTTCAACTCAACGTCAGACAGGTAGTGGCTATGCAGTAGATGGAGATTTGGCTACCTTTTCAAGGACTACAAATGAGAGTGGTCCATGGTGGATGGTCGACCTTGGACAACTGATTCTACTCGAGAGTGTGGAGGTCTTTGTCAGAAATGGAACATGCATCTCAGAAAATATTGAATGTTGTATGTTGACTATTACATAAAATACATGGTTATATTTCATATAATTTATTTACAGTGTTTTGTTACTGCTAGCTGATTCACACATTAACTGTTTTTAAATCTGCCAGCAGCTATTAAAATACTGTAAGTGCAATGCTAAACACTAACAATTTGTGGAATAAACAGAAGGTTTTTTATTGTGAAAGGATGTGGAGTGACTGCCGATCAATGAATTCACTTGTCTGGTTTTCTTTGTACCAGTATTTCTTGCACAGTGCAAAACGTGACAAGCAACATACCTACCACATATCAGTTCACCTATGTTTAGACTGTTTCGCGGTATAAGCTATACTCTGCCAAGTACAAATCTATGCAGTATAAATGCTCTGAAATACTTTTCCTCAACACCTACAAGTAGAATACTATATAAAACACATTATTGTTCCAAAAACAATAGCAAAATCAGCAGTAGAAATTTCAAAAAAATTCATATTGATGGAAGGAATAAAGTGTGGTAAAATATAAAATAATGAAATTTCGATGAATAATATATGTAACAGATAAATTAAAATATGTGGCAATGTATAGGCCTGATATCCATTAAAAAATTCTCAAAAATGTAATTGTTGGTTTGTATTTGTCTTATTACTTGAATTTGTGCAGTAACAATAATAATACATAGATTTTAGTTACTAAGTTTTTGCTCAAGTATTGGCAATTTTAGCAAAATCATTAAGATTTTTTTAAAAAGTAAAATAACTTGTGCGAAAAACAGCATTCTAAGTACCATTTTAATATTTCACAGCTTCTCGCTTGAGCGGTCTCTACTTGCTGACAAGCAAGGTCAATACCAGTACTCTACCAAGTACTGTCCAAGGCAGTATATGGGAAACATGCTACCAAAACAACACAGCACAAGGAGACAGCTTTAAGACAATGTGCAGCTCTAACCAAACTCCTCTCACTAGACTCTTCAGTATCCTGTCTACTAGTGGTGATAGAGTTGAGCTGAGAGAGGTTGACATCTTTGGACATGGTAAGCCACAAGCTACTTACATGTGTAAATAACGGTTGATGAAGCTTGAATACTCATCAACAGTTTATTTACTTTTATTTATAATCTTTATACTTACCATGATTATCAACATTTAATCTGACAGTACTCACACAGTTCTTTATTGCTGTTTATTGTATTCTGGTAAATATAATTAATGCAATGCTATACAAAATGACGTTGAGCCTTAAAACAATAAGGAAAGAAAAAATTTATCTAATATTAAAATGGATCATCTGTAAAGATTTTTTAATTTATACTTGCTTAGTTTTATGCTAGACATGTCGTTAAATTATATTTAGCTGTTAAAGGAAGCGTGCATCATTGTTAGATACTGAAAACATCTTAGATATGTGTCTTTGTCTTTTGACATAGCTGCCACCTATCAGGTTGATATGATTGTATAAAGGAATAACATTTTCTCATCTACGCCTATAAATGTTTGCTTCAGTGTTTGTTGTTAACTTTTGGCATAGCCTATTTCACTTCTGTTTTATTAGCCATGAACATTGGCTGTCCTACCACTTATTGTATACAGTATTATTCATAGGAAATTCTTGGTTTGTCACCAATTGTGATCGCTTGTGTTACATATTGTTTTCATGATAGCTGCCAGCTTATTATTTGTAACTTAGTTATTTTTGAAACCATATACATTAACAAAACTTTAAAATGTACATAATAGAATTAATAGAAATCCAGTGACACTTGCGCTGAGGAAGAACTTAATATTTGTAGGTAGTGTGCCCACCAGTTTAAATTGCCAAAATAACTTTTTGTAGGATAGGGTGATTTTAAAAGACTTAACATGTATAAAGAAGATACGATAAAAATTTATTATTAACCAGCTTTGTCAGTTTCAATAAATACTCAATAAGTAGTAAAAAATTAAGAAGTAATAAAACGAACTATGCACTTTGCATGGTTTAACAACAATAATTATCATTTGTAAACTGGATACAGTCAAACCTATACTCACTGGTTAATTTAACATAATGTACATGTTTTATAATACAATCATGACTTAAAACTCTTGCCAATTTTTGAATCTACACTCTATAGAATTGCCATCAATCAATGTTTGAATTGTTTCAAAATCTTAAAGTTTAACAGTGGCACAAGGAGGCCTTTATAAACTATAATAAATGTTTATGAAATATACGTTTGTAAATATAAAAAGGGTTAAATCTGTCTAAGTTAAAAGAGTGCAAATTTAACCAATTAGAAATAAAACAAATTATGCATTGTATTTCTATCACTACCTGCAAGTCTGAGAAATGTTGATCTTACACTATCTTCAATGTCTTCAGAGTAAAGAAATGGTAAAACTTTTTCACTGGTTATTACGTTATAAACTTAGTGCCTCACAATGAGTTTTCAAAATTATGTACCACATTTTTTGATACGACACAAAATTATCTGCAAAATCTAATCTGAAGTCATTTTAGGTCTTCAGCTGACAAATTAGACAAACTACAACGAGTTTTTATAAGATTATTTAATAATCTATCAAATCTTAACAAAATATAACAATTTTAACATACAAAGTTCATTTTATTACAAATTAGTATTGTATGCAGAGGTTATATCTTACATGTACCTTTTTGTTCTTAAATAACAAATCGCTTCATCATATTTTAGAGGCTGCCCAGCTTACAGAAAAGGTTGCAGGAAGAAAAGAAAGCTCAACATACACCAGTGTCACCATCTCTTTTGTTCCTTGGAACCAGTTAATGGTGGGTTTTGAGCCACCAACTAAGTAAGTTTTTAAATCATTTCCTTGTTTATCAGGTTTGAAATTTTGTTTTTGCTATGCGAATGGATGCTATAAATTAGTATTATAACACATCAAAAAGATCACAGGAATAGATTGGCATAAAACTTTCTTACCAATTAGATGATGCAAGATATTGTCAAAGTACAGTCAGAGTAGGCTAAACCTTTTAATTAAAAAATGTTTGCTACTCACCTAATTACATTATAGTTTAAAACACTGTTACTCAAATTAAATCACTTTTTATCGTGAGCATAAAACAATGCTTGTTAAAACTCATAAAATACAGTAAGTTTTTTTTATAATCAAGTTAGTCTTTGTTATCACTTTAGTCCAATTAGTCACTTTTTCCTCAGGGCATTTCAAAAGCTACTCGCTTAACGTATAATAGTTTTTTATCATCATTTCATTCTTAGCTGTATACTTTCAACTGAAATTTATACAACCTTAAAGTTAAATGAACCAAAACCATCTAAAAGTAATAATTACATCATCATCATTTCAACTGAACGTTTTTCAAAAGATAGCACATATATTTGCTGTTTTTATCAATGGTTTTAAAAATATCTTCAATTCTTCTGGGCTAAATCAAACCTAATGAAAAAGATTTTAACTATTTTTTGGTAACATAATATCAAGGGAACCAGTTAAGGTTTACAGCATAGTGATGCCCTTGTAACGTAAGTAGCTGCTCTGCTATGTTGCTAGAACCGGTCTGGGTAAATTATATTGATCAGCCATAGATTTAGATAATATCTTTGTATGATTTTTAAAAGCCTTTTTGTAGTCGTTTTGTAAGATTTATTTTTGCAAGTTTTTTAAAACAAGATTTGCTTTTTAACTATTGCTTCTCTTATATTATTGTAATATTGCATCTCCTCAAAAGATAAACCATTTTTTATATTTTTCAAGTCATTGAATAGATGATAAGTCAAGGTTAGCTTAAGTTTTGTAAGTATTTGAGATACTTATTATCTATTCACAGAGTTCAAGGCTGACAATTTTAATGCAATTCAAGCAAATTGCGTGCAAACTTCTCGGAAGAGTTGTGCATATTTTTGCATTATTGTTGCATCCTTTGGGCAGCCAAAGTATTCACCACAAAAATTTTTAAATACTTAAATCTTGAAACTCTTGCAACTTACTTGAAGAGTTCGCATAGAGCTTTGCTTTAGTGTATGCTTTTCTTTAAAATGTTTAAAACTGCCACAAGTTTTAGCCGCATGCAGTATTTGGCTGAGCATCAGAATAAAATATTACAAGAAACATGGTATTGATCATTTATGTTAATATGTTGACTGTTGTTGTACCGAACTTGTTTATTCTTCATACCACCCATTTTAGGTACCAAGTAAAAGCAAAACTGGCTGGCATTATAACATCATCAGGTGATATTACTCATGATTCAAACTCTGAAAGAGCAACAAAAACATTATTTGGGCTTGATCCTGATCAGGAGTATGAAATATCTGTGAGCTGTTTTCTAGAAGATTCTATTCCATGTGAAGGGATTTCTCCTACATTCATGGTCTCTACTTCAGCCTGCTCCGGTACATAAATGCTAACACATAATTTTAATTTAGAAAGTATATAGTATATATAATTCTTATCAATATAATTGTTATAACATGTATATTTCAGTTTTATTTGAAGAGTATTTATAAAATTATCTTCTCTATTTTAGACCCATCTCCACCTGAGCTTCAGCACACAAATGTAATAACAAAGGATAGTGGTAGAGAAAGGTGGAGCTACACTTATAAATGGGAGGTAAGTTCTAGCCTACAATTACTGGTTGTGACAACAGTTTACTTGTAGGTTTTAGACTTTTTAAAGCACATTAGATTTTGCATAAAGTTTCTGAAAATACAAACCTTATATTGTTAAATCTGCTATGCATTGCCCTTTTCTACTAAAAAATAAACATATATTGAAAAACAGTACTAGCTGAAACAAAAATATTTGGTACGCACTACTTCAAAATTTGAGCGAGGTGTCTTATTTAACTCAGCATTTTATTAAATGATATTGACATTCGAAATTCTAAGTTTTAATTAAAAAAAGAAAGTTTTTTTATTTTTCACTTGACCAAAAGACTAAGACAGCATGCATATTAAAGCAGGACCATAGCCACTCCTTACTATTATTATATCTGTTTTAGTAGAATATGGATTATCAATCAATCTTTTAAGCTGCAGCTGCAGATGATCAGTAGCATAGTACTAGTAACATAAACCAAACCAGCTCACTGTAGTCAAAAAGCTAATGCCGACTTTTAAGAAAACTGTCGCCTTATTCAGATTTTTACTGTTGTCTAAAATAACTGATCTGATCTGCCATAATCGATCTTAAACAGAAATCTAGCAGTCAGTATACTGTAAATTAGGTTTGTTGGCTGACGTTATTCTTTGTATGGATTTTAGGTGTCTTCATCTAACTGTCGTGGATTAGCAACTTACACTTACTCCAGCTCAGAAGTACAAGTTCAGAGTATCACTGACAGATCTGTTACATTTCTCGTAGATGGTTACAAGGAGTTTACATTCAATGTTACATCAGAGAATGAGGCAGGACTGAGTTCCTCATCAGTCAGCAACCTGAGATCTCCAATACTCAGTAACTTATTGCCGAGTGTCTAATCTATTCAGCTCTTAATACGTTCATGTTATTTCATCATCGTCTGATAATGCTACAAATGGGTAACTTACAGTTATATGCTAATAATATTAAACCTTATTGGATACTACTAGTATAATCAGTTTCACCATAAAAACCTTTAAAAGTTAGATTATCTGTTAAAAGTTTGTCCATTAAATTGGCCTTTCATAAGTGTAGCCACTACGGTTGCTCACTTATAAAAATAGTTCGGTCATATTGAACTAAGAGAAAATTTAAGTTAGAAAAGTAAATTGCTGCAAATTGGTTGTGTGAATTCATTTTAGATTACTCCAAGTTAGATCATTTGAGAGGGCCAATATTTTAATGGGCTTTTATGGGACTTGAGTAAATCATAAAGTCTACCTTTGGTCTGCTAAATTTATTCAGCCTGTTTTAATTTTTATGTTTTAGTTTTAACGTTTAAAATTTGTTAGTTTAGCTGAATGTGTGTTAGCAAATGTAGAGAACCTTCCAAAATAATTGAAAGTTGTCAAGCATTTTATTGTTGTTTTGAGATTTAAGTCAAACTGCAAGCAGCTGTTTTGTGAATTTGTTTCAGGTTTTAGTCAGTTTTGTTAATTTTTAATAACATTTTCCAGTTTCCCAAAATTATATTGCAAGTCATTGCTGCTGATGTGAGTAGCTGATTATAATCAAAAACTTCATTTATTTGCTTCATAACGACAATCATAGATGCCTATGTCATTTACTGGCCAATGGCATGCCAAAAGTTTACATTAACACAGTTTGGCATTGACTTCCATACTTGGTCTTCCTGCTAAACCAGTGCCTATATGCAGCTATTGTAATGAAATGCAACTACCAAAAAACCTAAATAATGTATTTCAGTTGCGCTAGTAAACTATTAATTTTCTGCATTTCAAGTTTACTTTATATTAGTACAGCAATTGAGTACATTTAACAAATTTGAGCTTAATTGTGTGTCTCATATTTTTCAGAATCTTTTATTATTGATTCCTCACCAATTTCATTAAGTTTTTTTTTCAGGACCCCAATTTGGTGACAGTAAAATTATTGCACAGGCAACAACTTCTGAATGCATAAAAGTCACATGGGAAAAACCTGAATTCATAGGAGGACCAGAATTTAGCATAGAATATCAAGTAAGTTTTTTATTAATCCAATTCCGTTTTTATTGACATGAAGGGTGGCCATTGACCAAGCTAGTGTAAGATTATTTCTAGTCTGTAAAATGGCCAAATATAGAAAAAAACTAATTTCTTAAACGTTACAGTCAATCTTTATGCAATCTAAAACTGCGTCTGTTTTAGATGCTGAGTTTGTTATTTATCTCAATGCAGAAAAGTGCATACTCTTATACTGTATCAGTATAGTTATTATAATACACTAGAAATTCCACTGTCATAGAGCCCACGACTAAAGAGATAATGGAAAAAAGAAAAGGTACTGATGATTGAGAAATTAGCAGTCAAATGGCACTGCACTGTAATAGGATAACTGCAATGTACTGGGTGTGGGTGTTATTATATACAACAAATAGCAATAATGAAAGGAAAAGATTATATGTTTATGTATCTCCCCCTGCAATAGGAGAAATGCAATAATGGCCAATATTAGAAGTAAAATGCACTGACAATATTAGAATAACCAATATTATTAATATAGTAATAATATAAAACCAATGCACAATTATGTTTACATTTAAAAAAGTCATAGCTAGCAATATCAAGAAGTTGCTATATTTATATAGATTTTTAGAAAATCTGTGCTACGTAGTCATTGTTCTGTAGTCATCCAAACTTATAATTAAATATTGTAATAATCTCATGAGAATCGTAAAAAGATACCATCGTCATTTTCTTTACTTACACTGCATTGGACATCAGTTAGAATACTAAAGTACTCAAAGTATGTAAAATGTCAGTTACTTTGAAATCAGCAAAAATGAAACGATTTCAGTACTCCTACGTTAATTACAGAAACCTTCGGCAATTGGACAATGTCAAGACTGGTGAAATGTGCACGTTTTTTCTCGTGAAATGAGCACGACTTAATAGCTCTACTGTCTGTCGCACGGCCTTAACGGCGTTTCATTGGCCAGTCATAATTTTCATTAAAAAAGGCTTGTCAAGTTTTTATTTCGATTCAGGCCTAATTAATCTGTCTACTTATGTATAGTTCAATCAGATGGGTTAGTTTTAGGATATTGCAGAAACTTTTCAAAGACTTCATAATGTATTTAAACAGGTTTTTGTGTGTTTTGTATCATTATTATACTTAAATGACTCTACACAAATATCGTTAAATTTGTCGATGAGATTTTGGTACAAGGGTTTGGTCATGGCCAGAAGCGGATAATTTTTTGGGAGTTGTGTGCACATATGCATTTATCATAAATTGCCCAAACAATCGCTTCGCTCGTGTAGTGCGCAGTAGTTCATACGTCTTGCTTTCCATACTGAGGCTTACCTCTAAACACTGATTTACTGTCCTGTAAGTCATGCTAAAGTCCTCATCCGCAATCTGTTCTGTAAAAACCAGCTTTGGTACTACTGACTAATCATGAGATAACCTTAGATAATCATGTATTACCCTACACTTTGTACGATAATGTGAGCTACTGTTACATATTCAAACATGTTTTAGTGTTTTAACCAAATCAAATTAATTGAACCACAGTTGCAAAGTCAAATTAGTAACTATTTTTATAAACTAAAACTTTTCAACTTTTTACCAGCTTTTCTATTACAGCTTTTTTAGCTGTAGTAGAATAAAAACATTAAACTGTTTTATTCTACTACAGCCTTGTAAAACTAGGCTTTCCCTCTGCAGGTTACTTGTGGAGAGGAACATAACTGGATTACAGCCAGTGGCATATCAGCATCCTTGTGTGGCCACAAACCATCTACTAATGTTACATGCAAACTTAGAGCTTTAAATGGTAACCTTCAGAGCGATGAGTTAACGACGACTGCAGTTACACTAGAAAAAGGTGATGTTTGTTGTCAGTAGTTCATCTTCTCAATATGCACTTGAGGTATAACAAAGTACATACTAAAAGGAAAGACAATGGTTATACATGGTATATAAATTCTATACAATGTTTAAAATGAAACGGTTACAATATTATTCATGCAGTAACAGCCCACTACAACACAAACTTAATTTATGCTTATTGAACTTTATTAGGAATTTGAAAAGATTTTACTAGAACTTTTCATAAATATATTACGTATTAAATTCAAAATCTGCCAATTGATGTACTGACTAGCAAATAATGGTTGTCCTGCTGTGGATGAGTGCGTCATCATAAGCTTGTTTAAAGTTAATATTGATCATACTTCTCTTTTTATTATATACCGGATACAGGTTAATATTTGACATCATCTGAACATTTGAATGATTAAACATAATTATTATGCACATTTATTAATGCTCCAAACTGTAGTGTTCAAATTGATATGTGATAACACAAATTAGTTCTTATATTTACATTATATTTGACTTGTCAACAACATTTCAATTAAAACTACTTACTTGTATGTATAAGTCTCTCGCAAAGTTTAGCCTTAAAATTGTTTCCTGGAAACAATACGTATGCATGGTTATACAGAGTAAATAATTCATTCTTTTGGTAGACTTTATGTACAAAAATGTATTACAAAATTGAGGCATAATAAAGTTACGGTTTGTGATACAGTTTTCTGTGCAATTGCATTTCTATCTACTGCTTTATTAAGTCATTCCAAGCTTTGTCTTTGCAGAAACTGTAAAAGATACATGTACTTCATCATGTCCTTCAAACAAGTTTTCCCCAGGTATATATACCATTACAGTTTTTCAAAGCATCTCGTTTGGAGAATTTTGACGAGTTATATTATGAGTAAAATTTTTCATATTATTGTTTGGTCATTTTCAAGTTGAAAATACACTCTACCTACCTGTATTTGTATTAAGACATTGGAAAAAGAAGAACATTGTTAAATATCCGCAACTATCCTTAACTGCTCTAAAATTAACAAAACCACTTGAAGTAAAAAAGGCAATTTATATTTAGAAAAACACGTGTTATGAAATACAGTCAATGCGTTTGCAATAAGTAACAAAATATAACAAGGCTTTTCCTTGCTCTACCAACCTATCATGCTTGCTGAGCTTCTTATATAGCGTTTGCAGTGGCAGTCTCCGCCTCTTATCCGAAATGGCTGATTCAGTGGCAGGTCGATTTTTTTTAGTGCTGATTTGGTAGCAAGCAGGTTTCTCATCTTGGGCTAAATAGCAGGTTAGTTTTTCAGTTTCCGGCACATTGGTCAGCCCGTCTTTTCTAACTGCTCAATGGTTGACCATATTTCCAGTTCAATAGCCTGCTCAGTCTCTTCTTGCCTCAGTCTGGTGGTCTGAGGCAAGAGAAGTGAGGTTTTCCGAGGCAGGCCAGAAGCCAGACTCAGAGAACATCACTTTTTTTACTTCACTCTAGAACATGCTGTGCTAGTACTGGCAGTCTCTCTGCATTATTTATTCAGAGAGACTGCCAGCTATCACTGCTTTTCTTGGCTTATCTGGTTGTATTGATGCGCTCTTGTTTTATGCTCTGCCCCTTGATCAAATCCCTCTATCATTTTATCTACTAGAAATTTCCCTGTCATGCAGCCCACGACCAAAGTTATTGGATATTCCAAAGATATTGGAAAAAAGAAAGGGTACTGATGGTTGAGAAATGCAATATTAGCAGTCAAATGGCACTGCAGTGCAATAGGATAACTGCAATGGTAGCTGTAATGTACTGGGTGTGGGTGTTATTATATACAACAAACAGCAATAATGAAAGGAAAAGATTATATGTTTATATCTCTCCCCTGCAATAGGGGAAATGCAATATTGGCCAATATTAGAAGTAAAATGCACTGATATTATTAGAATAACCAATATTATTAATATAGTAATGCAGTAATGATAGAAAACCAATGCATAATTTTGTTTACATTTCAAAACGTCATAGCTAACAATATCAAGAAGTTGTGATATTTATACAGATTTTTATTTATCTATCTATTTAAAAAACTATTAAGAAAAAATAATAACAGTAACACATTGTCCATCGTTGATGTTGTTAGTGTGACTATGACACTTCAATAGTCATCCAAACTCATAATTAAATATTGTAATAATCTCATAAAAATCGTTAAAAAAATATCTTCGTCCGTTTCCTTTACTTTTACTGCGTTGGACATCAGTTAGAATACGAAAGTACTCAAAAAGGTCTAAAATGTCAGTTACTTTGAAATAGGCAAAATAGAAATGATTATATTTCAGTACTTTTACGTTAATTACAGAAACCTTCGGCAATTCGACAATGCTAGGGATTGGTAAAATGTACACGTTATTTTTTCGTGAAATGCGCATGACTTAATGGTTATATTCTCTGTCGCTCGGCATTTTGTTTGCCAGTCTTCATTTTGATAAAAGTAGAGCTTAGCAAGTTTTAATAACAATTTTCGGCCAAATTAATCTGTCTATTTGTGTATAATTCGTTCAGATGGGTAAGTTTTAAGATACTGTCGACACTTTTTAAAGACTTGTTAATATATATAAATAGGTTTATAGGTGTTTTGTATCGTTATTATACTTAAATGACTCCACAGAAAAATGGTTAAATTTGTTGATGAGATTTTGGTAAAAGGGTTTTCGATCTTGTTGATGAATAATTTTCGTAAGTTGTGTGCACATGCATTTATCATAAAAACTCTCAAACATTCGCTTCGCTCGTTTGGTTGTGGGAATAGCTCCTCTCGGTCTTTTGTTTAGTCAACTCTGTAGGCCAACGGGACTTTTCACTTAATGACCCGGGAGATCCTAGCCGTGTCGACTTAGTCGTGTCCTTGGCCGACGTAGATTTGGAAAATCGCTTGGTTAATTTTGTATGCCACTAATTAATTACCTCTCTGCCAGACCACTCAGTGCTAGTGCCCAGCTAGCTTCCACCCCACAATTAATGACTATTCTGATCGGTAGGTGGCGTAACTTAAAAATAACATTAGTAAACATATCAGTATTGAATCTTGCATACCAGTCGTCACTGTGTCTGTCACGCGTTATGTTATGCCAAAAATGTTTCAAGTGTTAAACTTCTATATTGCATTTAAACACATTATGTTAGAATCGTTTGATTGTTTGCATTAAAGATTGTTTTGAGAACAGAAAATTCTGACAAATATTTGATATTTCTTGGGTGAATTTACATATTACAAGATGCACGCCTGTTTTGCTAAAACTAAATGTGAGCAATGTGATGAATGTGATAACTTGCCCAAATTTTCACCACCACAGAGTGCTCCAAACAATTTTTAAGTTGATTATATTTAATATGTTGGTTGTGCAACAAATATAATTTTTTTTGCAGATTGTTTTATCTTCTTTGATATTTTTAGTGTTGACCGCTTGCATCGCTGTCATAATCGTTCAGAGTTTAACCATCATTTCTGCTGTGGCCTACTTCGTGGTCGACAAAAGGCGCCAACGAACTCAGACGCCTGCAAAAGAACAGGCGACAAAAGATGATTCACCTTACCCCAGTTCAATGGTCTCGACTACAAACCCAAGCCAGCACTATGCAAATTTACCAGTGGCACTTGAGGCCATTTATGAAACACCGATAGACAATGGATCAAATGGTGAAAATGAAAGGGTCTATGCAACATTGAATAATTAGTTGCAGTTGAATGTGTAATTAGAGACAAATATAGATGTCTATTTTTTAAATCATTTGATCCAATTGCATAATGTCTATATGTTTAGCAACCACGAAATATTTATTCATTTATAAGCAGAGAGCATGCTTGAGTACATTTGATGTATTGCATTTGATGTATGCCTATTGAGGGTATTTTAAAAAATTTAGCTTTGTGTTTTATTTTTTTGTGTCATACTACAATCAACAAATTACCCAGGTAAACATTCTGTGCTTAATGTTATTTAGGTGAAAGATTTTTAGATTTTAAAATTGCTGCATTTTAGCACAGCACCAATAAATGCTTGAAAAGTTTAATTAAAATTTTACAGTCGCGCCCGCTTTGAAGGAAAACTTCTAATTATTTAGCCAAGCTTGACAATACTGATATAATATACTTTCATGTACTATATACTATAATATGATGACAAAGTGTATTTCTGTAATTCTATTCAAAAAGAGGCAGGTATCAAGCTAGATATTCACACCATAGATCCACATAAGTTAAATTCTGGTGATCCCAACAGAAAAGTAGCCTGTTTCGATTTAGCGCTGCTCAATGTTCTTTCAACCAAAATGATTGTGTGAAGGGTTTGTGCTGTCACTTTTACCAGCTGTACATTCAAGATATAACTCAGTGTTAATTGAGTTTAATACATGTACTTGCTACACTTATAATCATAGAATAAGACATTCAAATGATTCAAAAACAAGCACTAAAAGGATCTGATCGTTTCTTTCCGGCTTGTACCTTTTTATACAAAACTCGGCTAAGAGGCCCTACCTTTATATGTCTGACCTGGGTTCAGCCAGTCCAGGCCATCTTGAGTTGGGTCGAGCTGGTCTAAGCCAGGCTGTCCCGAGTCACACCAAGAAACTAAAGTTAATTAGAATATTTCATGAAAACGTGTTTTATTGTCCGAAACCGGAAACGAACTGATTAAAGAAAAATGAACAGTAATGAAGTTATTTTATGATACGGAGGTACACAACTCCCAATTATGAATACACCATATTTACCCTTTTCAAATAAAAAGTTGGGTCTGACATGAAACATAAAAAACATGAAACAATAATTACTAACGTCATCCTTTATTACAAATTGAGACGTATAGGAGCCTTTCGCTCTAGTTGAGAACACCTTAGAACGGGGGATTTGCTGGACTGCGGCAGGTTAGTACTTACAGTTTTTGGTTGTGGAGAACCCGGGAAACTAACCCCATGCGTGGCTGCAATGGGCTCACTTGAGTAGAGGCTGGCAGAGAAGAGTTCACTTGTGCAAAATCTGGCAAACGTTCTACATCTGAATTAAAAAATATTCATCATTTCTATAATAGAGTGGTAACTGGTCTGATGCAAGTTTGCTTATATCTGAACGGGAAACCACATTGGGTAAAATTGAGTCTCCTTTTTGCACACAATTCTTGAGTTGGTCTACGTAGTGCTTCCAGACTCTGCCATCAACAACTACCTCATAACATAATATTCCGATTTTGTCCTTAATGGTGCCTTGTTTCCACGTTATTGCGCCTAGATAGCATCTCACCCAAACTGGGTCTCCAGATTTGAATTATTTTACCACCTCAACCACTGGTATCAATGGACTTTATTTCGACCCAATTTCTGGCTTTAAACAATCTAATTGTGTTCTCAAGGATCTACCCATAATTAATTGGACTCTGGCCTGTCATGGAGTGGGGTGCGTTACGATACACCATCCAAAGTTTATTTAATCTGTAATGCATATCTAAACCTTCTAATTGGGATGCTTTGAGCACATGTTTTACAGTTTGAACAAAACGTTCAGCTAAGCCATTAGTTGCTGGATGATAAGTGGCTCCCCGCTTATGTCTTATTCCTAAATGCGCTCTGAATTCTTCGAACTCGGCACTAGTAAACTGGAGACCATTATCACTAACTAGTTCCTCTGGTATACCCCATCTAGAAAAATTGATCTCAGCATATTAATTGTGCTGGTAGATGTTGTTGATTTCATAATGCACACCACCGCCCATTTAGAGTAAGAATCCAGGATGACAAATAACATATTATCACCCTTTACTGGTCCTGCGTCATCAATATGCACTTGCTGATATGGTTGGGATGTGGGCAACCAAGGGTGAACAGTGGCAGCTTTTGGATCGTTACCCATCACCATACCTGCCTCACAAGCCTTGCTATTAGATTATATGTCTTGGTCTAAGTTCGGCCACCACATTATGAATCTAGCAATAGATTTCATTTTGGACATTACTAAATGTCCAATGTGTAACTCATGGAGAAGCTTAATGCGTAGACCCTCTGGCAATATCACTCGAATACCTCACATTAGTATCCCTGACATTACCGATAGCTCATTTCTACGAGAAAAAAAGGTTTGCAGATTTGAATCTTCAGGTAATAAACTACTCGGTTAACCATTCACAGTTAACTCTATAACCCTAGACAAAATTGAATCTCCACTCGTTAGCTTAGCGACCTGAATGGAGTTGATTGGGATGTTTAGACTTTCCACTTTGAATATAAATGCATTTGGTTCTTCGCGTAAATTTTCCGTTTGGCTTACTTCAGGATAATGAGACAGAAAATCTGCATTATTCTCTGAGCTGCGCCCCCATTCTACTGAATAATCGTAAACTGAAAATTTTAGAGCCAACGTTGGATTCTCTCAGCTGTCATGATTGGCAAGCTTTTATCTTGGGGCAAATAATTTACTCAATGCTTGGCTATCAGTTCCTAGCACAAATTTTCGGCAATAAAGGTAATGTCTGAACTTTTCCAATCCAAATACAATGGTGAGACCTTCCCTTTCTATTTGAGGATACGTTATTTGTGCTGAAGTTAGCTTCTGAAATGCAAACTAAATTGGCCGCTTTTCTTCATCTATGGTGTCACAATTCATAGGCAATACAACATTGAATAAAATGTACTAACCTTTTCGATGTAGAAATTTAGTAGGTAAAATGCAGTAGCAGTACTCGTGCAAGTTCTATAGTAGCTGTAGTTCTGTAGTACTCGTAGATGGAAAAAAGCAAAAGTAACTCAGAAGAAAATGAACATGTTTGCTATCACAATCAGTGGCAAATCCAACGTTTTTAACCCTTTCACCGAAGTAGACTCATTTATGCGTTTTCTATGGTTGACCGCCATAGACACATTTTTTGCGACTTTCCCAGCAATTGCTAGTAACTAAATTTTATTATTCATTGATGACATAACCAACGATCTTTAGGAATTTTATGGTATTGACAGTTTTGTCCTAAGATTTCTCTTTAAAATTACTGTAGCTTAAAGTTGAATATTTTAATCTTTGTTTGGAGATTTCCAACTTAAAAACGAACATTTTTTGTGTAAGTTTATCAAAGGCGTCCGAATTAGAAAACAAATAACTACTTATGTTGATGACATTATAGCCGATTCAGATTTTTGTGGTTAAACAGTTAATTAAACTAGCAATAGCAGCATGGACTCTGATGGCAATGAAAGTAATGGTTTTGTAAAAATAAGTAACATTGTAGAGGATCGTTTTGCTTTGTAGCTTCACATCGCTTTATCATTGCACAAAGTATAGATACAACAAATTATTTGTATAGCAGTGCTTATCAACGTGTTGAAAAAATAAAATATATAACCGAAACAAACGTTCTAAATGGAGTTTGAAATTGAAAAAATATTGTATACATATTAAGCAATATCGGCAAAATGGCGGGCAGTAGGCCGATAGATAAATTTGTACATGAACGCAAGTGAAAGGGTTATGTAGTGAAAGTGTGGCAACTCATAGACAATACAACATTGAATAAGAAGTATTTACATTTTTTATGTAGAAATTTAGGTGAGAACTGCGTTTTTTCCAGTGACCGCAAGAAACCAACGTTTGCGTGACCTTCTCGGTACAGGTTGGCAGTAAATATTAATCGCATGTAAATTACTATTCATTAATTTATTTTATTTAATGATTAGTACATTTGTATACATGTAGCTGTATAGGCACTTTTGTATTGGCCACAAAACTCAAGACGGCGCTTTTTAACATAGCAGCAACTTTGCTGTTTCAAACGCACCAGTGTCGTTGGGCACAGTAAAGAGGCGCGCGCTAACCGGAGATGACGTAATTTTTGTGTAAAATTGATGAATAGGCTATGTATTGAGACGTGTACTAACTGAAGATTCCCATTAATGCACCCTAGATACCTAGTAGCAGCTTATGGTCCAAAAATTACGGTACTCTATAAGGCGGACACATACATAGACAGACAACGATTGCCGTTTATATAATAGATATATATTGCAAAGTTTGTGTGTGTGCATATGTGTCTGTGTTTTTCCAGCCATAGCTATTAAAATCTTAGAGTTAAAATTTCAATCTTTGATGGATTTGAATTCATGGAGATTGCAATCGCAAGTTTTAAACCTACACGCTCTACCGCTGAGCTATACAAGGTGTAATCATCAAACATGCTTTTACATATCGTATATCGTATGCACACACTAGATGAAGTACTGTTTGAGCATTGCGCCCACATGTTACGCTGCCCCTGCTATAAAATATTTTTTGCCAAACTCTAGGAATTACGATGCCTTTTTGTGATTTTTCATTATTTTTTCTACTACATGATATTCAACAATAATTTTTCTCGAAATTAAATTTTGGCGATTTGTGAACGGATTATGCACGTTATTGGGAGATATACGTTACTCGCCATGATAAGTTCAGCGATATCTGTTATGGTAAAAGTAGATTCCTAAACGGATAACTGATAAAAGTTTAAAGTTTACTCTAATACATATTCAAACTTCCTTCAAGTATGTGTTTAGTAAACTAAATTAATTTAAGCTACATTCAGTGTTTATCACTATGTTTCCATGGTGCGCAGTACTGCGAAGCAGCCCCCTCCGAAGTCGAGGGGATTGTACGTTTTCATGCTGCGCAGTGGTTTTCAGCAAATTAGCCAGAAAAGAGAAATGGTATAAATCGAATCGCTGGATGGATACATGGAAGGTCTTTTTATGCTTTTGTCATCATTATACTTTTATTTACAATACACGTTCACAATGTTTTACAAACCTTAACACAATTTTACAAACAACATATTTTTAATAAATATTTATATAATATTTAAAGTAATAGATTATTGAAATGTCACTTTAGAGCTTGCCACCTAGGGTATTTTTCGAAAAGTGTTGGTATCGATAACAAAGTCCAGGAAAGTAATCACTTCATCATCTTCGTAGGAACAGACCATAAGTAAATTTAAGTGAAAAAATATCGGAAGAATAGCAAAAACAAAGATAAGCAGGATAACTTTTTTACTAGTCTATGGCGCTCGAAGAATATGTTTCCACAGCATGAGAGCTATGCGCAGCCACTGCGCAGTCGCTGTTTCCTTGCTGCAAATTTGCACTGGTTTCGCACTGATCAGTGCGCACTGATTTCAGCGCGAAGACGCCGTTTCCATGATTCGGAGACAGCGCAACTCCGAAGCACTGTGCATCATGGAAACATAGTGTATGTTACACATCTAAGGTGAGAATTCTCTGTGCGGTACATCGTAATGTTATTTTATCTTGCATATCATAGTCACAAAATGCACTAAAGTCATTGTAGGTACCTATAGTTACTAATGTTAACAAATTTTTTGTTACTGTTTTTTAATGATTATGATTTTTATTACGAAATGACTGCATTAGATATTTACTATGGGTTTTTATACCACTTTATGTACATCTATTATAGCCTATGATATTTTTGCTTGCCAACAATTAAACTAACTACAATCATATAATCGTATACCAAATAAATTTTCTTTATAATTGCAACAAAACAAACTATATTTAGCCATAACTTGCTACTGACTTCACTTTTACATTTAAATACCAATACATTTTTATTTCTCTTCCTAATTTTTGTCTACGAAACTCTTATTCCAAGTTATGAAATTTAAAAGTTACCTTTTGTTTGAACAATTTGTTTTCTATTTCATTTGAACAGCACAAAAATATTTTTCTCATGATATGAAGTTTAAAAGTTAGATTGGTAAATGTTGTATATGTTAAAGAAAAGCATATTTTCTGTACAAAGACCTTTTGATTACTCGAGCAACATTGGGTAGTACTGCAAATAATTTATAAAAGAGCAAGTGTTTCAGAACGTGATTCAGTCAACTTCAATCTCCTAAAGGGTAATTTAGGCTCTAGATTTAGCCAGAAATTTGTAAATCTACAACATGCTTGTTTTTAATACACTTTACAACTTTGTAATAGAACAATGTATTATTATGGTTAGTGAACTTGATTGCATAGTTATAATCAGTCAATTCCATTATGACGCTTGATATGCACAGCAAACACCAATATTAGCAGACGTGTCTTTAGATCAGTCAGATATCATTCATAAGTTTCATCATAAAGGTCAAGCCTTGGGAATCACATCGTTAACTATAAGATAGTTACCTGCAGACAGTTGTATATATAGCTACCCTTTATACACAAGTTTAGAAAAATCTTGAAATGGATTGGGCTATTTATATGTACAATGTAGTTGACTTTTTGTAAAAACAAAAACCCAATAACTTTTTTTTTGTAGAGGACTATTAGCCCCGTACTAGTGTCTACTGGGTGGAGCGTGTCTACTGCCTGTACTAGTTTCTACTGGTTGGAGCGTGTCTACTGCCCGTACTAGTGTCTACTGGGTGAAGCGTGTCTACTGCCCGTACTAGTGTCTACTGGGTGGAGTGTGTCTACTGCCCGTACTAGTGTCTACTGGGTGAAGCGTGTCTACTGCCCGTACTAGTGTCTACTGGGTGGAGCGTGTCTACTGCCCGTACTAGTGTCTAATGGGTGGAGCGTGTCTACTGCCCATACTAGTGTTTACTGGGTGGAGCGTGTCTACTGCCCGTACTAGTGTCTACTGGGTGGAGCGTGTCTACTGCCCGTACTAGTGTCTACTGGGTGAAGCGTGTCTACTGCCCGTACTAGTTTCTACTGGGTGGAGCGTGTCTACTGCCCGTACTAGTGTCTACTGGGTGAAGCGTGTCTACTGCCCGTACTAGTTTCTACTGGGTGGAGCGTGTCTACTGCCCGTACTATAGTGCCTACTGGGTGGAGTGTGTCTACTGCCCGTACTAGTGT
The DNA here is from genome assembly GCF_963576615.1 of Watersipora subatra. NCBI lineage: Eukaryota > Metazoa > Bryozoa > Gymnolaemata > Cheilostomatida > Watersiporidae > Watersipora > Watersipora subatra. The sequence goes on from NC_088714.1 coordinate 26,005,644, forward strand.
CTACTGGGTAGAGCGTGTCTACTGCCTGTACTAGTGTCTATTGGGTGGAGCGTGTCTACTGCCCGTACTAGTGTCTACTGGGTAGAGCGTGTCTACTGCCCGTACTAGTGTCTGCTGGGTAGAGCGTGTCTACTGCCCATACTAGTGTCTACTGGGTAGAGCGTGTCTACTGCCTGTACTAGTGTCTACTGGATGGAGCGTGTCTACTGCCCGTACTAGTGTCTACTGGGTGAAGCGTGTCTACTGCCCGTACTAGTTTCTACTGGGTGGAGCGTGTCTACTGCCCGTACTAGTGTCTACTGGGTGAAGCGTGTCTACTGCCCGTACTAGTTTCTACTGGGTGGAGCGTGTCTACTGCCCGTACTAGCGTCTACTGGGTAGAGCGTGTCTACTGCCTGTACTAGTGTCTACTGGGTGGAGCGTGTCTACTGCCCATACTAGTGTCTACTGGGTAGAGCGTGTCTACTGCCTGTACTAGTGTCTATTGGGTGGAGCCTGTCTACTGCCCGTACTAGTGTCTACTGAGTAGAGCGTGTCTACTGCCCGTACTAGTGTCTACTGGGTGGAGCGTGTGTACTGCCCGTACTAGTTTCTACTGGGTGGAGCGTGTCTACTGCCTGTACTATAGTGTTTACTGGGTGGAGCGTGTCTACTGCCCGTACTAGTGTCTACTGGGTAGAGCGAGTCTACTGCCCGTACTAGTGTCTACTGGGTGGAGCGTGTCTACTGCCCGTACTAGTGTCTGCTGGGTGGAGCGTGTCTACTGCCCGTACTAGTGTCTACTGGGTGGAGCGTGTGTACTGCCCGTACTAGTTTCTACTGGGTGGAGCGTGTCTACTGCCCGTACTATAGTGCCTACTGGGTGAAGCGTGTCTACTGCCCGTACTAGTGTCTACTGGGTGGAGCGTGTCTACTGCCCGTACTAGTGTCTACTGGGTGAAGCGTGTCTACTGCCCGTACTAGTTTCTACTGGGTGGAGCGTGTCTACTGCCCGTACTAGTGTCTACTGGGTGAAGCGTGTGTACTGCCCGTACTAGTGTCTACTGGGTGGAGCGTGTCTACTGCCCGTACTAGTGTCTAATGGGTGAAACGTGTGTACTGCCCGTACTAGTTTCTACTGGGTGGAGCGTGTCTACTGCCCGTACTATAGTGCCTACTGGGTGAAGCGTGTCTACTGCCCGTACTAGTGTCTACTGGGTGGAGCGTGTCTACTGCCCGTACTAGTGTCTACTGGGTGAAGCGTGTCTACTGCCCGTACTAGTGTCTACTGGGTGGAGTGTGTCTACTGCCCGTACTAGTGTCTACTGGGTGGAGTGTGTCTACTGCCCGTACTAGTGTCTACTGGGTGGAGCGTGTCTACTGCCCGTACTAGTGTCTAATGGGTGGAGCGTGTCTACTGCCCGTACTAGTTTCTACTGGGTGGAGCGTGTCTACTGCCCGTACTAGTTTCTACTGGGTGGAACGTGTCTACTGCCCGTACTAGTGTCTACTGGGTGAAGCGTGTCTACTGCCCGTACTAGTGTCTACTGGGTAGAGTGTGTCTACTGTTTACTTGATGTTTTATAGCTGATAACTGCATACAGGTGACTTGGACTTTATAGTGATTTCTGCAATATGTTGCAATCTATGCAAAAAGGAAATGGCAGCAAATAGCTTTAAAGTCATATTTCTCTCTGTGTACATAGTCCTCTTTGACCAGTTTCTCAGCTTATAAACTAAATATTGCTTTAAGATAACATAAGAGTTAGGAATTAAATAAAAAAAATGCCAGATGTGTTGGAGAAATTCGGATGTTTTAGGGTAGGCCTAAGTTCTATCTGTACTATATGCTTTTTATACATTTACTCACTATATGTCCCAACATTTTTTAGTAAAATGATAACATAATATTATTAGCTATTTACATTGAATCAATAAAAAAAATTAAAGTCTTTAAGGTTATCAAATGAACGCAATGGTTTTTGAGCCTAAAACGATAAAATACACATTTGTGGTTGACATCATGTTTTGACAGCATAAGTATGGTTATTATACTTGAAAACCCTAAAAAGCTAATGGTTTAAGGTGATAGATAGTAAATGAACATATCCAGAAATAGCAACACCCAACTATCATTACATAAAATAGCAGCTACATTACATGTACCGCATTTCACTAATGTTCAGAGATCATAAATCTCAATCGATTTCATGTCACCCAATGAACTTCACATAAAAACAACTTTTAATATTAGCAAAATATTATATTGATTTACTTTAACATTGGCTCAGCATTGTGACACATTAGTTAGTAGACATGTCTAGTTTGACTTATGAACCCAATAAATCTCCTAAAGAAGCAAGACACAATCATACATGTTTTGTAAACATCTTCTGCTATTTTGTTTAGCATGGTAGCAAACTATAGCTGCAGCAAACAACAACAACTGTCCCATAAGAGAGTTTACTACTGAAGCCATGCAGTGTGTTGTGAGTTCTGTTATTTTATTTGGTTGATTTTCAAGCCTGTTCAGTTCGGAGACATCAGACACTCACAATCAAAAGCAGTTTGATAATCATCATTGGATGGAATTATAGCTCTGGCATATAAACAAGTAAAGAGATGTGTTCACACAATGACTTTTATTTAAAATATTAACCTGCAAAGTTCTTGATTCATGCATGACTCAATTATCCTCCCTTTTAATCTTTACCAGCATTGCATTAGAAAAAAGAAAGTAAATTCGTGCTTCCCGATGAAAGTCTGATATTTAAAAATTGTAAACATATTGTGGTAGCCAATCATAGTGGTTATTCTGAGGACATTCAGTATAAAACTAAATAATAATTTTACTGGATGGCCATCATTTGGGAATCTTGTAGTGCTAAAGCACAAGACTTTACAAACCCAGTTGACTGTTTATAAAACAACCCGTTTGAACAATTGTTTCAAGCAAACACACAAATTTGGGCTCAATTTTTTTAGGCAAACTATTACTAGTTTAGAGTTGCTGTTGGCAATATTATAAATGCAGTTATTTATAAATTAGGCTGTATTCACAACTAAGTTATTTACAAGTTAAGCATTATAACTGAGGAATATCGTTGTTTGTGCTAATCAGAAAACTATGGCTTCTTCATATGATACTTTTTGATGAAACACTTTGCAGACTGAAGAAAAAAGATTTTAAAAAAGTGAAGTGTTTAACTTAACAAAAGCTTATTTATTTCCGCGGAAATATTACCTAAGAAAGAGACAAGATATAGTTAGCAAAGAAAATTGTGTGGCTCCTGAAACTAAGGGAAACTGAGTCACTGTGGTCTGTCACTATTGCCATAAAAGCACTAGAGTCTAGTCAACATTTTAGATAATACTATTTTTATATTCATATGCCTAAAGTTTGGCAAAATAAAAAAGCAAACTATTAGATTGCAGTAACTTATCATAGTAACAATTCTCAATGTCATGAAATCTTAAAAATACATGTGAGTGCAGTAAAAAAATTTTGTCTCTATTTTAAATACGTGACACCTTAAAAAATACAAAAGTATTAGTAAAACTTGGTAACCAATAGTTAGAGATGTACATACAAGCACAGATGCATATATTTATATATATATATATATATATATATATATATATATATATATATATATATATATATATATATATATATATATATATATATATATATATATATATATATATATATATATATATATATATATATATATATATGTATGTATGTATGTCTGTATATATATTTATATGTATATATGTGTATATATATGTATGTATGTCTGTATATATATTTATATGTATATATGTGTATATATGTATAAAAAAATTGTTTCCTCACCCCGGATACCCCGTATGGGTGGTAAATTCTGCTCTAACTCGGGTCTCCTACCAGAGACCTGGGAGTTTGAGCACTCGCCTCAAGATCTTAGCTGCTCCCAATAGCGCACTTTTCTGCAACTCACCTGAGTTGATTGTTGTTGGTATATGGGCAAGCCACATTTTATGCGCCGGTGTTATTGCGCCCAGTGCCCCAATGACTACTGGGATTACAGTTGTTCTTACATTCTAGCATTTTTCAATTTCTTCTTCTTTTTCTTTGCTGGCTATATTGTAGTCATTGGGTACTGCTATATCTATTATAGTAGCCCTCTTGTTCTCCTGGTCTACCACCACCATATCTGGTTGGTTTGCTAGGACATGCTTGTCAGTTTGGATGTAGAAGTCCGAGAGGATCTTAGTGCGGTCATTTTCATTCACCTTACCAGGAGCTTCCCACCAGTGTTGTGGTTTATTAAGGCCATACTCATCACATAGACATCTATACACAATACCTGTGACATGATTATGCCGCTCAGTGTATGCGTTCCCTGCTAGCTGCCTGCATCCACTGATGATGTGTTGGATGGTCTCAGGTGCATCTTTGCACAGTCTGCATCTAGGATCGTCTCTAGTGTGATAGATTTTCGTTTGGAGTTGCCTTGTTGGGAGCACTTGCTCCTGGGCTGCCATGATTAGCGACTTTGTATTGGCCGTTAGGTTTCTTTTGTTCAGCCACATATATGTCTGGTGAAGATTGCCAACCTTAGATATTTGTTGGTGGTAAGCACCATGAAGAAGTTTCGTGTGCCAGTCAATTTCCTCATCATCAGGGCGTAGGTCCGTTGTTAGAGCAGCCGATTGAAATTCAGCTAGCAACTTATCTGAGATGGCCATGGAGGCTGCATATGCTTTTATGCTTTGTTCCTCCTCTTTCACTGTCTGCTGTACACTTTTGAGTCCCCTACCGCCATCTTTCCTATCAAGATACAATCGAGTAGTATCAGATTTTGGGTGAAGTGCTCCATGCATGGTCAGCAGTTTACGAGTTGCTATATCTGTTTCTTTGATGGCTTCCTCAGTCCACTTTATTATGCCTGCTGGATATCTTATTACTGGCAGTGCGTAGGTATTTATTGCCATGATTTGGTTCTGTTAGACCTGCCGAAGGCGTTTCTTGTATTCGGTAATGGCTTTGTGACGTACCTCGGCTTCATGGTTGATGTTGCTTTGCATAATCCCCAAGTACTTGTACCCTTTTTCTACATCTTTGATGGTACCATTTGGCATTCTTAGGCCATCTGTGAGTATAGAATAGCTTTTCTTAAGAATTAGCCTTCCACATTTCTCAATACCGAAGGTCATTCCGATGTCCTTGCTGTACACCTGAGTGAGGTGTATTAGCGAATCAATGTCTCTTTCTTTGTTAGCGTACAGCTTGATGTCATCCATGTAGAAGAGGTGGTTTATCTTGGTGCCACTCTTAAACTGGTACCCATATTGAGTCTCCTCCAGCATATTGCTTAGAGGGTTTAGGCATATGCAGAAGAGCAGCGGTGATAAGGAGTCACCTTATCATATGTATATATATATATACATTTATATATATATATATATATATACATATATAGATTAGTCTACTCAAAGAGAGCAGGTAGATTTACAAGAGAAAATAGCAAGATAGCAAGTGCTTGCTGAAAAAAACTTTAAAATTGCAACTAAGTTCAATGTTGCATACTAAATTATGTTCCTAACAGCGAAAAATTGTAAATCATCAAAGCAGATTTGGATATCTAGTTGTTAGGATGGTAAAAATGTTTTCTATTACCTCATGCTTATCTAAAATTGTGTAGTTTCTCACACTTTCCAAAAATTGGTGTTCAGTTCAAGCTCTTTAGAGGTAACCTAGCAAAAGTAGTCTTTAGGCCACTCATTAATAAAATTGTGGCTTATTCAGCATAATATTTGTGTTGCTAGATTACAATAAATGCATATGCTACAGTCTGACAATGTATATAAAGTTCCTCATGCTAACTATTAGCTACAGTAAATAGAAAAAAGCTCTGCTACAAATATATATGATTGGTGGCCGATAAAAGAAAGTAAAGTTGATATTTTAGATGTACAATAACTCATGTATGTAAAGTATAATGCTATAATAAATGTTAACTAGTTACTAGTAAGCATATTAAGACCAACAGTCAGTCTAAACAGTGCATAAAGGTTGACTTGCTATAAAATTCACATTACAGCTATTTGGTATTAAAAGATTCACCATGTCTTACTCTGTCGTGTTGTAAATGCCAAATATGTGGAAATGTGATTACAAGCTCTTAAAAGCTCAAAAACGAAAAGCCACCGTAGATTGGAATCTCTTTATTTCAATGACGTAGCCACGAAAATTGGTTATCGTCTTGTCGCATATGTTCTCACGTGAATGGAAAAGCCAATACAAAGCTCAATATAAAACTTATCGTAGTACTAGTTTATGACAAACACTTCGGGTTTTACCGAAGACCCCGTATCAAATATAGATGCTCGCTACTTTACAGTTTTGTTTCGGCCTGGTCTAATCGGCAAGTTGTAATCTGATCATGCGACCCAATAGTTCGCAAATAATTTTTGCAGCATTTTTCGATTATTACAGGTGACCAACAGGCTCGTCATGATTATCAGACAATGATATGTACTCCTTCGAGGTAAGGTTAAAAAGTTAAATGAGATTTTACAGTAAGTTATAAGATATCACCACTAAAAGTGACAGCACTTACAATGACAATAGAACAGATGCGTAAAAACAATAGACATGGTTTTATTGAATGCGTGAAGTATATTTGTGAAAATATTTCGACGAATAAGGTTGCATGAAAGTGTAAACAGAAACCATCTCCCACAAATGCGTCACATTTGAGTTGTTTTGGAAAGAGAATCCTAACTACGGCGGTCTCGCGTGGCTGCGATTTCGACATATTTGGCACCTACAACACAACAGAGTAAGACATGGTTAATCTTATGATACCAAATAACTGTAATGTGAATTTTGTTGCAAGTCAACCTCTAAACAACTCTACTCATCATGCTGATCGCATATGTATCTATTTTGAAAAGATTTTGTCGAAGAGGCCAATATTTTGAAAAAAAATTTGGGTTAGGCTCTTTAGTATAATTTCTTGGGACCCCCATTAGCGCAGAAATCAACTTTTTTTTTTACGAATTTTGGAGTTGCTTTCTCCTTTGCAAAAGCAGTCACCAGACTATTATCTTTAATTTCAGAGCCGCTTGTTGTTTTTATGATTTGAACTAAATAGTCTTAGTTTCAAACTCTACTTTACATATTTTATTTTTATATGAATTCAGATAAATTTAATGTGATATTTGATTTTAAACATTTCCCTTGCAACTAACCCTGCTGTAACATAAAACGTTTCATTAATTGCTTTAAAAAGCAGTTTTGCCAAATAGTTCTAAAACAAAATGGTTCATTGGCAAATATTTGTGTGTTATGAACTAAGGTTTGTCATAGTGTATATCCTTAAATTTGGCAACTTACTTTTCTCTCAATAGCTTGTTAATGAGTGTGTAACGCAAGAACTAGCTTTTGGTTAGTTTTTATAAAGTCACAATAGTGAGCGAATTGGTATGGCAACATCCTGGTTTTTAAGTAAAGTTTAAAAACAATCCTTTTGGAATGTATATTAAAGCATCGCATATATTCATGCTGCAAAATAGGCCTGTTAGAGTCAGACCCATAATTTTCAAAACAAAAATTGTCAACCATTGAAGATTTGCATACCAGGAACCAAATGTGTGACTAAAACATTTTCATCAAGTCAAATCGTTGCTACTAGGAAACAAAATTGGAAAGTGTAGCATATGTAGGCTTTTAGTAAAAAACCTTCAATTAAACCATGCAGTAGTATTGAACACATGGTGCAGATTGTGTACATATTCTTTCACATTTTTCATAAAAATGGTTACAATTTTCATTACCAAAAACTTTTTTTTCACTCCAAAAATAAAAATAAACTTGACTTAAATTCTTAAGCAGCGTCTTTAAGGAATTGAATTTATAGAAGTTGAAAGCTCAATATAAGTGTGTCAAACAATGGCTTAATTGAGTGTACCGGTGACGTATAAAATATTACTAAAACACAATGGCTTTGTTTAAACCTTTGCAGAAACCATAAAAATTCATATTCTGTATCAATGTTTTGTTCAATTCTACTAGCTATAGCAATTGACATGTAGTAGGTACTAGAATTTACCTGCAGCACTGCAAAATCTTCAATAGAGTAATTTATTTCTAGCACAGATTTGGCAAGCCTCCCCTTTTTAATTGCGTAGTAAAAAGGTTTTTGGGGCAAATGAAGCAAACTATCAGAAGCAGCCTAACAATTCATCAACAAAAGTAGATTAGCTGATTTATTTCCGTCGAATACAAATAACGCTTCAGAACTTTAAAGCACAACTAGTACTATAATTGTCCTGTGATTCACGTGAGCGATACCTCGCAAATTGAGTATAATGATTTTTGTAACCAACGGCTATGCACACTTTTAGCAATATGATTTGGGCTGCACCTCTCTAAAATCATTGGCGAAAGAATCTTGCTGATTGTAGACATGCCCAGTTGCAGAAAGAAATTTAAGGTTAGATGTCATTCCTCTCGCTGGTGGCTTTTTTGGGAATTGATCCGCAAACTGTTGTTTGCAGGTCAGGCATTGTAGACCACTCTAATGCCTCCACTAGTGGAGATGCTGCTCTGTCTGGAAAGAAGCTATTTATTAGCCTGTACATATAATTGAAAATTAAAAGAGTTGAATGCTACCCAGTTTACGGACGTTTTCAGAATATCAAAGCGGCTTTCAAACGATACTGACTAAAAAATGTGCGCCATCATGTTGTCTCAAAATGCTTTGGTAATTAACCAGAATTAGGAAACTTGAAACAAGCTGTATTGGCAGCTCTACTACTTGTAGATGAGACATAAGTTGCCTTTCTCATGAAACTCTGCATAATTATATTTTTCTTAAAGAGTTTGCAATTCTCAATATGTTGATGTTCTGCCTAACAATAAAAACTTAATTTAGTAAGCCTTTCTTTGAAAACTGTTGTTTTGATGTTGTCGTCAGCACAATGCTTTGTTTTAAGCTAAACGTTTCTCGTCCAAATAGTAGTTAATAATCATATCATCAAAATATAAAATGCATCAAATAGTTGGATTAAAAAAAGTTTTCTTTTAAAAACCAATAAATACTGATATATGTATATGTTTCTTTTCTAATAAAATGCACAAATGCCAACAAAATGCACAAATTCAGCCTACACTGTGATAAGAGCAGCATCTGTTAACCTGAAATCATAGCTAGATGTTGGAAAAATTATTGCATCACCCTGGATTTAAACTCATGTTATTCAGATTATCAGGACACTATTACAACTGTGCCAACTGACCGCCTCCTAACACTTTCCAATAATTGCATGCATTGTTATTACAACTGACAATTTCTCATAGCACTCTAGAGTAGCACTCTACAATACTACAAATAACTATTCTGGTTGACAAGTCATGAACTGTTCTGAAGCAGATAGAACCAGATGAACCTGAAATTCAGTTTAAGAGAGTTTACAGATGAAGAGCTAAATCTGTAAAATAAGCATATAGAGTTGTTACAATTTTCACATTTTTTGATAAGCTGAAATAAAAGTAACTTATGTTGGATAAGTGCTTTTACTGAATATAATAAGTTTTATGTAAAGTAAAATCATTTATTATAGGCAGATGATACGGGAGCCAAACATAAACAGGCGAGGTCTTCAAACATATTTTTCGAGCAGTTCAGATTATAATTGTGCTATTGACACTGATTACACTGAAACTACATAGCTATATTTAAACATTCAGTTATCAAATTTCAAAATCTCAAATTAAAGATACAAACATACCGAGTTAAGGCTGGAAGTACTTTCGACTTCTAATACAACTTTATTATTCACAAAAGAATAATCAGAAATCTCTTGTTGAAAAATATGAGCCATAATTATATGATCTGTCATTAGTTTTGACCATACCAAAAGCATGATCAAAATGATAAGATCACGTCCCAACCGGCAAATGATCAAGTAGTTTAAAGAATAGTGTCATTTTCAAAACTCTGAATTTTGCAGTAGATGAACTTTGTGAGGCTCTACCTAACAGAATCTGGATAAAAATTGATGTCTTGAGTACTATTAGCTAATGTTGCTCAACTTTGCACATGAGTAGTGCGTGTGAAGACGAATAAAATGCAATAATCCCTCAGTATTTTCCCGTTCTATTTTCGCTTCAGGACTTGATGACAAAAAACCATGCATTACAAAATTGAAAACAAATTAAAATTTAAACTAAAATACATAAATTTATCAATTTCTATCATAGTCTGGACTAGAACAATCTTTTCGCTAGCATCAATGTTATACAAGTCTCCGCGTCTCGCTGTTTTCCTGTTACGTTTTGTTAATTATAAAAATGGAAAGTGTTTGTGAAAAGTTTCATCACGCTTCTTAAATGCTCAATCCCCTCAAAATTGTTTAATGAACCTAAGAAAAAGAGGAAAATACTTAAAATTAACAAAAAAGTGACTGGATTAGATATTAGCTTGCTAGTTTTAGTTTCATACCAATCTCAATTAACCACCAAAAGTGAGGTATTTCTTTATTGCTAATAGAATTAAATAATCTAGTCAACTATCTGAGAGGAATCGATGCATTGTAATCCCGTGTTCCAATTTAGTTCTTACATTTTCTAGTACGCAACCTGAAATACTGCAATACTTGGCATAAAAATGAGTTGGTATTATAATGATACAAGCCATGCCTGATGTTTATTGGAGAATATACTGTTACGGGCATTAAAGCAAACAATGTATGTCCTGTCCGTCAAAGCAAACACAATTTGATTGCTATAGCAATAGTTTTAAAGACGTAAGTTTAAAACATACAAGAATAACAGCAATAAACTACCACATCACCAAGGCATTTGTTACAACTTCCTAAACTTCTCTTACTTATTGTAAGTTCTCAGAAAAGTTGCTCAAGCAATAGCCGATGATGCAAAGAAGCTTTAACAATTTGAAAGTAGGAAAATTAAAATTTAACCGCATGTGCACTGTTTAATTTTTAAGTTCTTGAGCATTTTAGTTTTTTGGGCAACCCACAGACGTCTTAATATGCCAGATCTAAAATGCATATCTTGCTGTTTTACAGTGGTTTCACTAAGCATGGTTGCTAGCATATCAATTATTGGTTGTTAAAACATTCATTACTGATGAGAGCCAATCTGACTAATACAAACAGTTATTTTGTTAAAAATAGCTTAGTAAGACTAATAAAATCATCATTTATCAAACAAAAAACTCATAGTTTATTATTCTAAAATTTCTAACAAACTTTTCAGGTTCAATTACTAAATTAACTGCCCATTCCAAAAATATCTGAATTTAATTTGCACTGAAACAGGCAACTATTAATATTCATCCAAACTTTGACAGACTACCTAATTGTTGTTAATAAGGAAATATAAAAACACAATTAACAAAAGTGATTATCTTTAGAATTTTTTTCCTTTTTTAGATTGTTCATTGTTAGAAATTACTAAAACATGAAAAAATGGTCTTCAAGAAAAGGAAAGTTTATTTTGACTTCAAACTCTTGGCATAACACACTGACAAAAAGCTTTTGCAGTAATGCTTTCATAGCATCATTGAGCATTGAATTTATGCAAAAAAATCTGAAAGCCCTATCTGAACAATTGCCTCGAATCTAAGGGTCTTATTTAAAGGTTTTTTTGGCCATTTGCTTTCAGGTTGTTGGTTTCGATTTCTCGCTGTATCATAATTGGTGTAACCATTTAGATAGAAGAAAATTGAACAGGGTCAAGTTTAAATATTTTTCTGTTAAAGATAACACATTAGAACTGAGTTAATGTAGATCTATGGTGTGGATATCTAACTAAATATATGCTTATTTTTGAATAAAATTACAGAAATATTTATCATTTAGTCAAGCTAGTATGTTGTTGACAACATATATTAGGTTAACACTGTCTAGAAAATATAAATAAGTAAAGATTTGCATTCACAGCAACGGAGAACTACAAATGTTCAATCGCTTTTTGGTAATCCACTTTTAAACACAATTTCTAAAATGTACATAAATTTATTTCAATAAAATAAAAGGAAATTTCCGGAAGAATATTCAGCTCATTGTAATTTTATTGGTTAAAAAGAGCATTAGCCAAATTTAAGGAAATATGTTTAATCATTACCATACATACTTTCAAGCACATCCTCTGCCTATAAGTACTTATAATGTACTTTTGAACACAAGTTTTAAAATAGATAGAAATTGACTCCAATAACAGAAAAATTAAAACTTTAGAAAAATATTCAGCTGATTATAATATTATAATACACCAGCAATGCAGTGAGATAACTAAATTTAAGCGAATATTTTAAATCAACATCATGAATATTCTAAGGCACATCCTCTGCTTATAAATCGAAATAAAAATTTTGCTGAGTTTAAACATCTAAAATGTTAATAGTTGGATCAAATGTTTTTAAATGTTTTAAAAGATAGGATCGTTGATTTGTCTACTTAGTGTTACATTCACATACATTTACTTATTTTATGGTGCACAGATACTTTCATAATCAATCATTGGTTCATTGTCTATTGGTGTTTCATAATTATCCTCTAGCTCCATCTCCACTGGTTCATTTGCATACTTTCGGCTTCGGGTTGGAGGTGAGGGCATTGGACGGGTGTGGGGTGCAGCATCCTTTGCCAGCTGCTCTCTTGCAGGTGTCTGATTGCGTTTGCGCTTTTTGTGGACAATAGATTTGACCACAATGGCAATTATGGTAAGACTCAGAATGATGATGACAGCAATGCAAACTGCCAAAGCTAAAAATGACAAAGAAGACCAAAATTATGCAGAGAAAATTTGTGACTGTTACATAAATGGCGAGTTAAACATGATAATCACAGAGCTATTTGTTAGCATTCTGGGCTGTTGAGTCTGTGCCAAAATTTAACGCGTTAAACATGAGCAACATCAGACTCGCAGCATTGAATCAGTCAATACTTGCTAAAGTGTGTAAAATTTGTTATAACTTTCAGTGATTAAGACAATATATTTTGAGAAGTATTAAAAAGTTTAAAGCATATTTTATTTTTAAGATACAAGATACAATTTAACACTTTGCACCTGAATGAGGGGTATTATAGCTTTACATAACAAGTGATGGAAACTCTGATAGGTCTATTCACAAATTTCGATTCAAGTACATGTAACAGCGCAAGCCAATTAGATTGGCTGTTACAAAAGCATTGGATCAAAACCTTCACCTTTAATTATTTTCATTTCAGCTTACTTTGTTAATTTGCATAAATTTGTTGACAATGTTAGAAAAGTAATATGGGGAGAAAATTTAACATGAGTGATGTGATGGAATCATTAGATGAGTTTTTCTTCGCAGGCTTGCCGGTTTAACCCATCTGTGTTGGTGTGTCTTAGTCCCGCATGGTGCTCCAACACGTATCTGAATTTGGCTAATACCTTTAGGCACCGTCCCACATGGTTGGATGGCTACTTCTTGCTACAGAGCTATTGCATGAAGGCTTGGCTGTGCAAAGCCGAAACTCCTGTCTGGATAAGTTGGGACAGAAAAGCTTTACTGATTTGACAACTGCCAACAGCTCTCTGTGTGTCACGCAGTAACTTTACTCCAAGGGTGTAAGTGTTTTGCTGCAATAAGCAATTACTCTTTCTCAGTCTCCCTGCTGTACAGCTCCTAGGCTGCACCCTCTAGCATCCGTGTCCAGGATGTACATGCTTCCAGGATTCTGATACCCCAACACGGCAGATGGAATGAAACTGTGGCAAAGTATGTCGAATGCTGACTGCTCTTCGCCGATCTATCGCCAGGGTTTTTATTTCTCCAGCAGCCGAAGGAGAAGGAAGAACTCGGGGATATACTGCCAATAGTATTTGGCAGTACAAAGAAACCTTCGCAGCTTCCGCAGTTCACGTGGGTTGGGCTACCACTCAATCACCTTCACTTTTGGTCGGGTCTGTAGTGACACCTTTGCTGCTCACTATGTAGCCTAGGAATTGCACTTACCACTGTAGCAGTTCACAATTTGTCAGCTTGAGTTAGTGACTGGCTTGACGTAGCTGTTAAAACACTTCCTCCAGCCGCTAAAGGTAAGTCTCCAATTCAGACGCAATAACAACAATGCCATCCAAATACAATAGTAAGGTCTGCCAATGGAGCCCATGTAACACTTTTTCCATCAGTTGATGAAATTTGGCTGGAGCGGATGTCAGTTCAAAAGGAAGGACTCTCCACTTTCACAACCTCGAGTGAGTGATGAATGCTGATTGGTCCCTGGCGTCTTTATTCAATGAAACCTGCCAGTATCCGCTGACAAGATCGAGGGTACTAAAACATCGGCTTCTGGATAGGGTGTTCAGACTTGCGTCCATACCGGCTAACTGTTCAGCACCTGTCTCTCGACCTTTGTCTTTTGCTCAGGCTCTAGGCAGTGAGAAGGTTGATAGACAGGTCGGTTTCCAATTTTCACAGGTGTGAAGTGTTCCACAAATAGATTTATATCCAAATCGTCATCTTCAGCGTTAAATACCGACCTGTCTGTATTCAACAAGGTAGCTAATTCTTTTGGCCTGTTCTGTGTTCTGACATGAGGGGTTTGCAGCATTATACATTTTCTAGAGATGCTAGGGGATCCATCGCTTGACCTTTACTCAGGTGATCAGCATGGTGAGGCCTCTCTTGAAGGGAGAGAGACATGCAGTGGGAGGAGGCGCGTCCACACTGGTTTATGTGCCTACGGTGGTGTCGGAGCAGAGAGCCAGGGGCTGTGGGGTTGGGTTGAGGCAACTAACCAACACTTTTTTCTGTTTCCTTCGGGCTTATTCAGGCTTGTAGCTAAAGCTGGGCCTTTGGGTACCATTCTGTTATTTCTAGTAAACAGAAATTTCAAAAATTTAGCTTACACTGGACCGCGAACTTTGTCCTAGCTGGCACCGCCAGGTGTCTAACCACCAGGCGTCAACCACTTTATTCTGGAAGAGTTTTCTTGTTTGGTCGGTACAAGCCAGTGGCTTCCCATCTACTTTCACCAATGGTTTGTTCAAACTCTATTGAGCATTAGTGTGCTTTAAAAAAGCATGCCAAGAATAGCGCTTTCGTTAATCTGGCTGACTATGAAGACTTATTTGGTCTTCACTTCGTGGAGTCTTACAGGAAACTGGATTATGCCATAAAAGGGCACCCTGGTCCTATCAGCAAAAAGGCCATAGGTGTCACTTTTCTCCAAGTTGTCTCTTACCACCCGGAGAAGTCGGTCAAACATCTGTTTTTTTTCAGCAAGTTGGTTGTCCATCCAGTATCCAACAGGAATTGCACTGCGCAACATTTGACTTTCCCCGAGAAAAAGTAGCTGGTAGAGTGTGAGTGTCCTAGCAGGCTTGCATTAGTATGCTCCTTGTGTTCGAGAAGAGCTGTCTGAGGCTGCTATGTTTGTGCAGGTAAAAAACTTGCTCGAGTGTGTTTCTTTTGATAGTGGCGAAAGACTGTTCTTTGCAGGACAGGGCGCTAAGGAACTCAAGAGAAGGAAAGGCATAGTACTAATTTCGAACTGATTCAAAAATTGGATGGAAGCGCGTTCTGGGTAGCTCTGGAAGTTGTTTGAGGTGAGATTCTTGTCGGCCTGATTTACTCAAATAAGTTCATCTAGATAAAGAATTGGCTAAAATGGAATCAGTAATCTGTTTCTTTCTAGTTACGGCAATAGCCTTGTTGCAGCTAATATTGGGTGTTACTGCTGCGACCTTGTTCCATTTCCCGATCCCTCTTTTTCCTGACTAGGCCACTTCTTTCAGAGATGTCCAGTGCCCCCACTTCTCCAACAGATGATAGGTTTATCTTCTTGAGGCTCCGTTAGTTTGTTCTGCAGTTGTTTGACCTACTCTTTCTGCTGCTTTATAGTTGATAGAATACTTTCAGGGTGTCTAGTTTGACATCGCGTACTGCACTATGTTCTGTACCGGCTTCTGAATCTTCCACATCTTCTACCACTGCTTGGACGAGCCTGCCAAGGGTCTTTCTTTTCCAGATTTCACCTAGAGAAATTCTCTTCCAGCCCAGACTGCATCTGCAATAGTTTCCATGCACACTGCTAGGGGGTGCTGCTGTAGAGCAGGGTGGTTCGGAGAGTTTGAAAAATACTCCTTGGCCATGTTGCTCCTAAAAGGGGCAGTCAGCTCAGCGTATGATATTTGAACTAGCAGTTGAATTTCAGTCACGCTTTCCTGCAGGGAGGTTTAGTCTCTTTTCTTTAAACTGCTTAATTCTGCTCAGGCCTGTCGGGGATATGACCCAATTTGGGCTCGAATAACTTCAAATATGGCTGCAACCTCAACCACCCTTCTTCAAAACTTTGCTTCTCCCTTCAACCCTTTTTTGATATGCAGTGTGTTGGCCTCCTCGACTCACCTATTCGCAGCTGCGACTTCTCTAAATTGGCTAATAAAGTATTCTGGGTCTCCAACGCTATTATTCTCAAGCATGTTGAACTGGCAGGCCAGATCCGGGTTCTTTTTTAACCTAATAAGTTGCCCTATGGTTTCAGTTAGTTGGTCTGTGTCTCGGTCTAAACTTCTTGCTCTCTTTGAGATATGATTCAGTAGGCATATAGTTTCTCAAAGAGAGAGGTGGTGATTTAAGACAATCTTGGTCTGTTCTAAAACCCTTAAGCTCTTTTGGCATTGTTGAGTGTTTCAACAGAGAGGAGGATTGCTGCCCCAGCCTAGTCATCAACCTTTTTCTGGAAATGTTGGATCACTTCTAGTTTATTCTAAAACATCAGCTTTTTCTACAAATGTTGGGGGTTGGAGTAAAGCTAATTTGGTCAAATTTGGAACACCCGGTGTTTGTCGTACTACTCCGCTTTTCCTCTACTGAGCCTGCTTTTGCAAGCAACGCAAAAAGGTCTGCTGGAGTCTGAATTTTATTTGGTGCCTGTCAGGTTTGGCACAATCTCATTGCTGCCACCAGTGTAAAGGATTCTGCCAGCTTTTACTAAGGTACAATCTAGATTGTAATAAATGTTGAAAAAATGTAAGAGAAATGAGTGTGGTTTGTTAGTTGTTTCATTCTGAATAAAATTCCATTAGTCATGAAGCTGCGACTACTATTCTCTCCTAGTAAGAGCGCTTTCTATATATACATATACATTTTCCGGACCGTATAACAGAACTGGAAAAGAAAAAGTATAATAATAATGATTAATAGAGTCGCTAACGCGAGGCTTAGCTACGGCCAAACTAACAAAGTATTAGCGATAAGGCGTATAATAAAGACAGACACAATATACAAAATATATATAACAGTAACTATATGTGAGTATATAAAACAAAACGTCCGCCACAGTAGTACTAAACTTCAACTTTTTCTGTAATGACTAAAGTTCCATGTAAAATGCTTGATTCATAATATAAGCATCCAATTTTGATCAATTGAGATTTTTGGCAAACTGTAATGATGTATTTACCTGGTGATATATTGTTTGATAGACTCGAAGCATCTTTAACAGCTTCTGCAAAATACAAGCTTATAATAGTTTTGGTCAAAGGAATAAATTAGAAACTCAATTGGCCAAAAAAATAATTGCACAAACCTAGTTACATTTCAGCATTATGAACATTGCACATTTTCTCGAAATTGAGTGTCTTAAAAAACAGTTCAATCATGATATCTGTATGTTTTCTTTCTGTATGAAATATGTTTTGTAGCTTTCCAGCAGAAGTCATAAATCAATGGGTTGAATAAAAATATTCAGCATGAAAAATTGCAAGGTAAATGTAATTCAAAGCGGGCTAATTTATTTATATAATTAAATATAATGTTTATACATGTTTACATATATAAACAACAAGCTTCTAGATATATATATAAATATATGTGTGTACATATATATGTATATATATATGTATATATAAATATATATATATATATATATATATATATATATATATATATATATATATATATATATATATATATATATATATATATATATATACATATATATGTATAAATTGTCATAAGTATATATCCACAGTGGAACTTTGATTCTCGAACATAATCCTTTCCAAAAAGTTGTTCGAAAACCAACTTATTCAAGATCTGAAACTATTATTCCTATCAGATTTAATTAGGTAAACTTTCATTCATTTTAAGTCGAGAAAACAATTTCGGTAAAGGATTTTTTAACAGTTACGCTATAAACTCTACTGTATACTACATACTATAAATAAAAATGGATAGATACGGATCAAGTTTAAATTTAATAAAATATTTTCTATTTATGATGATGAAAAAAGAAAACAAAAAGTAAACATTTTGTATTTTTTGCTTTAAAAAAACCGAAATCTTTAGAGGTTAAGATACAATACCAAAATGGCAGAAATTGATAATAAAACATCAAAAATTCAACAAATAAGTTACATCAAAAATCGTGTGAAAAAAATATACACAGCAATGGCACGTTTACTTCACATCTTTGAAAGAGAAACCTCTAAAACAATTTAGGCCAACTCAACTGAAGGAGTTGTCTCCCTAGCAAATGTATTGGGTAGAAGGACATCGTCCTAGAGGATTCCTTGCTTTTTGTAAAGAATTTATGAAGCGTAACTCGCTTCTCCCTTTGCCAACAAATGTTTCCATGATGTTTCCGGAGATGTTCCAAACGTTTAATTTCAATGCCAATTCTCCGATTCGGTAAAGAACCAAATTTATATTCGAGATCTGATATGAACAAATCCCAAATTTTTTGGTTGAAAATCTAATTGGTTGAGGACCGAAGCGTTCCAGAATCTAATATAGCTCCACCATATATATAGTGGAGCTTCCACTATATTTTTATATATATATACAGATATATATACAGATATATATACAGATATATATATATATATATATATATATATATATATATATATATATATATATATATATATATATATATATATATATATATATATATATATACGTAATTGTAATTATATGCATAATATGTTATAATTACAATTCGACTGAGAAACCTTCCAAAAGAAACATGTAGCTTGATGCTTATGTACCTGAGCAGGCTGAAGTAGAGACCATGAATGTAGGGGAAATCCCTTCACAAGGAATAGAGTCTTCTAGAAAACAGCTTACAGATACCTCATACTCTATACCAGGAACAAGCCCAGATAATGTTGTGGTTATTCTTTCAGAGTTTGAATCATGAGTAATATGGCCAGAGGATGTTATCACCTTGCTACTAAGCCTTGCCTTTACCTCATACCTAAAATATTTAATATGAAACATACAGGAAAGGCAAGAATCCATCTTTTAACATAATATATATATATACATGTATATAGATCTACATGTATATATATATATGAATATATAGTAACTAAAAGCAGGTACAAAAGCATATAATATAGTGTTTTAGTCCAACCGCACCTTATGAGTGCATCACACGAAACAGATTTGTAGCGCAATTACTAAAAGTTTACTTTTTTCTTAATATTATTTTTTAAATATATATATGTATATATACATAAAGTGGATGCTGCACAATTCATTACAGAGTGCTCAATGATAAATCAGAGCTAAAATATAAAATATCTAAAAGTGAAACTTCCCACATACATCTTCTATTCTCTATCTTTGAAGAAGGGATACTTGTACCCTTCTTCACAGATATAGAAGAAGGGTCCAAGTCTTGGATAATATGCAGAGCAGCATCAACCAGGAAGTCGAGGTACGTCACAAAGCCATTACCTAATACAAAAAACACCTTCGGCAGGTCTTATGGAGCCAGCTCAATGCCAGAAATCAAGTTATGGCAATAAAGACCTATGCACTGCCAGTAATAAGATATCCAGCAGGCATAATAAAGTGGACTGAGGAAACCATCAAAGAAACAGATATAGCAACTTGTAAACTGCTGACCATGCATGGAGCACTCCACCCAAAATTTGATACTACTAGATTGTATCTCGATAGGAAAGATGGAGGTAAGGGACTCAAAAGTGCACAGCAGACAGTGAAAGAAGAAGAACAAAGCATCAAAGCCTATGCAGCCTCCATGGCTACTTCACACAAGTTGCTAGTTGAATTTCAATCGGTTGCTTTGACAATGGAGCTTTGCCGTGATGATGAGGAAATTGACTGGCACATGAAACCTCTTCATGGTGCTTACCACCAACAAATATCTAAGGTTGGCAATCTTCACCAGACATATATGTGGCTGAACAAAGGAAACCTAACGGCCAATACAGAGTCGCTAATCATGGCAGCCCAGGAGCAAGTGCTCTCAACAAGGCAACTCCAAACGAAAATCTATCACACTAGAGACGATCCTAGATGCAGACTGTGCAAAGATGCACCTGAGACCATCCAACACATCATCAGTGGATGCAGGCAGCTAGCAGGGAACGCATACACTGAGCGGCATAATCATGTCGCAGGTGTTGTGTATAGAAGTCTATGTGATTAGGATGGTTTTAATAAACCACAACACTGGTGGGAAGCTCCTGGTAAGGTCAATAAAAATGACCGCGCTAAGATCCTCTGGGACTTTTACATCCAGACTGACAAGCATGTCTTAGCAAACCAACCAGATATGGTGGTGATAGACATGGAGAACAAGAGGGCTACTATAAAATATATAGCAGTACCCAATGACTACAATATAGCCAGCAAAGAAAAAAAAAGGTAGAGAAATATCTCTCCCTTGGAGAAGAGATTGAAAAATGCTTGGATGTAAGTACAACTGTAATCCCAATAGTCATTGGGGCACTGAGCGCAATAACACCGGCGCATAAATTGTGCTTGCCCAAATACCAACAGCAATCAACTCAGATGAGTTGCAGAAAAGTGCTCTATGGAACCAGCTAAAATCTTGAGGCGAGTGCTCAAACTCCCAAGTCTCTGGTAAGAGACCGTGTTAGAGCAAAAATTACCACCCAAACGGGTTGACCGTGGTGAGGAATCAATTATATCTGCTATATAAACTTCAATCATTGTCTGTCTGTCTGTCTGCATGTGAGATTGAGTGTCCGCCTTATAGAGTACCGTACTTTTCGGATTATTAGCCGCTACTAGGTATCTAGGACGCATTAACGGGAATCTCCAGTTAGTACACGCTTCTATTATACATAACCTATTCATCGTTTGCCATTTTCTCACAAAAGTGATGTAATAATTACAACTCCATGGCTTTCTTTTAGCTTCATGACACGCGATGATTTTTTGTCTTTGACAGATTAGGGCTAATTTGTTTTCGGCAAAACGATATCGACAATAGACTCTCTCGATATTAGAATTTGGCGATTAAACTTTATTAACGCTATGAAACACGATGTCGTTTTTGTGAACCTTTATTTCTGGCTTTTCTTAAGGTTCGATTGCTAAATTGCTGTTAAGGTCACTACTTTTCACGCGGACAAACGTATTATCTCAAGTAGGAATAGCATCTAGATTCTCTCACCTTTGATCAGACAAAGACACTACAATATTTTATTTTTAAATAACATATCGTCGTACCAGTATCGGCGTATTCAGAGTTTTGATGGATAGCTGTTGGTGGAACTGTAACTTTTTTATACACATACACTTCTATGCAAGAATTGCTATTATTAATTCAACATATTCACAAGTTTTATTTTGTTTTCTCAGTTCGTATTAATTGTATCATTATCGAATCATCTCATATTGTAATCGTAGCAAAACAGACTCAATTTAGCTATGACTTGCTAATTATTTTACTGTTACATCTAAACCTTGTTATAGCTGTTTTATTTTTAAAATTTATTTGACCTGCATGAAACATTTTTGTCATGATATGAAGTTTAAAAGTTGTTTGACAAAGTAAGTTTGAAAACCTTTACAGTTGTTTTAGCTAGAATGGCAAATGTTGTTATATGTTAAATACAAATCCATTTTCTGTTCAGTCTTTTTTATTACCCGGGCAACGCTGGGTTGTACAGCTAGATGTATTAGCATACACATCTTTCCTTTTAAGCCTAACCAATTAGTTTTTGGTATTTAATTTCACATTTTGCAACAAACATTTGTAAGATTACTGTAAGATTTATCGTGTAAGATTGCAAGTAGGGGCCTATCAGTTATTTTCCACTCTCTTATACTTACATACATTTACATACTTTGAGAAATACCTACATATATAGAAGATATGTAAATTTAAATTCTTTTATTAAATTTATAAACTTCTTATGACTTTTGAATTTATAATATAAGTTTTTTAAAGTTTTTTTCATTGTTGTTATTATGTCAACTTGCATTCTTTTAAACATAAATTGAGAATTGTGTTTGGAGTCATAACATTATTCATTTCCTATCACTGTTATTATTACTTGATTAGTTTTCAATCTTTATTATTAATATTATTCTTTTATTCAACCATTTTTGGCAGACATTGTTCTAATAAAATTTCAACTACAAAATACTATGATATTCTGTCATATTTTTAGTATCGTCGTATTCAAAGAATTGATGGATAGTTTCTGGTGGGACAGTAACCTTTTTAAACCCACAGACTTTTATGCAAGAATTGTTATTATTAGTTCAACATATTCACAAATTTTATTTTGTTTTCTCAGTTTGTATTAATTGTATCATTACCGTATCATCTTTTATTGTAATTGTTGCAAAACCGACTTAATTTAGCCATTAATTGCTAATTATTTGAAATTTACATCTAATCCCTTTTACAACTGTTTGATTTTTTTTAATTTATTAGACTGGCAGAAAACCTTTTCCTCATGATATGAAATTTGAAAGTTACAGTTGTTTGACAAAGTTTGATAAACTTTACAGTTGTTTTTATTTTCTCTTAATTTATTTCAACTACAAAAAACACTTTTCTCATGATAGGTTACCTATCATGTTTTCTCTTGTTACCTATGTAGTTTGAATGTTAGAATGGCAAATGTTGTTATATATGTTAAATACAAATAGATTTTCTGTGCAAAGACTTTTTTATTACCTGGCCACAAGTACAGCTTATGGTTTACAATGTTGAAAAAATACTTTACCGAAGTTGTTTTCTCGCTTTGAAGCGGATTAAAATTTACATTCTTTCATTTTAATGAGAAATTTGTTTCGGATCTCGAACTTCTGGAACTGATTATGTTCGAGAACTGAGGTTCCACTATACGTTATCAAAGGATATCGGTCACTGAAAGTTATGAAATTTTAAATTTACATTAGTTTCAAAACCTTTACAGTTGTTTTATTTATTTTTAAATCAATTGTCCTGCACAAAACCTTTTCCTCATGATATGAAGTTTTGAAAGTTGTAGTTGTTTCAAAAAGTTTGAAAACTTTACAGTGGTTTTATTTTCTCCCTTAATTTATTTCATCGACAACAAACACTTCTTTCATGATATGTAGTTAGAAAGTTAAAATGGCAGATGTTGTTATATGTTAAATACAAAGGAAATTTCTGTGCAATGACTCTTTTTACTACCTGGGCAACGCCGAGTAGCACAGCTAGGCTTGTGGCCGTGGCGTCACTCGGGGATGCGCGGGAGACCTTTTTCGCCCCGAGTACAGCGAGAGTCTCTAGGCGCGGCTTTCCGGATGAATGAGTTGGCGAGTGCGAGGCGATTGATTGCAAAGCGATTGAGCGCTAGGCGATTGATTGCGAGTGCAAGGCAGTTGGTTGCGAGACGATTGGTTGCAAGTGCAAGGTGATTGATTGCAAGGCGAGTGCGAGGGGATTGATTGCAAGGCGAGTGCGAGGTGATTGATTGCAAGGCGAGTGCGAGGCAATTGATTGTGAGGCGATTGAGTGCAAGGCGATTGATTGTAAGGCGAGTGGGAAGTGATGGCAAGGCGAGTGCGAGGCGATTGATTGCAAGGCGATTGATTGCGAGGAGAGTGCAAGGCAATTGACTGCGAGGTGCGCAGCCCAATTGATTGCAAGGCAGGTGCGGGCCGATTGATTGCAAGGCGATTGATTGCGAGTGCTAACCGTTTGATTGCGAGGCGAGTGCAAAAGCGTGATTGTCAACTGCTTGGCGGGTAAAGACTGGCCAGCCGAGGTGGGGGCTCAGCGGCAGAAGTGCGCAATCGTCAACTGCAAATATTATAGACGGGTTTGAACGGATACATGAATCTAGACACATGAATCTAGAATATATACTAGATTTTACACGCATCGAGCTGTAAGACACATTGCAGATTTCTATTGTTCTCCCTAACATTGAACTGTATATGTGCATACATACTCTGATCAGGGCAAGAATTTCATTAGACTGCATATTTGGAGTTGTTTTACAGTATGAAGGACAACTCTCAATAAACCTTATGCTGCATGTGAATCTGCTCCTGTAGGCGGGTAATGCAGCTAGTATATATATATATATATATATATATATATATATATATATATATATATATATATATATATACATATGTATATATATATCTATATATACATGTATATATAATTATATAGGCGTTGACTATATAGATATATATCTATATAGATATATTTATCATAGTGGTGAATTCAAATTTTATATATATACATAATTTGAATTCATCATTATAGAAGTTCCAACATAAAAATATAAAGTGCTATGATTTATGTGGGTGACTATTGAACGATTGACAAAATAAACCAGAATAGCCACCAGGCTAAATCGATGACAAAAAGATTTATTGTAAATTATGCTAGAAGTTACAATACACAATGCTTTAAGGCTACAATGCAAACACGAGTCATTTGATCGTAGTGGCGGTATTTGAGCATGTACGCCGGGATGTACACAGCGAGTACTGTACTGTTTTAAACTTGCAAGACCCTACCCATGTTAAGCATATTATGTAGCTGGAAATATCATAAATCATCTGATCACCAAAGTTATTTGCATTCTGTCACGAAATTGGTGTTCTAGTATGAATATTAGCCAAAGCATTATAGCTTTAAAAAATCTTTAAGAAGCTCCTTGGTAGGGCTTTTTAAGAAGTTTTATCATTTGCAGCATCAGTTCACATTGCTAGACAAAATTTTAAACTTGCATAATGAAGAACTACAAAAGATTACAATACTTACTTAGCGGGTGGCTCAAAGCCCACCATTAACTGGTTCCAAGAAGCAAAAGAGATGGTGACACCGCTGCGTGTTGACTTTTCTTGTCTTCCACTTATTTGTGTTGTGAGCTGAGCAGCTTCTAAAAGGAATTCGATGAATTAATCTGTTATTTAAAAGCAAAAAGTTAAAATGAAAACTTTGCATCCAATATTAATTTGGTTAAAAATGTAATTTATATGTTGAAATCGTTGTATGTTTGAGCCAAATTTTTTATTAGAATGGACTGCATTACACTCAATACTTTTTGCGGCTAAGAATATATGATAATTTTTTTTAATATCCTGCAGGCAGCTATGCACAGCATTGCAACAGATATCATAAGTAATAAAAAATAAGGTCAAAACTTAAATTAATAGAGCAGCAACAAACAAAAAACATTTTATTGATATTTTACTATAAACAGAGCCATTAAAATGTAGGCTCAAAATTATATAGATTTCGTGTTTGAGGTACTTCTTGAAATACTTGGCAATACTTAATTTAATTTAAACTGGGTTATTGTAAATTATCATTACTTATACAGTGAAGCACTGGGTTACATGGTTCCTGAATTATAAGTTTTTTCAGCTTATGAAATGAAATACAAAGTTTTCCCGCTTTTAATTACGGCATTAACAAATATGTCTCTCAAAATTCAATTTTGACAGTCATGTTTCAAGAATATCATTGTTCATCTTTTTATATCAATTTAGTTTATAAGATTGATTGACTAAATTAAGGTCGGTTAAAAATTACAGTCTAAGCAAATATAGAGCACAGAGCTGGAAACATATTGGTACTAACAGGTTAAGACAATAACAAAGTTAGGTTAGGTATCAGACTGTAAGGCAGAGCACAGGGATTAGGCCGTAGCAATAAATATGTTGGCTACCATGATCGTAGGACCAAGCTTCCAAGCTACCGAGAAAGGACCGGCCACTGGTAAAAACTTGGACTATCGAGAGAAAGATTAAGGAACTGAGAAGAAGACTGAGAAGAAACCGTATGTAAGACAAAAAAATACTTTGATTTACAGTCTAGGCATAGACTGGACTGTAACTAAAACTGCGACTAAGAGCTCGGCAAGCTTTTCTTAATGACTAAATATGGATGGCCGATGATCAAGGAATGCAGACCAAGAAACGGATCGGCTAGCAGAGGTCATTGAATGGAAAAGTCATTGGAAAAGCCGTCTTTGAGATCCGCTTTGTGCCAAGTATGGCATCTTGCCCAGGCAGGCATGCAATAAGCTGAGCACACTGAGACAAGCCAGGGTCACCTCCCTTTGGGAGCACACCTGCTTGTTGGCAAAGCTAGTCCGGAGAGCAATCGACAACCTGCCAGGCCCCTACAAAACCAATTTAGTCAAAGAGCTGCTTTGTAGATCGATCCATCAAACCGGCTTTTGGCGACACTCACTGGCTATGCCTGTAGCTACCCTCACAGAGACTGTTTGCGCTGAAACAGAATTTCTACAGATTAAATTTGAGTTCAAGAGGTTGACCAACATCCAGCCCATAGACGAAACCCCGGAGTAGCAGGCAGTTGTGAACCAGGACTAGGCCATAGGTCAGTTGACCAGGCTCATCCAGCCACTGACACAACAAGTGAAACAGCTATAGTAGAAAAAAAGCTGGACCCTGGAGAGGAAGGAGCCAAAATCTTTACAGTGCTAGAACTGTACGACTCTTGAACATGTGCATTGGCTCTGTTCTAAGAAACCAGCACAACAGAGAAACTACAACACGCCACAACAGTAGTGTCAACTACTGGTTGCTCTAAAGATGTAAACCTGTATTTCCTGGCTGAGGAAAATCAGTTGACCCTGACTGATTGACCAGACCAAAACTGAAAATGTCTGGCCAAGGGGGGCTGTAGCGCAGAAAAGCCAGTGCCATGAATAGGAGCCAACAAAGTAGAGGTTGCCCTCCGCCAGACTGGAAGTTGAAAAGATTCCCACCATGGCTGTCTAAAATTATTACCAGTCCCTGGAGGATCTGGAGCCCCGATCCCACAAAGATGGGTTTGACATATCGTCGGCTCAAGCTGGGTTACATCAGGCTACCCAACCAAGAGCGCACCGAAAAATCAGTAGAAGAGGAAATGGCCTGTACAGCGTTGAACACTTACCTATATTGCCGGGCTGACCTGTTTTCTGTCACGGACCTCGTTTCAAAGTTTTGTGTCCCTGGTTCATGCCTAAGGGTTGATAAAAAGATGACAGTGTAGTACACTGTCGAAAGCCTACCTTCAAGGCGATCGGACCAATTGACGATTTTCAGGCTGGGCAGACTTTGTGGACATCTCAGAATGTTTTCTTGGCAGCCTCTAAAGTTCCTTAAGAAAATAAGTTTGCTTTGCTTAGCAGCAGTGGCATTGAGACAGCCCAGACACAAGCGCTGAGCCGGCCCACTCCACTAGTTTTGTCTTTTCTGAAAAGTTGGAAAAGTAACCTGTTTAGTTTTTACTTGACATCGGGTGTACCACAAACCTATTAAGCCAGCACATGTTCAACAAGCTTTCCTAAGCAGCGAGGAACTTGTTGGAAGAAAGCGACAGCCAGGAACTCATGGTGGATGAGACCAGGCTGTCTTGTTACATAGTCATATGGCTACCTATGTAACTAAGGGGCGTAAAGACCAATGAAGTCTTTGTGGTGAGCAAAATAAGTGAGGGCGCTATGTTATGAATGCCCTTTTTGGTGTCTTACCAGTGTGCCATGAAGTTTCAGCAACCTGTGGTGTCTGGGAATAGCCATCAGTTCACTTGTACGGATACATACGGCTGGTTGTTGCTCAGTAAAGTTCAGGTGATTTGCTACTTGGTGGTGCGAGGCCAAACTGAGATGGCCATTCAATGCAGAGTAACGACCCAGAACTACTACCAGTTAAGAGTGATGGAGGGCTATCCAGATAAACCACTACTGGCCACAAGCTTAAACTGGCTTAAGCCAAGGTGAAGCATCGTGGCATAGTGGTTCAATCTGACGGAGCCTGTCCTGTCACTTTTGAGCCGGTAAAACAGTGGGTACATACACGGGAAATGAAATGGATGACTAGCTATTGCTCTTGGAGATGATGGTGACACTCTCAACTGCAGACCTGTCAAAAAGAAGGATGTCAGCTTATGCAACGGATCTCTGTGCAGTGGTCCAGAATAACTGTAAAAAGTCGGGGATAGCAGAGCAGCACGCACGGCTGCTGACATGCTACCAGAGCACATTCAGCACCAGAGATAAGAATATGAACTGAACCTCTAAGGGGGAACATTCTATTTCACTCAAGGAGGAAACCTATCCTATGTGCCAACTGCCGCATGGCTGGGCCCTGAAAAGAAGGTGGAGGCTGAGCATCAAGTTTAGAAGCTTTGGAAAAGAAGCTCATTTAGCTGGCTGGTGGCACATGAAGCTCCCCGTTGCTCCTGGTTTGGAAGAAAGACAAAAAGTGGCAGTTTTGTGTTGATTGCCGGTGGCTGAACACAGTCACCAAGCAGGATGCACATTCTCTTTCCTGAATTGATGACAGCATTTTGCACCATTTTGCAGCTGGTACTTTTACACTCTGAACCTGGGCAGCAGTTACTGGCAGGTACTGCTGGATGAAGACGCGCAAAAGAAGTGGGCCTTTGCTATGCGCTCCAGCTTTTGTTGGTGAAAGGTTTTACCCTTTGGATTCAACTCGGCACCAGCCACCTTCTAAAGGTTGACAAGTTGGTTGTTACATGGGCTACACCGGAAAACGCTGCTACTCTACCTGGATGATATCATAGTCATTGTCCCCCGACTTTGATACTCACTTACACTGGCTGTAAGGGGTGTTTCAACAACTGAAGAGAGCCAGCGTGACGCTAAAACCATCAAAGTGTAAGCTCTTCCAATTGCAGGGCCTATACCTAGACCATGTAGTGAGCAGGAAGAGAGTAGCTACCAATCAAAAAAGCCTAAGCGGTCTGTCAATGGCTGATCTCCAGAGGACTTTGAAAGTTCCATGGCTTTTTAGAAATGGTAGTGTACTACGGACAGTACATACCCAACTTTTTCACTATAGCCTAGCGTCTGAACCAACTCATGAGCAAAAGAAACAAGTAAGTATGGGGCCAGGATGAGCAGGAAAACTTTAGCCAGCTAAAGGAGCATCTCACCTTGGCTTCTGTGTTGAGCTACCTTGATCCTAGCCTTTTGTACATCCTGGACACAGATGTCAGTAGCTGGGAGGTGGGAGTGGTACCATCCCTGGTACAGGAAGGAGCTGAGCATCTGATAGCCTTCTTCAGTAAGATGTTGACCCACACAAAGATAATTTATTGCCTGACCCGGAAAGAAATGCTCGCAGTGGTAAAGACCATGAAACTTTTCTGGCCATTCCTGTACAGCACACAGTTTCTCCTACAGACCAATCATACCTCTCTGAAGTGGCTGTGTTTCCAGAAGGAGTTCCCTAACCAAGTAGTTAGGTTTTCAGACACCTTAGCCAAATTCTAGTCAACACTGGAGAACCAGACTGGTCTGCGTACTTAAAACGTCGATGACCTGCCAAAAACTGCCAGCAATACGATCTCATCAAGCTGAGTGACAGATGATTTACAGACTGATTCACAAGGATCTTGCTCTAAAAAGCCAGCATGCTTTTGGATGACTCAAGGGAAACCCACTCAGCGTGTAAGGGCCACCAAGACCGTGCTTGAGACGGTCGGTCAAATGAGCTCATTTGCCGCTCTAGCGGTCAGGAGCTAACCCTGGACTGATCGAGGCCACCTTAGAACTCTGCGAAACAGAACGGGTGAGGACTCAAGAGACTACCAAGAAGGAGATACTGCAGATTCAAGTCATGGAACAAGGATTGGTGGACACTATGTACTGCGATATTGAGTGGGCCAAGGAGCTGACTCGAGAGCAGCGAGAGCAAAGATGCCAGGAACTCTGTCAGCTGCATAAAGTTTGTCTGTTCTTCAAGCTACAATTCAGGGAGGTACTGGAGGCCCGGAACTTTTTTAATGGTAGGTTGTGGTGGTGTGCGGTATGCCCATTGGTTATTAGAAAGACAGCCGTCTGGCAGACTTGCTAACTCTGAGGTGAGTAGCACTATTCACCGACTGACCTGGTATGAGCCAGGGATGACAGCTACAGTGAAAAAAATGATCAAGAGCGGTGAGGTCTGTCAGGCGGAAAAGAATGGTAGTACCAAAACAGCCGGCTGCAGGGGTAGACTCTATGCCAGGCGTTCCTCAAAAAGTGGTCATGACTCCAAAAAGTAATAATGGATCCTGGTGTTAACAGACAACTTTGCAAGGTGGCAGAATGTCATGGCCCTCCCAGAAGCCACAGCTCTAGTGGTGGTATGTGTGTATTGGACAAGCTGGTGCTATACTACTTGCTTTTATAGGAGCAAATTTACACCGACCAGGGTGCACATTTTGAAAGCCAACTGATGACATAGCTGCGTCATCTCTAGCGTGTAGAGTAGACACACTCAACGCCGTATCACCTGCAAGCCATTGGTGTGGTCAAGAAATACTATCAAAAATTGGGCGACTCCTAGTGAGCACTACTGCTGACCATGGGTCAAAAAAATTAGGACACGCTGCTCCTTCAGCTGATGCGAGCATATCGTGAAATGCCACACTCAGCCTCTGAAGATACAACCAATTCGATGATACTCCAAGGAGAACTGCAACTTCCTGACCAGGTAGAGTTCCATACCCTACTACTAAAGGCCCAGCATCTCGTGTGTATGTGGTAAAGATATTGAAAAGGATAGAAGAACCCTTCGAGAGGAACAGATGACCATCCAACAAGAGGATCAAGAGAAGTATTTCCTATATGCACCAAGAAACTGGGTTTGGCTTTTACATAAAAGAAGAAGGCAAGGGAAAAACCCCAAACTGCACGCAAAGTTTTCAGGGCTTTTCTAAGTTAAAAATGTTTAGCCACATCATATGTGTCCAGCAGAATGCCTGGACCAGACCTAGGCACCAAAATGAAAGCAGACTGAAATCATTCAATGCTTGTTCAGAAGAGCTTGGATAGGCACCGGCAAACATAGAACCATGAGAGGGGTCAAACATAAAAGAGGCAATGGCTAGGGGACAAAAGGAAGAAGCTGAGATGAAACTGGCCAAAAGAATAGAGGCTTACACCTCTCCTGCATACAGCAAAAATCTGAAAGGCCAGCTGCAGAAGCTCCAAAGGAGCCAAGAGCTGGAGAAACATATGGAGCAACAAGGAAAATTTTCTAGAAAAGCCAGTTGAGCCCACAAGCCCAGCTTTAGTCCAGCTTGATAGCTCGAAGAGAAAAGCACCTGGGGTCATTAGTTACAACTCCCAGCCATCTAGAAACATTCAGCCACCTGAACGTTAGGGAGAGGGGGAGGGGTCAACCATGGTGAAAGCCAATGAGGAGCACAAGAGAACAGTGCTTCTTATAGTTCAAGTGAGCAGGGGTGCTGATGACATGGATGCTATTAAACCTTTTGTTTCTGCACGGTCAGAAGAGCCAGTCAAGTACAGCTTTGCTCTTGCAAACAAAATTACTAAAATTTGTTGTGGGTTCAACATGGCAGGCTCAGAAAATAATTCATGCTCCCTAGCTGAGATGTTGAAAACCATCTCTCTAGTAGATGGTCTCTACTAGAGAGGAGCAGCTGCTGGCAAGTCTGCTAAACTCAAAAGAGAAGACTGTGACCAAGTATCAGAGCACGAGCCCGGCTACCTCCATATGTACAGCAGAGCTCTTTGGCAGCTCAGAAAAGCATTCTGACCAAGCTGTCTCCTCGAGCCAATCTATTATCAATTGAGAGGCTCGAGTTGAGGCTTACCTGGTCGACCTTCAGCTACAATACAGCAGAAAATTTTGGCATGCATCGTGCCCTTCAAAAAGATGCCGGGAAGCCACCTGCAAAGACATCATTAGAAATTCACGAGTGACTCAATTTGGTGAAAAAATGGAGAAAGCTAAATTGAGCACTTAGCCGGTTCAGTTCTCGTGTGTTACTAAGACTGAGCCCATTTAGTCACAAACCCCTCTGCAGTGACCCATATAAAGGGTCAGCACCAAGCAGGCCCCAGACTAGGCAGAAAAAAGGGAACCATGCATTTGGAGCGATATGTCAGCAGCAATACCTGGACTTGTGTAGAAGATGTGTTAAGAGAGCCAGGTACTCATCGTATCTGTGGCATCATAGGGAGTGCATGCAGGATTAGGCAACACGTGGTGCTACATTTTGCCGTGTACATCTGCCTTGCTTTTATCAGCTTTTATAGAGGGACCGACTGATGGCCTAAAAAAGCCCACCAAACAACTAAGTGCGGTAGCACAGTGTACTAGGTAGACAAGGCTTGCTGGCAACCCTTTCTGTATGCCAGAAGGTAGTCGGTCAGCCTAGAGATGTTGTCCTGCCAGCCAACACTGACTATGATTGACCACTCCCTAAAGAGCCAACGGAACGGAATCCTACCGACAGGAAGACAGGAGAGCACGCTGCCTAGTAGCACGGCTCTCTCAAATTTAAGAAGACAAGGAGCCCATTACTCTCCACCTAGGAAGAAGGTGATCAGAAATGGCACCACTAAAGAACACCTCCAACTCATCAATGAACCTCGAAGGCAGAGTGTAGCAACTAACCTGCCTGCTCGGAATTCAGCCGGCTGGCAAATAAATGCACGAGCAAAAAGAATACAGGGCTCAGAAGCTTTTGGAAGACAGTAGACAATAACAACGCATGGCACTGCTGATGAGCCAGCGCATCAGGGCCCGATGCCTGAAGGGAGCAGACCAAGCATTTGCAGAGACTGAGGTGGCCAGGCTGGAGTTTAATGCTTAGCAACATCAGCTCTGGTCACAGCTGTTCTTTCCTCCCAGCTTTGAGTAGACAACCACCAGAGCCTCCGCTGGGAGATAGTGTAACGGCAGACCACTGTAAGCAGGGCTGTAGCAATATATTTTTTGGCCACCACGATTGCAGGCCTGATCCTCCGAGATATAGAAAAAAATTTGGCGACTGTTAAAAACTCGAACTACTGTGAAGAAGACCAAGGGACCGACAAGAAGACCGAGAGACCGAGGAGAAGCAACCGTGTGTAGAACAAAGAAAAGGAGCAGAGCCTAAACTGTAAATAAAATATAAAAATAAGAGAAATCGATTGTTGAAGCAGAGTTGTACTGTGCACACGCTCTTTGCATGTATGTTCTTGGTTGCCTGTCATGCAGATATAATTATACACTGTATATATTTAACTAGTAAATAAAACTTTCATTGGCACTTAACACTCGGTGGTGCTGTTTGACTGTATTATAAGAATAAAATAAAACGGTGGTTTCCTTTACAATAAATATTAAACCTTAGTCTTTAGTATTTGCGTTTGAAAAACTAAGTTTGTCTTAGTTTGGCAAACACAAATTAAACTCAAAGTTTAATTCATATCATGTAGTGTCAAAAAAAATATAATATGCTGAATAACTTGCAGTCAAGTATCTCTTGCATCGTCATTAGCCTCTACATGTGCCTTAAAAAGTAATAACTCCATACAATACTGTACATAATGCCACATTTTATTGCAGATCAAAACCGCTAAATAGGCAACTATCGCGACTGAGGTTACTATACTGCAGTGAAACTTGGATAACTCGAACTTCACGAAACTCAGCGAAAGTTTTCGAGTTTTCAGAGTGTTCAAGTTATCAGAGTACTGTCTCAAATGCATGTATTTATCCGTAGATCCATGTACATATACAAACTATGTATAAATCAAAAGCATAGATTGATTCCTGCAAATTAAAGGGCCTCTCAGGTAAAGTTTTAAAAAATTTTATCAGAATCTATAGATATTTTTCTATCACTTGAGATTTGTTTGGGGTTTGAGGTGATGTGACTGCCAGGACGTTCTCAGATTAAAATGGGCAAAACTTGATCGCAGTCAAAACGCTCAGAAAAAAAAACATATTTTCTTCCTGAGCGTTTTAACCAAGATCAATTTTGTCGATTTTACTTCAAGTTTATCTGAAGGTTACCTAGCTTTTCCTTGCTTTCGAAAGGAAGGCCATCGCAAAGCGGATGTTTGGCAAAATTTGATTTTTTGCAAACCTTTAAAAAATTCATTATCAAAAATACTTTGCCGATGATGGTAATAACGACACCTACATGTAAGAACTACTAAAAGTTGATGTTTATCTTTATGGCTTAGAACAAAGTGATATTCTAAAATGATAAGCGCTGTCTCGGTAGTCGTTGAGCAAAAAACTGTTCGAGTTAACCAAGATGAGGTCAAGTATCTAAAGCAATTTATCATTACGTGGGAACGGACAAAACAGATCCGTCTGAGTTAAACATGTGTTCAAGCTATCTAAGGGCGAGTTATTTGGTTTTGACTGTATTTTGTTACTAATTTTTAAAATGTGCAGTACGCCTACAAATAGAAAACTTTGATGTCCTCGCAATGGGGTTTGCATTGGATAGTTACTGTGGGTTCCTATGCTTCTCCATATGGCATTTTCACTTGAAAGTTCCTACATCAGAACAAACTAATGGGTTCACTGTACATGTTTAATTAGTTTTAAATTCTTAAGCATTTATTAATGTAATGGAGGCCTCCTATTTTTACTTGACAAACATGTAATGATAGCAAAAAAATTGAGAACTGAGAGATAAAAATTACTTACAGTAAAGGATCAAATAGTTGCATTGATTTTAAGTAACACTATGCAGAGAGCAAAGTATTTTAAAGTAACCATAGAATGCCGAGCTGACTTTTTGATGTTTTACAAGAAAATAAATTATTTTTTATCGTACAAAAAGTATAGTTATGTTTTATTGCTACGTAGTTATTTTGGTAACAGAGACTTAATTATAGTAAATTAAGTTTGTTTATTAAAATACACAGAGATGTTTAATAAGACATCTTTAATCGTATCTACTTTTTATATACTAAGTCTTTTAGAACTAGTCTATTCTACAACAACAGGAATTATGTTTACAGCAAATAGTTTGATATATCATTAGTTAAAATTGGTAAGCACATTGCCTATCCCAATGAAATTGTTTGTTAACCTAAGCAAGGGAAGATTTTTTTATTCTGTAAGGTACCCATAGATTTGTTCTACTATATATTAGAAATATTATTCCTAATAATAATTTGACAGTCTATCTTAAATACAGTATGTTATACTATTATAAACTAACAAAACAGGAGGCTCTTATGATTAATATCTCTGATACACAAGTAATAGTTAATAAATGGACCAGCTAATTTTATTGCGAATAATAAAGAAGTGCAATAGACTGTGCAAAGCCTGTTAAAAAGTTTGATACGTCAGGGTCTCCATCGACACAATATAAGCTACCCTGATACTTTTTGTAATAAAAAGGCTGTACAGTGCGTCATCCGGATACGATTACTCTGATATACAATTTTTTTCCCTTGCGAAGTGAAACATGATGATTTTTTTACCTCATCATATAAATCTTATTTCATCATAAGAATTCAACAAAATTCTTGCCAGAGTTCAAATTTGGCAGTCGGTGTGCTTATTACGTAAAATATAAGCTGCCCTGCTACCTTTGGTAGTCAGTCTGCTATCAATGATCCATGTTTCCTTCAACAGCTACTTGTCCTACAATTGGCTTGACCTAAAATTAGGCTGTTAAAGATTACATAATTATCGGAAATATTAAAGTTTATTTGAGACGGAATGTTTTTTTAATAGTTTTGTAATTTCTAATTACTTCTGCACTCCATGCTATTTTGTATAGCATTGGCTTAATAATCCTAATATAGTAAATCACCCTAAAGTACTGTGTGAGTATTGTTGATCACATGTTGATTATCATAGTAAGTACAAAGGTTGCAATTCAAATAAGGCTGCTGGGAATATTTGAGAATTTAATTGACATGTGCGTATTGCGACTTACGATGTCCAAAGATGTCAACCTCTCGCAGCTCAATTTCCCAAGCACCAGTAGACAGGATACTGAATAGTCTAGTGAGAGGAGTTCGATTAGAACTGCACTTTTTCTTAAAGCTGTCTCCTTGTGCTGAGTTGTTTTGGTAGCATGTTTTCCATACACCGCTGGAGTCAGTACTTGGTGAAGTATTTGTATTGACCTTGCTTGTCAGCAAGTAGAGACCGCTTAACTCAGAAGCTATAAGTATATCAAGAAATGAATGCTGCTCACCGTATGAATTGTTGACTTAGTAAGAAATATAAACTATTTTACTCAAGTTACTAATATTGGAGCAAAACTATTACTTCTGCAGCACAAGTTAAAGTGTACTAGAAGTTTCACACATATATATTACAGAATCTAATTATCTTTCATTAAAATATACAAAAACATTTATCAAAATTTTGAATGTATCATCCAAAGATTTTCATAATTGTTAAGAAATTTTTTATATTTTAAGTTCTTTTTGATTTACTCCATCCAAATGATGCTTTTTATATTTTAGTAATTGTTATATAGTCATATTAATATATATCATTATATTGTTTTATAATGATATATAGTATATCATATATATATATATATATTATATATGTATTTATCAGTTGTTATATCGCCCATCAACATAAAGTTTTTATTTCTACTGTTTTTATTAATCATGTTTTTAGAATTATTAAGTATTTTACATGATATTCTATTTTAGGTGCAGCCGCAAAATATTTCAAAACCGCAGTACTACCTTACTTCATTACAAAACTTGTTTATTGAAAGTCGATACTCCACGAGGCTACCTATCTACAGGTAACTTTTTACAAGGCATGCCACTTTTCATGAGATTACCTATGCAAGACATTTTAGTGCAAGCTATAAAATGACCATAATTCAATTAATCAACAGTTAGTGCATATCATAAAACATAATTAAAACATATTGTTTATCCTGAGAAACATGAGTTTTATAGCATCGAATCTATAGCATTCTAATAGTAACTTATAGGTTTGTTTTAAATCTATAAGTGAATCAGCTAGCAGTGGCAAGATACCGTTAAGAATTTTTATGCACCATAAACACATATGTTAAATACAGAGCAAACATACAGCATTCAATATTTTCTGAGGAGCATGTTCCATTTCTAACAAAGACCTCTACACTCTTGAATAGAATCAGTCGTCCGAGATCGACCATCCACCATGGATCAATCTTATTTGCAGTTCTTGATAAGGTAGCCAAGTCTCCATCTACTGCAAAGCTACTAAAACTCTGTTCTTTAGTTGACCACTGAGTTGTATTGCCTGTTTGTGCGTAATTGTACTCTAAAATAATTATTGTATCATTGAATCATATTATTGGTAAATCTAAGATCAAAAATGTGAATTAAATTAGCACCTAACATCTGTCAATCACGAAAGTAACACCAACTCATTTTTTGTCTTTATGTTACCAAAAGATAGTACCACCATATAAAATTTAGTTTATTTCTCTACTAATAAAATTTCAAACAATTATTTTGATTGGCACATTGAAATAACAGTGCTAAAAAAACTCTAACACGTGCAAACATTGGTTTTGATCTCATTACGCCATAAGTTTAAGCATAGAATGATCTCATTTAAAACAAATTCAGAAGGTATTAGCATGTTATGCTGAATTTCTCAAAAATCCTCTTAATAATTGTTACTAGCATACTTCTGGAATACTGAATTATTGTACAACCAACGTATGGCAATAGATAAATTTTTTAGGAACTTTTGCCAGTAAAAACTATGTATGAATTTGAGCATCATTCTTGCTAGCGAGCTTTATAAGGGAATATGGAGAATGCATATTGATAACATCATAACACAGAAGTTAAGGAATGATCAGCAATTTTTTTAGAAAATACAAAATATAACTAGTATGCTTCGGTAACATGCTTTTTTAGAATTTGTATTTGTTTTACTAAAAAATGAAATATATGTATGCCCATTTATTGTTTCACTTTGTCTCTGATCGATACTTTAAACAGAGGTGAATTCAAAATAAAACTATTACCATTAAAAAAAAATTATCAAACTGTATACTATTGCAAGTGATCAACAGAAAACTGACTGTCAAACATATAAACTAGAACATTGTTCATGCACGGTGTCATTAATTTGTAAGCTATTTTCCAGCAAAACCGACGTTGGATACTGTCTAAGTGTGTGAAGTGTCAGAGTAAGTCTTTGGTATAAACATCTTTTGGTAATAATGAAAGTAGTTTATAGTTAGATGTTAGAAATATAAAATATAGAAACAGAAAGCTTATCTGATGAAGTTTTCTGAATGCTCATACTGTACTATTGAAATTTCAATCGCATGCTAATGATCAAATTCAAAATAATTATATCCTAACAATCATGAACCATGCAACTCACTTGAGTTCAAGCCAAAATTCTAAATATGTTTAATTTTATGAAAGTCGCTTTATTAATAAAAATATCACAATGAGTTACACGTATTTTTAAGATTTAAATGAAAATACTATGTTCTACTTCAGCTGGTATGCTAAAGTTAAACTTAAATTTTAGAACGCACTGCCACTGTGTGCACTCTCAATACACTCTCAACTAATCTCAAATGCAAATGCCCTTTTAAAAAACACCGTCGAGTCTTACACAAACATTTAAGTAAAACTCATACCATAGACAACCACTTCTGTTAGAGACAGAGGCTGATCAGTGTTCTCAGTAACAATCGCTACATGACGTCCTTCAACTGGAGTTGTAAACCGTATCACTCCTACTTCATCCTTTAGTGGTCTTTGATAATTTCTCTGTGTCCATTCATTAGAGTCAAGAGCAGGAGCTTGTGGCAACTCATAATTAGATGTTAAAATAGATATCTTCTCCAGAGTGTTGGCTGAAAGTTAATGAACAAACTTATTCAAAAAAATGTAGGAAATATATAAAATAATGTTATGATTCTTAAATTATAGCAACACCTGTTATTACATAATTTTTTGCACTCAAAAGCGGTATATCAAAAATGAATATATCCACAAAAGTTGAATAATTTGAAGTCGTAAAACACTAGCACATAAAGCCACATTTATAAAATGAATTCAAGATAGTTGCAACATATTGAAACTATGCATGATTTGCTTGCCAGGCAACAGCTGCTTTATTTATAGTTACAAAAACAAAACAAAGTGAAGTCATTGAAATTGGAGTTAATTGAAATTCCTTCAAAGAAGTAGAAAGGAAATGGATATAACTAAAAAAGATTGCTTTGGAATAAAGTAAATAAAAAGGATTGTAGATTTATTTTAAAATCAGAATGAAAATAGCCATTGTAATACTGACAAACTAATATGTTCATAATAATTATGACTACGGATTTCATCTTATCGTAATTATAATTACGATAAGATGAAATAAAATAAAATATATTTAATTTAAGTAAAATTAGATTTTTATGATGAAGAGACAAAAATCATCATGTTCCACTTCTAAAGATGAAAATTTTGTATATCAGTGTAATTGTAGCCTGAGAGTGCACTGTATTTGACAGAACCGTATATGCTATCAAACCTTTAGTTGAATGCTACCTTTATTTAAAGGTCACCTCTATTTGACCACCACTATAGGAGAAGGATTGAAAAATAGAGTGCTACCCTTTAATAAAAACTAATAGAGGCGCTCATTCGGAAGCGACTTGCTCAAATGACTCCAAGCTTTCTATTCATTTTCAGGACAATTAATGATTTGATAGCAAATATTTTTTACTCTAACGTATTTAAATTTTCAGTAAAACCTAATACAACGCACCCTCATAATACAATTTTGACCCATTCTAGAGTTAGCATCGCATAGTGAAAAAAAATTTGTAGGGGTATAATAGATACCATAGTAATTATATAATGCAAACATTCCCTGGTGAAAATCGTCAAAGTTTTATAAACACTAAGTAATGTACATATAAAAATTTAGTAACAAAATAGTATGTCACCTTAATAACCACAGTTACCTACAGTACCTTTATTGCATTTAATGTATTTATTGGTTATTATCTGCATCAAAATGTAACACTATAATGTATCATGTGAAGAAATCACCATAGAGAAAGCTTACTTTCAAAACAGAGGTACCAGGGTACAATGAACGTTGAATTCACTTTAAATAAGTTTAGCTTACTAAACACAAGGTTAAAGCTAATTTCAGCATACATTTTTATGTATTTTACTGAGTTTGAACTTCGATCACTAAAGTTTTATCACTTATTAGTTTCCAGCATTGTTTTAAAATAGTTTTAGCTGACCTCATTAAAACATTTTTCAAGCTAATTTGGCAAAAAAGCCAAATTGATGCTGTTTTCGTAATAAAATTGATTTTTATTAGCGGGTTAACATAAGCTTTCTTACCACTGAATACTTTTTTGAAAGGGTCCTAGCTCCTATTTTGCTAATGGTTTTTTAAAAAGTTACCATTTTACACACGAGAATGGCTAAACTGTGCGAATCGTTCATCGCGTCTCTTTCAGGCGTTGTGAAGGTATTTTGAGCAAACAGGAATGCGATGTCTTTGTTATTTTGATGTACGTAATAAGCACACCAACTGCCAAAGTTGAAATACAATAAGATGAAATAAAATAAAATATCTTTAGTTCATGTAAAATAAGATTTTTATGGTGAAGAGACAAAAATCATCATGTTCCACTTCTAAAGATGAAAATTTTGTATATCAGTGTAATTGTAGCCTAAGAGTGCACTGTATTTGACAGAACCATATATGCTATCAAACCTTTAGTTGTGTGCTACCTTTATTTAAAGGTCACCTCCATTTGACCACCAATATAGGAGAAGGATTGAAAAATAGAGTGCTACCCTTTAAGTAAACGTTTTCTCTATTTGACTGCCATTTTGACATTACATGATAATTACGAACCCATAGCAGAAAATGGTCATTAGAAGTAGCCACAAAATAGTAGGGATAAGTGGGTAATGTGGACAGTTTTTTTTTTCATTACAGTTATCACTATTATATTTACTTTGAAAATACTCTAAGTTATATGTTTAGCTTGCAGAGTTTGATAGCTCTCTTTTCTTAGTTGCATGTTTTGTAATGCACGTGATAGTTTTCCCAAAATGTACCATATCGTAAACCACAAGATTGTCCACATTACTCACTATCGGTGGGTAATGGGGAAAAGTGCGGTGTGAACATGTCCTTTTTTGACATTAAAAGTAAAGAAATTTCAGATGTATAAGTAAAGAAATTTCAGGTGTTTAAATAATTACAAGTAATATATGCATTTGGTTATACTTAATTTAACATAAGCTACACAAGAATATTTCAAATCTGACAATATAAGATAGTCATTCTATTAAGTCATGGTAATAACTCAGATGGTCCTTTAGTGTCATTGGTATAATAAATTACATCTATCTTAAATTGAAAGCTTATGGCTTAAAACCAAACATGACTCCACTTCTGGTTCTTTCTGTATTTCCTTATGACAGCGATTCAGGCAAGACTAAAACAAGCTTGCTGCAGCTTACATATTTACAATCTGGTAAGTTTGGCTTGTAAAACTTCCCACTCCTGTGCCGGTAAAAATCTACTCTAACTCTTCAGAGACAATAGTTTTAACTTTGCCAACATAGTGCCCAGTTTCTGATTTGGGTGTTATGAAGCTTATAATTACAAACTTCTCAAGAGCAAGAGGTATTTCATCTAAGAACTCATCACTATCAGGCCCTTCTGAGCCTGCGCTGAGAGGTGTTAAATGTATATGTAGCCTCATCTTCACTGCTGCTCTCTGGCTCAGCGGTCGTGTGGCGCTTCTTAGGTTTAGACACCATAAGAGAGAAGGAAGTGCATGGCTGTTGTGAGTCCTTAGCTTCTCTGGTAGGAGTTAGTGGTACTATGGTAGATTTTACTCTTCTTTTGGTAGTCAGTTTTCTTGGTGAAGCTTTAGGTAAAGGTGGCAGTGGGCTGATAGAGCAAATGCTACATATGGAGCAGCATCTTCCAAAAAAGTTCTATCTGTAACCGAACTAAATAGAAAATCTTGTTCATCAAAAATTTGAGTATTTAGTGGGCTAATACCAGTTTTGGTGCAACCGCTGATCTGATGGTGTTCTGAGGAGACAAGGCCTTTAGATATGCTTGACCACTTTTTGCCGCAAGATTGTATATGGTGCCAGTTTGGCTTGGGTTTAACAGCATCCTGTTGTCAAAGAAGTTGTTGTATTACAATTGAACGAGCAATGCACACCGTAATCGTGAGGCTGTAAGCGATGACTGCAGGGAGGTAGAAATGTTACAAGAATTACGCCATGTCTCTTAGCTAAATCTATAAATTCACAAGACACATGGCTGGCATGGTTATCAAGCAGCAGCAAGGTTGTGCACTATAGAGAATTGTTCATGTGTGAGATGAAGCACTCCAACACACGAGGAAACAGTTTATTAGACATCCAGCCACTTGGATTTGCAAATATTTTAGACCCAGGTAGAGAACTTTCCATCATACGATTTTTAAAATGCACCCTAACGAAAACATATACAGGAAAAAGACTTTTACCAGCAGCACTTATGCAACATATCATTGTTACTGTAGTTACCCATTCTGCACTAACAATTTACCCTAATTGTCTAATTCCTTTTTTGCTAGCACCTTCTGTGGTTCCTGTACAGTCGGAACAACAGTTTCGTCAAGATTGTAGATCCGATCTGGTGTCAGTGTGTTTGCACTGTGTACCTTCTGTAGATTGATAAAGAATTCTGAAACAGTAGTTTTATTAAGAGCAGTAGTTCGATCTGAACTATTTAAGGGGTTCTCAAACTTAGAAGTGGATTGCGTTTGCGGGACAGATCCATCAAATCTTTTCCTGCTTGACCATAAGTCTTCCAACCTGAAGGCACTCTTGGCCAAAATTAATTGCTTAACTATATGCTAGCTCTCGTGTTTTAATGATAGACAAACCATGAAAAAATTTTTAGCAGTGTAGTATGTAGCGACGCAATACAGTTTCTTCTTGTGTTTTAAACAATGTGTTCTTTCCCAATGTTTTACTGTTTTCATCACTCTTCAGATAGCGAATCAGGGATGTTCGTTTAATTTCCAACGCTCTTCCGACTTCACTGACTGATTTATTGTTGTTTCTGATTAGCTCAGTAGTATATGTAGATGCTGTTGTTTTCCGTTAGTAATTTTTAGGAATATTTTTTGCAAATTATTCTACAAAACAAGAGATGTATGATAGGTACAACTACTATTATTGCTGTATATACTATAATAGTAGTTAAATGTTTTTTCTAGCAGTAATACAATTAATTTAACATACATTTTCCAATTACAACATTTAAAAACTTATGTTTACTAATCACAATCAATAGTTGTTGCAAAACAACATTCCCTCTTGCCTTCCTAGTTATTGGCAAATAATTGTTGGACTGAGAAATCTACATGTATATTAGTAGGTTTACTAGTAGGCCTAGTAGTAGTAACAGTTTAGACTTAACAATGAAGCTAGCAAGTTAAACAGTTTATATCATATGCCTTGCAGCACAAGGTAATGTGGACATGACATAAGGTTAATGTGGACATGACATAAGGTTAATGTGGACATGACATAAGGTTAATGTGGACATGACATAAGGTTAATGTGGACATGCCCACTTTACTCCAATTGGTCTTGACCACATTACCCCATCTTATATATTATTTCAAATTTTGATAAACCTCAGTCATAGTCCGGAGTTGCCTTCTGACAATCAATAGAGTTAAACAACACAATATGCTTCGTTTGTGTACATGTTGCCCCAAAATTTCTAACAACATTCACACTATGTAACCCGGTTAATAAAATTAAATTAAAATTTACTTTTTGTATGATAATTATTAAGAAGCTTACAGATTGATGTAAGATGGATAGAGACTTCTAAATCAGCATGTGGTTTTTTCTAACAGAAAAAAGGACATGTTTTATAATATGAAACAAGTGAAATTGGTTATAAACTTTAGCTAATAATTTAAATTTCCACATTACTCAGCTGTCCACATTACCCATTTCTCCACTACTAATATTAGCTCAGTTACACCAAGCACAATTAATTCTTTCATGGTTGCTGTATGTACATATGAAAGTTTGTTTTCAACTCCAAAGCTTATGCTTTTTTCTTCACAACTTTGAAACCATCATCACAAAAATTATTAATAACAGTATCAAACTAATAGCAGCTCCTTGCATAAAGCAGCCTTGATACTGCAATAAACTATTATAAACTACTGCTGAGTTACTATTATCAGACTGTAGCTTGTGCTAAGCACGCATGCAGGTAAAAGTTTATCGTTATTTTTGCAAAAAGTTTTTCGAATAGCAATGCATAAATGTTTTGTTTTGCTAAAAGTTAGTTTGAATGCCAGCATCAGGTTCAGCTTGGCAAAAATAAGCTGAAATTAGCAGACACTGTAGAGGTTATTGAACCACCAGAAGAAGATTAAATGATTTTATACAAAAGCCATAATCAGAACACAACCTGCAGTGCTAACATTGCAAATACTTCCATTTCAAAAATGTTAATTTTTTGTTTCTACATGTATTATAATCATGATTTGTTTATGTTACTTGTTCTTCAATATATGTTTGTAGCCTTTAATAGATTATTATTCTTGTAATATAACCTATGAATTTGCAGTTTTATAACGGACTATTTGATAGCATCATAGCAGTTATCTGAAGGCA
Organism: Watersipora subatra; assembly: GCF_963576615.1. NCBI lineage: Eukaryota > Metazoa > Bryozoa > Gymnolaemata > Cheilostomatida > Watersiporidae > Watersipora > Watersipora subatra. The sequence continues at coordinate 26,050,330 of NC_088714.1, forward strand.
GCTTACAATGAATCGATGCTCATAATTCTTCTGTAAACTGCAGTAAACATATCAATGAGTGCAATGAGCTTGAACACAATTTTATTAAATATAGTTAGATATAAACATTAAAATAGATAATGCCTTCAAATTTAGAATGAAAGAAAAAGTAGAAAGTTCCAGCAAATTGCAATGCAGGCTACAAGGTCATCATAGGTTAATTGCAAACAATAAATATCAGCTAATAGTGATATTTTACAACTTCATAACGCCTATAGATTTAGAGATCTGCAAAAAGTTGAGGTGAGTTATAATAGACTTATTGCACTCAAAAAAGTTGATGTTGCTCTGGTTCTTGGAGAACGCAAAATATAGACGACATTCGCTTCGCCCGTAAGAAGGTTAAATTTGGCTTCCCAAAAATCTGATGAGCTATTTGGAAATACAACTCCAACCTCTGTTTAAACGTCATGTTAAAATGTAGAGCACTATTGCATTTAAATATGTATTTTACGATGAATTGTTATTACCTTTGCACCATAAAATATATAAAAAGTATTTTAACAAAGAGGTAATCACCATAAAACTTTACATCAGCTAATGCCATAAAAAGGTAGCAACTGTCCTGCAGAACAAGTTTGAACACTTGCTCAGCAGTTTTTATTACTACCTAGAACGTGTTTCAAGTCAAACTGGTTATGGATATTATTATAGCTATGACATTATTATTACTGCTAAAAATTATTCACTCTTAGTAAAGCTGTTGCTCAATAGATAATCTGCAGAAGTACATTGATATACCACTAGTAAAATCTCCGTAGCAGTAATCCCCACACCAATCAGACATCTAGTATGTCTGGTCAGTGCAAAAAAGGGCTCCAATAAATCGACTTCATTTTACAAAGCAAAGCTCAGCTTAGAGGGTGTTGTAAACACTTTTTATTGGCCAAACGCAAAAAAATGATTGTTTCTTTTGATTTAAGGATAGACACAATAGATTAGTTAGTAAACTACTCAATAATCATAAATGTTTGTACTAAAGTCACACCATGTCATTCTTGGCCATATGCAATCTCTACGAGGAGCCATACTACGTGGCTCCTGCTATGAGGAGGCATACTACGTGGCTCCTGCTATGAGGAGGCATACTACGTGGCTCCTGCTATGAGGAGGCATACTACGTGGCTCCTGCTATGCAAAAGAGTTTAATTAATCTGTTGAATTAAACATTCAAGTAAGAAAGCGACTTAATCAAAGAAAATATTAATTGGTTTCTTCTAAAGTTATAAAAAAGTAAATATATATTAATTATCAAAATCAAGATTAAACAAAATTTTGCTATAAACCTTTTTGACCTATCAGATATTCTTGTTTCAACTTAGCAACTCACTATTATACCTAAAAGATGTATCGCTATCATTTTTATGCAGGGCTGTCTTGCAATATTAATCGAGAGAGTTGGCTGTGTTGTGTTGGATCATATTACGAGAGTCATTATTAAATCTACAAGCCTCAATTTAAAAAATTGTAGATTTGATTACACATATTTTAAATTCACAAGTTCTGTGGATTCACCCATTTCTTGGTGACATACATGTATAATTAACCTGTAGGTTGATCAACTAAACCAGTATCTAATTATTAACTTCTTAAAAATGTGCATAATATTTAAATAAAATAGAACAATGATTATAAAAAAAAAACATTTTTACAGGCTTACAGAAATAAGATGGAAATTTATGTTTTTGTATTTGTATATGTCTTGCACTGCAGAGAGCTTAACTGCACACTTAACAAGATAGTGACTTACTTATGTTGATCATTGGTATTTTTTCTAATTGAGTAGATAACTCTGATAATAACCAACAAGTTACATGTATATTTACCAAAGTTCTGATTATACAGAACAAATACATGTAGATTAAATTTTGGCGTTCCTAAAAAAATTTACATCAGCATACCAGTATGTCATTTACAGAGCCGACTTAACCAGAAAAAAGAAACATACACGAATATGTGATGCCATGAAGCTGATACTTTTAATTGAACTTTTCGGTAGCTAAAATGTGATCATAAGAAACGATTTCTGCATATTAGTAGTTTTATTGTCTTCTCTAGATCTTTGTCTTTTATACCTATTTGATAATTAAACTTTTGAACATACATGTATTTTTCATTAAAGTACAGAAACATGTAAAGCAAAAAAAACAGTAAAGTTTTGCAGAGGAGCCATTTTTTATTTTAAATACTTCTTCATTACAATTATTGAATTATTGAAAAGAGGAGCAATTCTTTCATTGTGATTAGTTCTTGCAGTTGTTAATTTATTATATTAATATGTAAATGAAACCAAATAAAATTATTTCTACTCACATGAACCCTTTATTGCATACATCTCAATAATCCCAATTCCGTATTTCTCTCCCAAGTCCACTTTCCACCATTCTACACCATTAGAGTGAGTTTGAGAGAAGTCTGTATAGATTCCATTGTTCGCTTTTTCTGCCGAGAAGTCGCCAAAAGTGCTGCTTTGGCTGGTTGTTTTATTATAGGCTAGGTTGTTTGGAGCTAAATAAAAACATAGCTACTGAGTCTTTTTAGGTTTTAACACACTAGCATTAGGTAATGTTTCAATTTCTATAGCAAAGCACAATAAGTAAAGTAATTCCATTTATTTATCAACTTTATCAACTAGTCACGCCCAGAAGTTCTGCTCTGACTGACTCTCTTATCAAAGGCTAAGTTGTTTGTGGCTAAACAATAGCATGGTGAATGATTCGTTTTAAGTTCTAACACATTAGCTTTTAGTGGTGTTTTGTTTCCTGTAGCAAAATACACCGAATAAACATAGGAATTTATATAAACTTACCATAAACTTCAACTTCAAGCAGAGTCAGCGGCTCCGAGTAAAAAGAGCTGTACACAGCAACATGTTGAGCTAGTACTGGTGGTTTAAAGTCTATGATACCTACAGCAGCATAAGCTGGTCCACGGTAAGCTCTAGCTATCCAGCCAGGAGATGAGAGAGAAGGATCAGCTGGTCTATCAAGTGTTGATGTTAGAGTTGTAATGTTAGCGAGTCTCTCTTCTGTAAACATATTTAAACACATTTATAGCCATAGAATAATGTTTTGTGAATCATTTCCTTTTAACAACATAACCAAGTTACGTATATCTATTCTAAATTCAAGATGTATGCATACTCTGATATTATCACCAACATGATGAGAAGAACATTGATAAAGTGCTTCAAAATGTCAGAGCATTTAACAGTGAGACTTTGTATGTCAGAGCATTTAACAGTGAGACTTTGTATGTCAGAGCATTTAACAGTGAGACTTTGTATGTCAGAGCAATTTTCATGCATCAACATAATAATAATGCTTAACTATTGCCAACCTTCACTTTAAGTTTTTCTTTAAGACTTCGCTGCTCACAAAAATATGTCTTTGGCGTAGCCAACACGCCTGGTGTGAGTAAATCCTGTACAGCAGTTGCGTATGGCCAAGAATTACATGGCAGGGCATTATTAGGCTTTGTGCAAACATTTGTAATTAGTATGTAGTTAACTAATGAGTATATCAGGTATACACTTGAAAGAAAGGAAACAATGATTTTTCTGCGTAAATTACTTTAGTACGATAGCTTGTTTAATGCTAAGCGTTTGGATATTGCAGCTCAATGGATGTCTTGATTTGATATTACATGTAAAAAGCAATTATATGTTTATTGTTAATATGCATCTTAATGTTTGTTAAGAATTCCCTAACCAGTTTGCCTTTTCTAAACTAATAAGGTACACAGTTATATTTTAACTAATGATATCTTCACACACCTTTGTTTTAGTATAAAATGTCTTGAAGTTAACGTTGGCAATCATAGCTGCACCATTCATTAAAACCTTATTATCTCTGCATAAATGATTGTATTTCAAACCAATTAATGTTCGGCATTTCCCGGGTAATAAAATAATTGCTCCATGAGTTTGAGTAACTTATCTGGTAAGCCAGTAGAAGTAAGTTTACCTTTGCTGAAATGATTGTCGTGTTTGAAGACGGCTTAACAATCTTTCCATTATGTGTAACTGTTAACCGTGCAAGTTAATAACCCCAAGCGCATTAAGGGTGATTAATTTAACCAACATGATGAAAGTGATAAAAGCCACTTACAGTTTGGGTACCGCAGTGTAAACAATTAGATCGCTGAGTTGCTGACTAAAACAATTCTGGAAGATCAAATCCTCTACGATGCGGATTTTTTAGTTCTAGATTTTTATTGGTGAAGCTGGACATACACATGACACACAAACTTTGAGATTTATATACTAGATGATGCTATACTTACGACAGCAATCCCACCGATTAAAAAGCTTGATTTGGCCAATGCTGTACAACTCTCCAAGGTTCACTGTCCACCATTTAGTACCTGCAAAATCTGTGTGTGAAAAATCTTTGCGGTCGAAACTTCCATCAACAGCTTTATAAGCATCCTGACGTCCGCCAATTGTGTAAGTGCTGCTTTGTCTAGCCTGCTTATTCAAAGCAAGATTTTCTCCTGCAATAAGCATTAAATATGTAAAAAAGGTTCAGAACTCTTCATTCAAATACCTTAAAAAAAGAAACTTTTATGACATATTTTAAATAATTAGTTTCTAACATTGATATCATTGACTTAGCATTGCTAACTATTACAAACTTTATAAACTTTATAAACACGAAGAACTAAAATAACTTGCTATTTCGGGGTCAGATGACAGCAAGTATATTACTGACATCATTGGCATTACTGTTAGGTTACCAGGTCAAACTGTGTGGCTCACTCATCTAATGTAAACAGTCTATGATTAAATCAGCTCTGTATTTTTTCATGAATCATTGACAATTGGACCTTTTATTTGTCTATGATTTTTTTGATTTCATTACGTTTTTTTACATAGACTTGACATGTAACCTTTACTATGTCCTTTGTGTGGTCATGTATTTTGAATCAATCTACACTGTATATAAAGCTCAAATTTTGTGTGTATATAGTTCAGTTTGGTCGGTTAAAATATTGAAATAAATAATCCGTATCACCAAAGATTTGATCTCGGAACCTTTCATTCACCAGGCAAATGCCTTACCAATGTACTGTAGCTACACAAGATTGATCGATTTGCTTGACATGCAACCTTCACTTAGTCCCTTGTACAGGCATATACATGTAGTTGGAGTCAATAACTATATATAGACTTGCCATGTAACAAACCTTCACTTAATCTCTTGTGTAGCCATATAGTTGGAGTCAATAACTATATATAGACTTGCCATGTAACAAACCTTTACTTAGTCCCTTGTACAGGCATATAGTTGGAGTCAATAACTATATATAGACTTGCCATGTAACAAACCTTCACTTAGTCTCTTGTACAGGCATATAGTTGGAGTCAATAACTATATATAGACTTGCCATGTAACAAACCTTCACTTAGTCTCTTGTGTAGCCATATAGTTGGAGTCAATAACTATATATAGACTTGCCATGTAACAAACCTTTACTTAGTCCCTTGTACAGGCATATAGTTGGAGTCAATAACTATATATAGACTTGCCGCATAACAAACCTTTACTTAGTCTCTTGTACAGGCATATAGTTGGAGTCAATAACTATATATAGACTTGACATGTAACAAACCTTTACTTAGTCCCTTGTACAGGCATATAGTTGGAGTCAATAACTATATATAGACTTGCCGCATAACAAACCTTTACTTAGTCTCTTGTGTAGCCATATAGTTGGAGTCAATTGCTATATATATACTTGCCATGTAACAAACTTTCACTTAGTCTCTTGTATAGCCATATAGTTGGAGTCAATAACTATATATAAACTTGACATGTAACAAACCTTTACTTAGTCTCTTGTGTAGCCATATAGTTGGAGTCAATAACTATATATAGACTTGCCATGTAACAAACCTTCACTTAGTCCCTTGTACAGGCATATAGTTGGAGTCAATAACTATATATAAACTTGACATGTAACAAACCTTTACTTAGTCTCTTGTGTAGCCATATAGTTGGAGTCAATACCTATATATAAACTTGACATGTAACAAACCTTTACTTAGTCTCTTGTGTAGCCATATAGTTGGAGTCAATACCTATATATAGACTTGCCATGTAACAAACTTTCACTTAGTTTCTTGTGTAGCCATATAGTTGGAGTCAATTGCTATATATATACTTGCCATGTAACAAACTTTCACTTAGTCTCTTGTATAGCCATATAGTTGGAGTCAATAACTATATATAGACTTGCCATGTAACAAACCTTTATTTTGTCCCTTGTGTAGCCATATAGTTGGAGTCAACAACTATATATATACTTGCCATGTAACAAACCTTTATTTAGTCCCTTGTGTAGCCATATAGTTGGAGTCAATAACTATATATAGACTTGACATGTAACAAACCTTCACTTAGTCCCTTGTACAGGCATATAGTTGGAGTCAATAACTATATATAGACTTGACATGTAACAAACCTTCACTTAGTCTCTTGTGTAGCCATATAGTTGGAGTCAATAACTATATATAGACTTGCCATGTAACAAACCTTTACTTAGTCTCTTGTATAGCCATAGAGTTGGAGTCAATAACTATATATAGACTTGACATGTAACAAACCTTCACTTAGTCTCTTGTGTAGCCATATAGTTGGAGTCAATAACTATATATAGACTTGACATGTAACAAACCTTTACTTAGTCCCTTGTGTAGCCATATAGTTGGAGTCAATAACTATATATAGACTTGCCATGTAACAAACCTTTACTTAGTCTCTTGTGTAGCCATAGAGTTGGAGTCAATAACTATATATAGACTTGCCATGTAACAAACCTTTACTTAGTCTCTTGTGTAGCCATATAGTTGGAGTCAATAACTATATATAGACTTGCCATGTAACAAACCTTTACTTAGTCTCTTGTGTAGCCATATAGTTGGAGTCAATAACTATATATAGACTTGACATGTAACAAACCTTCACTTAGTCCCTTGTACAGGCATATGGTTGGAGTCAATAACTATATATAGACTTGACATGTAACAAACCTTCACTTAGTCTCTTGTGTAGCCATATAGTTGGAGTCAATAACTATATATAGACTTGACATGTAACAAACCTTTACTTAGTCCCTTGTGTAGCCATATAGTTGGAGTCAATAACTATATATAGACTTGACATGTAACAAACCTTTACTTAGTCCCTTGTGTAGCCATATAGTTGGAGTCAATAACTATATATAGACTTGCCATGTAACAAACCTTTACTTAGTCTCTTGTGTAGCCATAGAGTTGGAGTCAATAACTATATATAGACTTGCCATGTAACAAACCTTTACTTAGTCTCTTGTGTAGCCATATAGTTGGAGTCAATAACTATATATAGACTTGCCATGTAACAAACCTTTACTTAGTCTCTTGTGTAGCCATATAGTTGGAGTCAATAACTATATATAGACTTGACATGTAACAAACCTTCACTTAGTTTCTTGTGTAGCCATATAGTTGGAGTCAATTGCTATATATATACTTACCATGGAACAAACTTTCACTTAGTATCTTGTATAGCCATAGTGTTGGAGTCAATAACTATATATAGACTTGCCATGTAACAAACCTTTACTTAGTCCCTGTATAGCCATATAGTTAGAGTCAATAACTATATATAGACTTGCCATGTAACAAACCTTCACTTAGTTTCTTGTGTAGCCATATAGTAGGAGTCAATTGCTATATATATACTTACCATGGAACAAACTTTCACTTAGTATCTTGTATAGCCATAGTGTTGGAGTCAATAACTATATATAGACTTGCCATGTAACAAACCTTTACTTAGTCCCTGTATAGCCATATAGTTAGAGTCAATAACTATATATAGACTTGCCATGTAACAAACCTTTACTTAGTTTCTTGTGTAGCCATATAGTTGGCGTCAATTGCTATATATATACTTGCCATGTAACAAACTTTCACTTAGTTTCTTGTATAGCCATACAGTTGGAGTCAATAACTATATATAGACTTGACATGTAACAAACCTTCACTTAGTCTCTTGTGTAGCCATATAGTTGGAGTCAATAACTATATATAGACTTGCCATGTAACAAACCTTTACTTAGTCTCTTGTGTAGCCATAGAGTTGGAGTCAATAACTATATATAGACTTGACATGTAACAAACCTTTACTTAGTCTCTTGTGTAGCCATATAGTTGGAGTCAATAACTATATATAGACTTGCCATGTAACAAACCTTTATTTAGTCTCTTGTGTAGCCATATAGTTGGAGTCAATAACTATATATAGACTTGCCATGTAACAAACCTTTACTTAGTCTCTTGTATAGCCATAGAGTTGGAGTCAATAACTATATATAGACTTGACATGTAACAAACCTTCACTTAGTCTTTTGTATAGCCATATAGTTGGAGTCAATAACTATATATAGACTTGACATGTAACAAACCTTCACTTAGTCTCTTGTGTAGCCATATAGTTGGAGTCAATAACTATATATAGACTTGCCATGTAACAAACCTTTACTTAGTCTCTTGTGTAGCCATATAGTTGGAGTCAATAACTATATATAGACTTGACATGTAACAAACCTTCACTTAGTCTTTTGTATAGCCATATAGTTGGAGTCAATAACTATATATAGACTTGACATGTAACAAACCTTCACTTAGTCTCTTGTGTAGCCATATAGTTGGAGTCAATAACTATATATAGACTTGCCATGTAACAAACCTTTACTTAGTCTCTTGTATAGCCATAGAGTTGGAGTCAATAACTATATATAGACTTGACATGTAACAAACCTTCACTTAGTCTCTTGTGTAGCCATATAGTTGGAGTCAATAACTATATATAGACTTGACATGTAACAAACCTTTACTTAGTCCCTTGTGTAGCCATATAGTTGGAGTCAATAACTATATATAGACTTGCCATGTAACAAACCTTTACTTAGTCTCTTGTGTAGCCATAGAGTTGGAGTCAATAACTATATATAGACTTGCCATGTAACAAACCTTTACTTAGTTTCTTGTGTAGCCATATAGTTGGAGTCAATTGCTATATATATACTTGCCATGTAACAAACTTTCACTTAGTCTCTTGTATAGCCATATAGTTGGAGTCAATAACTAGATTTTTCTTTCAGCATTATAAGGTCACAGTACTTATTTTGTTGTTGTTAAAAAACACTGAAATTTATTTTATTTTATTTAAATTCATACTTTGTTCTATAGAATCCTTGAAATAATTAGGAAGGGTTGGAGCAGGTATTTACTAGTTAGATTACAAGAAAGACACCGAACAACATATTTATATCCCCCATGATGCAAAATGGTAAAGGTGAATATTTTAATGCAGAGCTATTACATTCTTTTAGTTTAACATATGGCGACAAACTTACCTAAAACGCATTCTTATACATATGGATGGAAGACTGAAGCAAAATTTTATTCAATTACAGTTTTAGCAATTGCCAAACTCATGACAATTAGTAATGCCAAGCTACACGTAGCTCAGTGATTTATTACGTCCTTCAATAGCGGTAGGATATAACAGAACTCTAAATATGACTCATACAAAGTAACTTGCAATCAAGAATCCATATTACTAGAAACCATTTTTATCAGAAAAATAGTCATGTGGTAGTGAGAGTAATAAAAACAAAATATTTTCTGACAAAAGCTGTACACTTACTCTGACTCCCTCTAGTTGTGTAAAGAAGAAAAAGAAATCCGATGATATGAGTTAAAATAACCATTGCTGTATAATATTTTTAGGTGAAACAGCAAGTATGAAGATCATAGTCTGAAATGGCTAAACATCTATCAAGGCTGTCAATCATGTGATCACCGTTCAGAGCAGTGAGTGATACTGAACAACCAATAAGCATCTGTAATATGTGGCCACTTGAACAAGGAAGTTCACACGCAAGTTTTGCTGATCCTGTGAGTTTATCCTAGTTGATCCTGAGCAGCCGCATAATGAAAGAGTAGATGAGAATCTGAAGGCACATCCTTTAAAGCTTTACCCCGTTACCTGAAGCGCTGTTGACAGCAGTTGAAAACACTGCTCTGCTTCGTGCTACATACATTATTAAAAATACTCACTTTAAAATCAACCTACATATAATTTTAGTAAATTTTATCAGAAATTATTAGTTTTTTTATAATTTGCGATTGTTTTTGATGTTTGTCGTGATCTGATTGTCAGGATCTTTCAAGGTTAAAATTTACAAACTTGCTTACGGTTAAAACGATTCAATCAAGTGAATGTGTGTTTATGACATCTATAGATGACACCTATAGATGCAATGACACCAAGAAAATACAGACGCGTAGGGCTGTGACTTGAATGCAATAGCCAAAATAATTTAAAGCGAACTTAGCAGCTAGTCAGCTTTTGCACGAGATTTTGTCTTAGTGTTTCAACCTCAATTAAGTTTGGTCAATGTCAATATTGAAACATATTGGCAGTCAGATAATTGCTAACATTAAAACCAATCGCAGATGAAACTCGATCATTGTATGATCAAGTTTGGTTGATTTTAATTTTGAAACATTTTGGCAGTCAGATCACTTTTAACATTAAAATCAATAAAAATGATAAAAAAACATGTATATATTCTGATAAAATCTACTAAAGTGTGGCGCAAGTTCATATTTATGTCAAAGGCTAAAGGTAGCGGCATGTAGACTTAGGTTTATTGAAAACTCATTGATCACTTCAAATAATTAATAGTAACTCAATTACTGATTTAAAAAAGTCTGAGTAAATGTTTTCCAGATTGGTCCTCCTGCCTTTTATGTCTGGCAGCATAAAATTCATATTACACAATTATTCATTATGAAAGTGCTGAAGTTGTTGTTCTAACATGACCAGGCAGTTGAAGTACATGCATGCATAATCAACTAGTCTTATTTCCTCTCAAAATAATTAAAATGCATGAAAAATTAATGGTAGCGCACGAGAAACTTTCTTTTAATAATAGAAAATTACTGTTTGTGTTTTTTGCTCAGTCCCAAGTTCAAAAGCATTAATCATTTCATAATTGTGAATAATTTAAATATAACAGGATTAAACCTGTTCGAAATAAACCGTAAAAGCTGGATTTAACTAAAATATTAGGTTGAGTGTACTCTATGAGGTTAATGGTGTAACTTATTTTGGATACCCAAAACGATACGGCAAATCTACAAAATTACAAAAACATTTAGGTCAGAGATCATCTCAAAATTTATTAAAGTAATTATATTATGCCAAAAAGCATTTGTACAGAAAAATTATCCCATTTTACATATTCTGTAGTTGACTCAACCTAACTTTTTTGGGTAAAAACCATAAATGAATTTTTTTATTTATTTTAGAAACAAGCTAGTGCTTGTGATTGCTTGTTGTTGTTTGACATTTGTTAAGCTGTCAAAATATAAAGCAGTTCTAAGTGGTTTTGGGTAACCAGGAAGTATTGTGTGAAGCTATAGCTAAAGTTACGGTTCAGGTTATAGTTGAACTTATGTTTGAAGTTATAGTTGAAATTATATTTGAAGGTTGACTTGCAACAAAATTCACTTTACAGTTATTTGGTATCAAAAAATTGAATTGTAAAATTGAAAAATTGTTTACAAAGCTACTCAACTTAAGACAAAATGCAGTAACAGTTCGTATTTGTGCTACTATTGCAACTATGGTACTTTTAAAGAAATCATTATTCATGACTCATATCCAGCACAAGTTTAGCAACTCCATGAACTGAAGGTGACATGAATTTCTATCCATAATTCCAGTCAACATTAAAACCTTTGATACTGAACTGTCCTTAATGCGTGAGATAAGAATATATCGACATAACATTCATAACAATTTAGCAATCAGGATTTAATATACAACTGAATTACTCATCAACATAACAATATTCAACAAATTTACATGGAATGGTTCCATGTGGCTGTCCTACATTGCTGCTGCATACCGATTTATATCAACACCATCTATATCAACACCGGAATAACAACCACCATCATTCAGCTGACTCACTCTGCAATGGCTTTGTTGTTATGCCAATCCATGCTGCTGTTAGGCAACTGATCTGTTCCATTTGGAACGTGCAATCTCTGACTGTTCCAGCCTGTAACAAAAATATTATAATAATATATCTGACATGTTACCTTTATGTATGTTGTGCTTTGCTCATTGAATATTATCACTTCCTATCAATTATGAGCATGAACATACATATATACCATGTATATAAGCAAATGCTGCAAGTACAATAAGTGTGTGCTTTTAACTGAGAGAGCTGCTTAGCATGTAAGCTAGCTAAGGAGCTGCTAAACAAAGTTGATAAAAACTGTATAATCTCATTGGCTTATATCGATAAGCCCCTTAGAACAGCAAGTTCACGGGGACCACGTTGGGACATTGGTGTCAGAAGTTTAAATTGGTGTAGCACGAGAGATCAATGAGAGATATTGACGGCAATTATTTGGTGAACTACTAAGATATGGCGGATCATATAAATGAGAGATTGGCTGCCATTGAAAATCTGGCAGACCAGCAGTAAAATTCTCTTGACTCATTGAATCTCAAAGCTTGTAATCTGTGAATTGTAGTTACTAAGTATGCATTATAAACAGTGATAAATAGAATTTAATAATGATGTTGGACTAAAATCAAAAAAATTGAGCAGTTGAATTGAATTCATGGCTTCGGTCAAACATAATGTCATTTTCTTCACTTTCGTTTATTGCAGAGATATTTGATAACCACCTTAAGGTAATAAAGTGATTAGTTGTAAGTTTTTGGTTGCAATTTTGCCCTTTTGTATAGATTTGGTAGATTAATATGATAGCAGTAACTATGATTATAGAGAGGGAATAAATATCCAAAACTCAAGAAATTGTGATGAACTAGTCTGTTTATTGGTAGTGGAGTTGATTGCTGAAGTAGTAGATACATTTTCGGTAGTAAAGTTATATGTTGCTACCGAATCAGAATATTTGGTACTGTACAATAATCAATAGAACTAGATTATCCTACCAATTACTCTACAATGTATTGGGAATGGCTCAAGGTTGTTATTGAATGCAGATGAACTGCTTGTGCAATCATTGCTACTAACTTCTAGAACAGGTCTGATCTTGATTAATGACTATTTTCAACCAATCTATCTTGTTGATTAATGTAATCACCATCTTTCAGTTGACCTTTCTAAGTGTGATAATTTAGAACTAGGGTCTCGTAGGGAATTTCCTAAAATAAGAAATGTAAAGGTGTTTTCCCAAGGCTTTATATTTATTCTCAACTAAAGAAGGATATAATAGGTTATATCTAAAGGCCAAATTATAAGAATAGAAAATAATATATGATACTTAAAATATAGTCACCCTCTTGTTCTTCCGAAATCGACTCTTTCACTTTATGTGCTGACACTTCTGTCTGCTATGAAGAAGCTGTATTAAAAGAGTGAAAAATATTAGTGAATATTCATCCTTTTTTATCGATTCAGACTTAGCTTTGGCATCTAGAAGTAAAACTATAGGTTTCAGGTCATTAATTGTAGGTCTTGCAGTTTTTGGGGTTTCTGAGTACTTCTTGCTATTTTTTGTCAGAGGTGATCTCAACATGTGCAATATCTAATCATAATATTAGATCTGGTAAAGACTGGTGCCAAATTTGGATCTTGACATCGAATGACTCTAGTTGTTATAGTTTGTGGTATGACTTCAATCTTTAGGGCAATTGTCTGAGATTTCCTTATGCCAAGTTCTCATTCTCTTGGTAGTACAATGGGTAGGTTGGAACTGGAAAACTGATGTTGTAATGGAGATCTTTTCTTCTCCAGAATTTCGACCCCGTTGTATCCGTGAGGTTCTGTTATGAAAGTTACAATAGTGATGTAACTTGTTATTCTGTTTGTGCCTATCTGTACATGGCGGATATCAGACTTAACATTGTAATTTTGGTGGCGTCGGTATAATCGGCAACAGTGGTTGTAGTGGTAAAAGTAGAATCAGCAGGGAATCAGCTAAAAATAAAACAAATTTGCATATTAGTACACATATTAGTAGTATACTTAGGAGTTAAGCTGAAGCTTCCTTATATCTTTATTCTAACTTGCAGATTTATTCCTGGTAGCAGGACAATGAGGCGTTCACTTATAATTACTGTCTTAGCAGGAAAAGGATGTGGCTAATATTCATCTATAATTTATTGCGAGTCAAAAGTAAACACAACTCGTGAATCTTAGTTATCTTGGCTAGATTAGAATTTTCATTGAGATTGATTGATAGATAAGGTTTATAAGAATCTGGTGTATGTCTGGTGCGATCATGTTTAATTTGAGTTTGGGCAATTGATTTTTAATAAAGTAAGAGGACAGCAGCATAAAACGAAAAAAGGGCAGAGCATGATTAAATATATAAAACTTTACTTTAGCGATTAAGGAAAACATTTTGACAAATTTCGAATGAAGTAGTCCATTTGACTGTCAGTGGAGATATAGGTTGGGTTCCAACAGATTGGCTCATTCAGAATTAATTATTTAAGGGATTTAACAATCTGAGTTAATGTTCAGTCTAAAATGGTCGCCAAAATTCATGTGTTTAGAGAGCACACGATTCCCAATGTCAGCTGAACTAGCTGTCAGTTTCGATTCCCCACCTTCTTCAACACCAAGACCTAGAATACTAACCTACATATGTAGATAAGTTCTAGCTTTTCTGACCAATATCTGCGAACTCACAGCCCTCTGGTGAATCATAGAACAACAAATCCCATGAGTCAAGACTACTCAGAACTGAGTTAAGTTAATTTTTCCAAAGGATTGAGTGACTAATTTTGAGATTCTCTCTTAATACTAGCTTAACGATAAATAGCTTCTATAATTGGGTTGTACAGCAGCTAGCGATTGATTTGTCAATTGCTTGACCTATGAGTTGTTCATACTATACCTACCCATTTGCCATATCCCATTTTTGTCAGTGGATGGAAGCAAACCGTAGAATAATGAAAGATATTAAATGGAACCTAATAGGACATATGCTTAATCTTTTTGTTTGGTTCAACCTTAGCCAGAAAGCCTGACTACTAGGCTAGGGCTTCACTTAGTTCAGAAGTTACTCACATTTTATATTGGTTTTATAGTTTATATTCTATTAAGACATCGGTATACTACCATTCTTTTTATTCCTAGTAACTGCAACTATATATACAAGATACTGACAGCATATAGCAATTCATGAGCCATTGACAAGATACATCAAGGCACATTCTGTAACATGCAAGTTTGGATATTTGCAAAAATTGCGGTACATGGTATGGTCAGACATGTGACATACGGACAGTTCAACAGTGACTCTATAAACAATATTTAAGCTACATCAACACACATCACCCATGAATAACCATAACAGATCTACAACCACCACCTCGCCCCAAAAAAAGAATTTACGACTGCGATACATCTAAGGAGGAAGGTGTGAGATAAGAATATCTTGACATAACATTCACACATAATAACAATTTCATAATCAGGATGTATTATACAACTGAGCTACTCACCCACATATTAATATACAACAAATTTACATAGAATGGTTCCATGTAGTTGCCCTATATCGCTGCTGCATACTGATTTACACTATCAATATCAACACAAGAATAACCATCACTGTTATCCAGCTGACTATTTATGTAATAGCTTTGTCTTTATGTCAATCCATGCTATTGTTATGCAACTGATCTGTTCTGTTTGTCACGTGCAATCTCTGACTGTTTCTGCCTGTGATAAAAATTGTATAATATTATATCTGATTTGTTGCCTTTTTGTGTCTTGTGCTTGGCTCATTAGATATTATCGCTTCCTATCAATACTGTAAAACCTCTAATTGAGCGCCACTTTTATTTGAACACACTGATTGGGGAAAGGTTGGAAAATAGAACACCCCACTTTAATTGAACGCCACCTCTATTTGACCACAACTTTGACATTCTTTGATCTTCACGAACCCGTAATAGCAAATGATCAATGGAAAAGTCTACAAAACCGCCTTAATAATGACTCGGTTTTATCAATAACAATTATTTCTCTGAATGTTTACATTTGTATCGAAGTTCGTTTTTCAACTTGAAAGCTTTTGATTTTTCAGTTAAAACTTTGAAAGCGACACCACAAAAATAATTAATAACTGTATCAGGCTAATAGTGGTTTCATGCTTAACGCGGTTTTGATACTTCAACATATGTGAAAAGTGGTTTACATTTACGATTATATATGAACGATTAGTTCTAGGCTAAAGGTTGTACTTAGTACTCGTTTGGCTAAATTTATCATTTGTGCGAAAGTTATCAAAGTTTGATTCAGCTCAAAAGATTTTTAGACGCTAATATCAACTATTTCAGCAATGCAAAAGAAGAGTTGCATTCAGAAGACATTTTACAATGTCAGGAACAGCCAGAAGATATTTGTTCTATCGAAAACAACAACCAGAACACAGCTGGCCGAGCAAACGATGCAAATATTATTGTTCCGAAAATTTTAATTTTTAACTCTCATAACTCATCTTCTATTGTACATAAAAAGCTAGGTTTTGCTACAAACTGTAGC
Source organism: Watersipora subatra (assembly GCF_963576615.1). Classification (NCBI taxonomy): domain Eukaryota; kingdom Metazoa; phylum Bryozoa; class Gymnolaemata; order Cheilostomatida; family Watersiporidae; genus Watersipora; species Watersipora subatra. Next base: position 26,066,974 of record NC_088714.1, read on the forward strand.
AAACACATCAATGAGTGCTATGGGCTTTTATGCAATATTTTTAAATATAGTTATAAAATAAAAACATGTTTTCAAATTTAAAATTGTATTTTAAAAAATTGGAAGCTCCAACAAATTGAAAAACAGGGAACAGGCCATAATATCATTGCAAGTTAATTGCAAGCAACAGATATCAACTGGTAGAGGTATTTCCCTGCTTTTAATGCATGTTTATTTAGAGACCTTTGACAAATTGGAGATAAGTTAGCAGATTTATTGCATCCAAAGGGTTAATGTCAACTCGCCCGAAAGCGAATGCAAAATATAAGCAACATTTGCTTCACCCATAAAAGGGTTAAATTTATCTTTCCAAAATTCTGACAAGCTATTTGAATAATTCGACGCCAGCCTCTATTCGACTGACTTCCACAAAAAAGGGTAAAAAAACAGAGTGCCACAGTGTTCAAATAGAAGTTTAAAGATATGCTCCAATTTTCACAAGACCGGCTTAGAATATAAAAGTGACTAGTACTGTATCAGGGTCACTTTGTTTCTATGAAGCGTATAGTGCAGATTTGGAGTTGGGTGCACACTGAGTTACTATGTGATAAGGGTTTTAATTGACATTCACATGTGGCAGATTAACGTTGAAGATCTGATAAAAAAGGTAAAGAGCTCTATGCCAGAAGTCACAAAGGTGCACTTCTGGCACCTGGAAATGAAATTCCACAAAATTTTAGTAAATTTATCAAAACTCATCGGTATTTTTTTATCATTTGCAATTGCTTCTATTGTTTAAGGTGATCTGACTGTCAGGATGTTTCTCAAGATTAAAATCAACAAAACTTGATTGCAGTTAAAACGCTCAGAAAAGCAATAAGTACGAAATGACATCACTAGCTGCTATCGTTGCTATAATTGATATCTGTTGTGGCATTTAAGTTGAAATGATACGCCTCTCTATTCTGTCGGTCTCTTTGCAAATATAGGCATCATAATCACACTTTCGCTTGGTCTGAGCGTTTTAACAACAATCAAGTTTGATTAATTTAAACCCTCTTTAATGCCTTTTTACTGGAGTTTATGCAAAATCTATGATCGACTGCCGCGGATGCATGTTTGCGGAACTTATAGAGGCTGTGTAGTAACTGAATATCATTAATTTGTCACTACACAACCAAAGATTTGTGGTACTTTTATGACATTGGGAGGGATGTTCAGAATACTTCCTCATATTTGGCCTATATTTACAAAGCAAATTATAAATTTTTATGGCAAATTTCAAAGTCAAAAACATACATTTTATTTATCAATTGAACTTTTTAGTTGTAAAATGGCTTTCGCAAGCGCCTATCGTGTTAGAAAAAGAAAAAAGGTTTTTGTTGATGGCATTGCAGCTGATTCAGATTCAGACTTGAGTGAATACTCTGACAGTTGTGAATTTAATAGTGTTGTAAGAGTATATGGAACATTGTAGAGGGTCGTAATAGTTTTGTAGCAATCGTAAACTCACATAGCTTTAGCAAAGCACAATATATATATACATTTGAATCTTTGTGTAGTTTTGTGTGCTAATATGTTGGCAACATAAAATATGTAACAAAAGTTTTCTAAATAGTGCATGAAATTGACAAAAGCCTATAAGTATTGTGCAGAAAAATCAGCAATTTTCATTCAAATGGCTGGCAGAATGACAAAAGGTGAATTTGTACATGGATGGCAGTGAAAGAGTTAACCTTGAAACATCCTGGTAATCATATCACTTCGAACATCAAAAACAATCGCAAATGGTAGAAAAGTACTGACACTTTTCTAATAAAATCAATTAAAATTTTGTATGGTACATCTTTAATGAGACCACAAGAAATTATCAGTTGATCATTCAAGTGTTAGTACGTTGCCTCGACCAGAACCCATAACTACACTCTGTAAACGAACGTGCCAGACACCTGCGCTGACAATGAATTGCCAATCTTTGACATAAATTGACTTATCTGTCCCCCTGACAAGGTACAAAAAACACAGGTTATTAATAAACCATAACTCAAATTCCAAAAACAAACTCCTTAATAATCACAAGCCAAGGAATCACATTAAAGATGTGATTGCATCAAGTTTAAGTTGATTTCAAAGGAAAACATTTTTTGTCTATCAGTTGATATGTTGTTTTTTGTGTTAGGCGATCTCATTGTCAAGATATTTGAAGATTAAAATAAAGAAAAATGTTCGCAGTAAAAACGCTCAGGCCAAAAAACATGCCAAGGCTTGCCCAAAATTATGTAACGAGTGATACAACTTGCTTCTATCTCTCGTATTCACACCGGCTATTGCCACAAAAGTCTAGTCCTGCCCGGCTATATTGGCATATATTTTATTTTGTATTTGCTCATGTTGGCTAAAATAAAATTTTAAATCCAGCTACAGATAGGGGGACCTACATTATTATAAAAGTCTCAAATGCCTCAAATAAGGGAAATTAAAAACTTGTCATATTAGCTTTCTTGAAATGCTGTGTAAACATATGAGTGCCGACTATGATTCTGCCGGTCTAAGGTAACTAGTTCGTTAAGTTAACTTATTTCAGCGCAGCCTTTGTATCAGCTAAGTTCTCAGTTGCTACTCACACCAGAAACTAGCTACTAAACAAAATAAGCACACCGTCATCTTTGAAAAGAACATGTTCGAATATATAGAGAAACTAACTGCATCCCAAAAAGTCATGTATAGTCAACGTTATCTATTTGTTATCAGCATCAATTTGTAGAAAGAAATTTACTGGCCACATTCGATTAGTTTATTAAAGTACAAAACAAATGGTTTTATGAGTTGACCAAAATAGTAAACGCAAAACAACGTCAATTTCATTGAAATCAATTAATCTACTGATTCTGGCAAAGGATTACTAAAGAAATTCTTGCACCCTGTTGGTGGTTTGTGGACTCACCTGTTTTCACTTAGTAGATTGGATCATAAAATCTTTTGAAATTATTATTTGGTTCGTTAGAATTGAGTCGAACTATGCAGAAGTACCTGCCAATACAGCTCTGATTACACTTCATAAATCTATCAGAGGCAATTTCACTACAGATAACAACAGGGCTATGATGTATTAAATATGTTCTGCAAATCATGTTTTGAATTGTCTTCAACAATATTATTTTATTATATAATTTTACAAGCCAAAAAGATTTTCACCACAGCAACAAGTATTTATTAAAAACATCGATCCAAGGCGTGGCCATTCACATTGTTTCAGCTCATTTAATAGGACAAATTAATCTACTGCAGCAAACTCACACAAAACATATTATAGTTTGGGCAGCACACATTCATGTCTCTTTTTCTCATTTATAGCAGTTTCCAGACCAACACGACTGCTCCCCTCGTGAACCACATATACATCCTGTAACAATAAAACAAATGTAATAAATGTCATTCACATTTATGTAGTTCTAACGGGTATCTACTTGAAGCCTTCAATTTGAGAGTTAGATAGATTGCGAGTGTAATTTTAAAAGTGAATAAATGTTTAACAAAAGCATAAATACGCAAAGCCAACAGTTCGAAGCTTTGTTTCTGAGAGTTAAAGATGAGCATTGATCAATCGATGTTTCTTACTTTCTGCAAGTGAGAAGGGTACACGAATCCTAATCATAACTTTAATTTACTAGCTAAAAATGCCAAAGAAATTTTTAAGCTACATTCATTAACAAAAGTTTGAGACCACTCAGTAAATAATGCATATTATTGGTTTTATAGCAGTATATGTGGTTTTATTTAAACTTGTGACAAAACAATATAGTTACATACTGAAACACTTCAACTAATGCAGTTTTAAAGTTCATTAAAAGCGTAGCACAATACTTTTGAGTCTTTACTGCCAGTATTTGGTGTGTCTACCATTATTGGCAATTATCGCCTCAAGTCGCTTCGGCATACTTTCTATCAGCTTTCTGCAGTATTTTGCGGTGATCTCAGTGCACCAAACAATCCTTATAATATGTACAAGTTCTGCAATACTTGATGGCTGTTTTTCTGCAACCTTGTTCTTTAGCACTGTCTAGAGATTTTCAATCGGATTGAGGTTCGAACTGTTGCCGGGCTACTCTAGCTCTGTGGCTCCTTGTGGCCCCCACTGGCACTCACCCCTTGTGGCCTCCACTGTGGCCCCCCTCTCCCCCCCCCCCCTCGGCCACAAAGCATGACACAATGTTGTATAATTCAAAATTGACTTAGTGCAAACCATAGCATCACTTCTCAACAGCATAGGGAAATGGATAGCCCTTACATTGTATAACCTAGGTAAAACAAGCGTGGTCTCAAACTTTTGTTAATGACTGTATAATGTTAATGTTTGTTATAGCTAGATGAAATGATAAAAAGTTGTGAAACAATTAAAAAGTTATGAAACGATGATTCACGATAGCCAAAAGTTGTTAGTTTACTTACTAGTAGATGTAATCATCATGAGTACAAAAATTATTACCGTTAGTTTAGAATATATTTAAATGATACGCAAAGTTAAAGACAAATTTACCACCATTTTCCTATCTTTCTGTGCAGCATAACCCTGATGACACCTGTCAGCTTAAACCATAACTTGTCTGCCCCAATCTTTAATCAACTGACACTCAGAAAACTCTTAGTCATCTTCGCTGAACTGAGCACTGTTACAATTCTGTTGTTCGTCAATAAAATGTGTCGGTGCAGGAATTTGGTAAATTAACGATGTCAATTATAACAGTAAATTAAATATCGATGTCGATGCACATAGCTACTAAAATCTACTAATAGTTGATGCGCGAAACTAACAAGTAATAGAGTAAAATCCCTAACAACGAAAATCTTCGAACTCACAGACAAACTGTTTTACCAGCAATAACATTTCATATGACATCAATGATTTAAATTTTGTGCTGATGATTGACTAATGAAGAGAACTTATATTTATTGCGCCTGGACTCTTTTTACATGTATCACTCGTTACGTCACAAATTAAACATCCGCTCGAATCTGAGCTTTTTAAAAGATGGCCTCATTCAAGCGCTTATATCTCTGGACAGGGTTAATCTATAAAGAAAAAAATGACATCAAGTTTCTGCTGATGTTTTAGCCTTTTAATGGTTTTAATTTCATTAAATCGACCTTTATGATGCAATTACATTTTTAAGGAATTATAAAAAATAATCATATTAAAGAGTTTTGCTGCAGTAAACTCTTATTTTTTGTTCTACCCGTTCAAATGCCTAACTTCAAGTAGATTCTCATTGCCTCTATAGTCATTAAAATTATAGTTAGAACTAGATGGCAATTACAGGCAGATTTGAAATAATTATGCTCAAATAATGAGAGTATACCTGAAAAGCCTGCAGTTAGACATATTTTACTACGCTCAGATGACACAATAATGTTTCTACAGCGCACTGACAATAATGAAATTTAGCGATTGTGAAATGAAAATAGTTGCAAGCTTCTAAAACGCTAAAACTACAAGTACCGTACAACCTGCATTTGAATGCCACCTTTAAATGAACTCTACTTCTGTTTGACTACAGCTATTTGACATCCTTAATCTTTATGAACCCGCAATAGCAAGCAAACAGTGGAAGATTGTCCATAAAACTGTACTAATAATGATTTGATTACATCAACAACAAATAATTCGTTCATTTTTTCGAGTCCGTATTCCAAGTACCATGTCTTTACAGTTTCTTTTGTCAAAACTCTGAATGCACCACCATAGAAATTATTAGTAACTCGATCAAGCAAATAGTAGTTCGGTATTTAGTGTAGTCATCATACTTTGATGTATGTGAAAAAGGTTTTCACACTCACAACAGAATTTGTGGTACTACGTTTTTTGAGGCTGAAAATGTGAGGCTATTTTAATTACGTGCGTTTTCTTTTTATTTGTGTGAAAAGTGTATACATGTATAATAATCTAAGGTGCATTACGTAAAAGTTTTGTTTTTTGCTAAACAATTGTTTAGATGCTAATATTGACTAGCCAAGCGGTGCAGAGAGGAGTTGAGGTCAGAAAACACTTTGGAAGGTATTGAGCAGCCAGAAGAATATGATATGGCTTCAAACAAACATGGTTCTTGTCTTCCTCTACCCTTTCTTCCACCTTTTTTTCTTCACTCCTATTACCTTCTCTTTCTTCTGCTTTGTCTTTCAGTTTACTGCTAATTTAAGGTTGTTATAGTTCAGTCTATTAATGAGCTAAGCAACTTTGTTACAGATTTTTTATGGAGTCGTGTGTCCTTCAAAATGGATACTGACACATACACAGCACACACTGTGCGTAAGATGAACGGCAATGACCAGATCACATGCGCAATTAGTAAACCAGCAAATATGAATATTCATTAAGTATACCTGTCAGCTCTTTGAATAAGGCTTGCAATTATGAATATTCATTAAGTATACCTGTCAGCTCTTTGACTAAGGCTTGTGTAGACCAGGAACTGTTTTCTGGAAGGTGTTATTTTACACACAAATGCACTTGCAACCTGTTTGCTGTCTAGTAAAAAAAATTGTTCCTATAATCAATATTAAGAATATTTGGAAAAGTTTAATCTTGCTAATAGAATTGGTTGTGTCTACAGACACGGAAACCAAATGCAGCAGTAAAACTAATGGTCTCGGTCATCTAGTTTTTATTAATGAGTGAGTTGATACAGTTACAGTAAAATCTCTAATTGAAAGCCACCTTTATTTGAGCGTCACCTCTATTTAAGGCGATCTTCATTTCAGCGCCACTATGAGATAAGAGTTGGAAAATAGAGCGAAACTCTTTATCTTAACGCCACCTCCATTTGACCGCCACTTTGGCTATCTTTAATCTCTATGAACCCATAATATCAAGTGATCAGTAGAAAAGTGTCCACAAAATCAGATTAATAATGAATCGTTTACATCAATACCAATAAATTCTTTTGTTGTCCCTCTTCAAAGCTATTTGCTTTTTTGTTAGGTCTTTGAAAGAAACAATGTAGAAATAATTATTAGCTGTCTTAAGCTAATAGTAGTCTCTTGTTTAACGCGGTCTTGATACTTTGAAGTAAAGTGCACCCTTAGGATACAATTTTTATCCATTCCAGGGTTGGCATCGAATGGTGAAAAAATTGTATGTAGGGGTATAGAAACCATATTAATTATATAATGCAAACATCCTCTGATAAAAATCGTCAAAATTTTATTATAGGTACTGTACATATTAAAATTAGTAACAAAATAGTATCTCACTTTTTTGTGAATTGTTGTTACAGCAGATATCTGGTAATCAATAAAAATTGCACCAAGCATGATGCAGTGTTAGTATGAAATGAAGCTTGCTGGAGCCAAACTGCGCATGATGATGTACAGCTACTTTAAAACCTCTAATTGAGTGTCACCTTTATTTAAATTCCCTTATTGGAGAAAGGTTGAAATATAGAGCCCCACCCTTTAATTGAACGCCACCTACAATGGACCACAATTTTGACGTTATTTGATCATTATGAACCATAATAACAAGTGATCAGTAGAAAAGCACCTGCAAGACCGTCCTAATAATGATTCAGTTACATCAAAAACAATTAATTCTCTCATTGTTTATGTTTGTATCCAAGTTCGTTTTTCAACTCCAAAGCTTTTGGTTTTTCTGTTAAAACTTTAAAAGTAGCACTATAGAAATAATTAATAACTGTATTAGTAGTTAGTGTGTTAGTAGTTAGTATGGGACGCATGTGAAAACAGTTTTTGGATTATCAATTATTAGTAAATACTAATAAGGTAAAAAATAGTCATCAAAAAAAGGGAACTTCATTTTAACTTGGCATAGCACTAGTCTAACCTTTTTAAATACACAACTTGGTTTTGGTATTAATTTAGTTAATGAATTAATTTGAACTAATCTTTTGCAGTAATGCTTTCATAGCAGCATTGAACATAGAATTTAGGCAAAAAATTCAAATGAAAGCTGCATTTGAACAGTGGCCTAAGTCCTAAGAGCTTTATTATAAGTGCTTTTGGACCACCAACTTTTAGCTTGTTAGTTTTTATTTTTTACTGTATCACAATTGATGCAACCATTTTACATGTGGGTAGAAGGAAATTGAACAGTGTCAATTTTAAATTGTGTTCTGTTAAGCATGGAACATTAGAATTGAATATATGTAGATCTATGATCTGGCTATCTGACTATATATAAGCTTCCTTTTGAAGAAATTACAGAAATATTTTTCATCTAGTCAAGCTAGTATGTTGTTGACAGCGTATATTAGGTAATCATTATCTAGAAAAACTAAATAAGTAAAGATTCACAGCAAGGAATCATTACAAATTCTTAATCATTTCTTGGTAATGTACTTGTAAACACAAGTTCTAAAATCTAAAGAAATTGATTCTAATAACATAAAAATGAAAAATTATTGAAGAATATTTAGCTCATTGTAATTTTATACTGCACTGGTAAAAAATAGCTAAATTTAAGCAAATGTCTTTAATCAATACCAGAATACTTTCAAGCACATTCTCATCCTATAAGTATACTTAGAGTTTATAATATTTCATTGCTTTGAACATATAAGAATTTTATAGTTATGTCAAATGTTTTAAAATATTGGATAATTGTTTTTTCTGTTAGTGTTTTATCTTTATAGAATTACTTATTCAATGGTTCATAGACACTTTCATGTTCATCATTTGATCCACTGTTTGTTGGTGCTTCATGAATGGCTTGGAGCTTAATCTCCACTGGTTCCTTTACATACCCTCGGCTTCGGTTTGTAGGTGAATTCCTTGAACTGGCTTGGGATAAAGCATCCTTTACCAGCTGATCTCTCACAGGTGTCTGATTGCGTTTGCGCTTTTTGTAGACAATGAATTTGACCACAATGGCAATTATGGTAAGACTCAGAAGGATGATGACAGCAATGCAAGCTGCCAAAGCTAAAAATAACAAAGAAGACCAAAATTATGCAGAGAAAACTTGTGACTGTTACATAAATGGCAAGTTAAACATGATAATCGCAGAGCTATTTGTTAGGGTCCCATGCTATTGAGTCTGTAAAAAACTGTAAAGCGTTCAATATGAGCAACATCAGACTCACACCATTTAATAAGTCAGTACGCCCAAAAGTATGTAAAATTTGTTGAAACCTTTACTTAAGACAATCTATTTTGAGAATGATCAAAAACGTTTAAAGCATATTTTTAAGATAAAAGATACACATTCAACACTTTGCACTCAAATGAGGGGTAGTATGGTTTTACATAAAAAGTGACGGAAACTCTGATAGCTCTATTTACAAATTTCATTTTAGGTAACAGCGCAAATCAAGTAGATTAGCTTTTGCAAAAAGCATTAGCTCAGAACTTCTGCTGTTAGCTATTTTTATATCAGATTTATTTATTTTTTCCCAAATATTTTTGGACGATATTAGTGAAATAATATGGTGAAAAAATTTAACACGATTGTGTGTTGAAAAAATTAAACAGTTTTCAGATAGAAAACAAATTAGGTGATAGCAACTATAATTTTGATAATAATTTTGAATCAGAAAACCACAGCGAAGGTGTGCTCAATGGCTATGATAATATTGAAAAGATTACTTTGCACATGCTAATATACAGGGAAGGGCCTGAAAGTGAGAGTGACGTTAAACACAAAAGAGATACTGACGAAGTTGCTTATCATAACTTTGATATACAGTACATATAGATGGTACAGCTTCCAAAATGTAAATAGCTAAAAGGGCTTGAAACAATTCATTAAGAAGCAAGGCTAGTTAGGCTAGATGGTTTGTGAATCCAGGCGTCATTTGCAAAGAAGGGGTTGTCAAGGCAGTAGTCAGGTTTATCAAAAACATCTTTGTGAGAAGGTCATGGGCATACAAAAGAAAGCTTTGAGTAGAGTGTATGTAGATTCTGCTACTTTTCAACAACCTAACTCCCCAAAAAAAACTGATGTTCACGCAATTGTCCTACTAACTTTTTTGGATAACGTGAAGGCTTCAAAATGCTTTGAATTGTAGTTAGATTTGAAAAAATAATATTTCCAGCTTTCAACAAATGGTCCAAATATAATAGTGGTACACACTAATAATCACACTCAAAGGTCAAAGGGTTGGTGCCTTTTCAAAAACTTAATTTTTCAGCTTTTTTGCGGGGTTAACTAAAAATTATGTGGTTAATTTTCAATTTTCACTGTAATGACTAGAACTTAATGTAAAACCATTTACTCTTAATATAAACATTCAATTGTTATTGATTGAGATTTTTGGCAAACTGTAATGATGTATTTACCTGGTGAAAACTTGTTCGAAGGACTTGATGAAGTAAATTTCACATCTTCTGTAAAATACAAGCTTATAATAATTTGGGTCAAAAGAATAAATTAGAAACTCAATTGGCCAAAAATATCAGTTTACAAACCTAGTTATTTGTTAGCGTTATGCACATTGCACAGTTATTTCAAGTATAGTATCTTAAAAAATAGTCTAATCGAGTCATAGATAGCTGCCTATTTTCTTTTTTTGCATAAAATATGTTATAAAAGTTTGTAGCAAAAGTCATAAATTAATAGGCTCTAGAAAAAATTCAGCATGAAAAATTACAAGATAAATGCTGTAACCCAAAAGCGGGTTTATCTACGTATTTAAATATATATATATATATATATATATATATCTCTAAATGTAATAATTATATTTGCTTACATACATAAATGACATTTACCTAAATATATATATATATTTATATTTATATATATATACATATATATACATATATACATATATTTAAACATATATATATATATATATATATATATATATATATATATATATATATATATATATATATATATATATATATATATATATATATATATATATATATATATATATATATATATATATATATGTATATTATTGTACATGCAATTAATTAGAATGAAAGTTTAAGACCAGTTTAAAAGTACCCTACAAGATGAAATTATTCAATGGATTTAATAATTCGCGAGTTCTCGTACAGTCAATTCCGCAAACTTTTAAAATCCGCGAATAATTAGTTTTATTTGCAACACCAGGAAAAACAACTACCACCTCAGATTAAAAATCAATTGCTAACTAAAATTATTAATGTAGCTGAGTTTTGAATTTCTTTAAAGTCATCGCCGGGCTTTGAGTTGAGCCCATTGCCAATGCATGACACTTTTTTTTAATTATTCAAGATTTTCACAAGTCATGCAAAATTCGGCACGGCGTCTTGATCAAAATAATCTCTCCTGCAGTTCCTTATGTTGCAAAACTCATAACTTACCACAAGTTGTTGGTTCACCAAAGGCTTCCAAAATGATGAGTATTCAAAAAAACCTTTGGATGCAGCCAAAGATTTATTGCTTAGCATGATCGACATAGATTTTCCAGCTAAATACAAACCTAAACGCGGTATAAGCATGTGACGGTTTTACTATATTGCTAGCTGCATTCACGGATTAATTTATTTGAGAATGTGTTTTTCCACAAATAAATTAAACCACGGATATGCTTGAAAAGACCATTTTCGTCAATTTTACATCCGCGAATATTTTCATCCTGTAGGGTATTAGAATATTAATTTCTTTCATATGGCCGAACGGCGATGATTATGATGTTTTATTATGATTATTGCAAAGTATACTATATGTGATACATATTATGTATTCATATTTGTATATATATGTATCTATATATATATTTTTTGTATTTGTACATACATATATTAATAGTACAATGGAGCCAGGGCAAAAATGTCGTATAGAGGAATATAGAAACACATAATAATTATCTAATGCAAACAATCCCTAGTTAAAAACAGTAGTTTTATATACGAACTGAATATTAGAAACTAATGATAAGGTAGTATATTAACCTTAGCAACTTCAACTATCTACTGTAACTTAAGTGTATTTAGTGGTTATAATCTGCAATAAAATGTAGCATTACTATGTACAGTAAGTACCATGTGGAGCTGTTACTTTTGAGAAAGATGGTTGACCTAAACTTATATATTTAATTACAACGATCATATGAATTTGTAAGCTTTATAGCCAAAAATGTCAAAAACTATTTTTATACGGTGACATTTTCAGTGTCTGCTGAACTTGCTTCTACTTTGCAACCTTTTGATTATGAACCTTTTGATTATGAACCTTTTGATTATGAACCTTTTGATTATGAACCTTTTGATTATGAACCTTTTGATTATGAACCTTTTGATTATGAACCTTTTGATTATGAACCTTTTGATTATGAACCTTTTGATTATGAACCTTTTGATTATGAACCTTTTGATTATGAACCTTTTGATTATGAACCTTTTGATTATGAACCTTTTGATTATGAACCTTTTGATTATGAACCTTTTGATTATGAACCTTTTGATTATGAACCTTTTGATTATGAACCTTTTGATTATGAACCTTTTGATTATGAACCTTTTGATTATGAACCTTTTGATTATGAACCTTTTGATTATGAACCTTTTGATTATGAACCTTTTGATTATGAACCTTTTGATTATGAACCTTTTGATTATGAACCTTTTGATTATGAACCTTTTGATTATGAACCTTTTGATTATGAACCTTTTGATTATGAACCTTTTGATTATGAACCTTTTGATTATGAACCTTTTGATTATGAACCTTTTGATTATGAACCTTTTGATTATGAACCTTTTGATTATGAACCTTTTGATTATGAACCTTTTGATTATGAACCTTTTGATTATGAACCTTTTGATTATGAACCTTTTGATTATGAACCTTTTGATTATGAACCTTTTGATTATGAACCTTTTGATTATGAACCTTTTGATTATGAACCTTTTGATTATGAACCTTTTGATTATGAACCTTTTGATTATGAACCTTTTGATTATGAACCTTTTGATTATGAACCTTTTGATTATGAACCTTTTGATTATGAACCTTTTGATTATGAACCTTTTGATTATGAACCTTTTGATTATGAACCTTTTGATTATGAACCTTTTGATTATGAACCTTTTGATTATGAACCTTTTGATTATGAACCTTTTGATTATGAACCTTTTGATTATGAACCTTTTGATTATGAACCTTTTGATTATGAACCTTTTGATTATGAACCTTTTGATTATGAACCTTTTGATTATGAACCTTTTGATTATGAACCTTTTGATTATGAACCTTTTGATTATGAACCTTTTGATTATGAACCTTTTGATTATGAACCTTTTGATTATGAACCTTTTGATTATGAACCTTTTGATTATGAACCTTTTGATTATGAACCTTTTGATTATGAACCTTTTGATTATGAACCTTTTGATTATGAACCTTTTGATTATGAACCTTTTGATTATGAACCTTTTGATTATGAACCTTTTGATTATGAACCTTTTGATTATGAACCTTTTGATTATGAACCTTTTGATTATGAACCTTTTGATTATGAACCTTTTGATTATGAACCTTTTGATTATGAACCTTTTGATTATGAACCTTTTGATTATGAACCTTTTGATTATGAACCTTTTGATTATGAACCTTTTGATTATGAACCTTTTGATTATGAACCTTTTGATTATGAACCTTTTGATTATGAACCTTTTGATTATGAACCTTTTGATTATGAACCTTTTGATTATGAACCTTTTGATTATGAACCTTTTGATTATGAACCTTTTGATTATGAACCTTTTGATTATGAACCTTTTGATTATGAACCTTTTGATTATGAACCTTTTGATTATGAACCTTTTGATTATGAACCTTTTGATTATGAACCTTTTGATTATGAACCTTTTGATTATGAACCTTTTGATTATGAACCTTTTGATTATGAACCTTTTGATTATGAACCTTTTGATTATGAACCTTTTGATTATGAACCTTTTGATTATGAACCTTTTGATTATGAACCTTTTGATTATGAACCTTTTGATTATGAACCTTTTGATTATGAACCTTTTGATTATGAACCTTTTGATTATGAACCTTTTGATTATGAACCTTTTGATTATGAACCTTTTGATTATGAACCTTTTGATTATGAACCTTTTGATTATGAACCTTTTGATTATGAACCTTTTGATTATGAACCTTTTGATTATGAACCTTTTGATTATGAACCTTTTGATTATGAACCTTTTGATTATGAACCTTTTGATTATGAACCTTTTGATTATGAACCTTTTGATTATGAACCTTTTGATTATGAACCTTTTGATTATGAACCTTTTGATTATGAACCTTTTGATTATGAACCTTTTGATTATGAACCTTTTGATTATGAACCTTTTGATTATGAACCTTTTGATTATGAACCTTTTGATTATGAACCTTTTGATTATGAACCTTTTGATTATGAACCTTTTGATTATGAACCTTTTGATTATGAACCTTTTGATTATGAACCTTTTGATTATGAACCTTTTGATTATGAACCTTTTGATTATGAACCTTTTGATTATGAACCTTTTGATTATGAACCTTTTGATTATGAACCTTTTGATTATGAACCTTTTGATTATGAACCTTTTGATTATGAACCTTTTGATTATGAACCTTTTGATTATGAACCTTTTGATTATGAACCTTTTGATTATGAACCTTTTGATTATGAACCTTTTGATTATGAACCTTTTGATTATGAACCTTTTGATTATGAACCTTTTGATTATGAACCTTTTGATTATGAACCTTTTGATTATGAACCTTTTGATTATGAACCTTTTGATTATGAACCTTTTGATTATGAACCTTTTGATTATGAACCTTTTGATTATGAACCTTTTGATTATGAACCTTTTGATTATGAACCTTTTGATTATGAACCTTTTGATTATGAACCTTTTGATTATGAACCTTTTGATTATGAACCTTTTGATTATGAACCTTTTGATTATGAACCTTTTGATTATGAACCTTTTGATTATGAACCTTTTGATTATGAACCTTTTGATTATGAACCTTTTGATTATGAACCTTTTGATTATGAACCTTTTGATTATGAACCTTTTGATTATGAACCTTTTGATTATGAACCTTTTGATTATGAACCTTTTGATTATGAACCTTTTGATTATGAACCTTTTGATTATGAACCTTTTGATTATGAACCTTTTGATTATGAACATTGTTAGACGTCCTTTTGGAGAGTTTCAAAGTTTCCAGCTTCTGCCATTTGGCCCAGGTATAATGGTACACACTGATAAAAACAATCAGAGGTCAAAAGTTGTTTTTTTTTCAATAGCTTAATTTTCAGTTTCCCCTGCTGTGATAACTAAAAATTGTAGACATAATTTTCAACTTTTACTGCAATAACTAAAAGTTAATGTAGAACTATTTTCTCATAATATAAGTATCCAAGTTATATCAATTGAGATTTTTGGCAAACTGTAATTAAGTATTTACCTGGCGATAACATGTTTGAAGGACTTGATGAAGTAACTTTCACATTTTCTGCAAAATACAAGAACTTGGTTATGCTTATATTAATTTTGGTCAAAGGTAAAAACTACAAACTCAGTTGGCCAAAAAGATTATTGAACAAACCTAATTATTTCTTAGCATTATGTACACTGCACATTTTTTTAGAAATAATGTATCTTAAAAAATAGTTTAATCAAGTCATATATACGAGCTTCACGTAGCCGCCGATTTTTTTCATTAGTAATATTATATTGTATAACTTTCTATCTGAAATCATGAATCAAATTATAGGGTCAAGAAAAAAAAACAGCATCAAAAGTTAAAACATAAATGCTGCAATTAAAAAATAGGTTGTTTATTTAAAGTACTTAACTAAATATGTATTTAAAGTAATTAAAGATAAATGTATTTAAGGTATTTAAAGATATATGTAACTCAAGTATTTAAAGATATATGTAATTAAAGTACAATGTGTTAAAAAAGTTAAAGATTTAAAGTATTTAAAGAGATATACAGATATATATATATATATATATATGTATATACATATATAAATATATATATATATATATGTATATACACATATATACATATATATGTACATACGTACGTATGTGCATACGTATGTACATGTATATGTACATATGTACGTATGTACGTATGTACGTATGTACGTATGTACGTACGTACGTATGTGCATACGTACATACGTACGTATGTGCATACGTATGTCTGTATGTATGTACGTATGTATGTACATACGTACGTATGTACGTATGTATGTACGTATGTACGTACGTATGTACGTACGTATGTACGTATGTACGTACGTATGTATGTACGTACGTATGTATGTATGTACATATGTATGTATGTACGCATGTATGTATGTACGCATGTATGCATGTACGTATGTACGTATGTTTATATTTGTAAAATATGTATTAAATTTGAAAAATCATATAAATTTGTAAGCTTCATAGCCAAATTTTTCCAAAATAATTTTATATGGTGAAATTTTTAGAGTGTTGCAGATCTTGCTACCAATTTAATACAATATCTTTTTTGATGGTGTATACAGTTTCAGAGGTACTTTTTACGAAGGTGTCAAAGTTTCTAGCTTTTCACAAATGGCTCAGGCATAGTGAAAAAAGCACCGAAAAAAACATTTAGAGGTCAAAGGTTTAATGTTTTTTCAAAAGCTTCATTTTCAGTTGTTCCTGCACCGCTGACTAAAAATTGTACGCTTTATTTCCTAATTTTTCTTAGACTAAAGTTCAATGTAAAATCTTTTACTATTTATACAAACATTCATATTTTATCAATTGAGATTTTTGGCTAGTTACAGTAATGATGTATTTACCTGGTGATAACATGTTTGAAGGACTTGTTGAAGTAACTCTCACATCTGCAAAATACAAGGTTATAATAATTTTAGTTAAAGGATTGGATGAGAAACTCAATTGGCCAGAATAATTATAGCGCAAACCTAATTATTCGTCAGCGTTATGTACATTACACATTTTGTTTAGGATTATACTCTCTTGAACAAACATTTTCATAATATCATAGACAGTTGCCTGTCGTTTTTTGCACAAAATATATTATATAAGTTTCTAAATGAAGTCATAGAGCAATAGCCTCAAAGAAAAATTTTGCATGAACGATTACAAGATATATGTGGTAATCCAAAATCGGGTTTATTCATATATTCGAATATATATATACATATATATCTATATATCTATATATAGATATATATGTATATATCTATATATCTATATATCTATATATATATATATATATATATATATATCTATATATCTATATATATATATATATATATATATATATATATATATATATATATATATATATATATATATATATATATATATATATATATATATATATATATATATATATATATATATATATATATATATATAATATATATATATTTGTTTACATACACAAACAAAATTTACCTTGATACATATATTTATATTATTATATATAATCAATTAAAATGACATTTTTAAGCCCATTTTAAAACTATTAGATTACTTATAGTTTCATATGGGAAAGCGATGGTTAATTGGATTAATATTTATTATTGATAGCAATGATTATTATGATTATTGAAAACCAATAATCATTATAATCATTGCTCTATTTTAATATGGAGCATTCCATGCAAGAAACTGTAAATAATGCAATATTGATAAATATACATATAATTCTAGACAAAAATATATAACTATATATTTTAAATATGTTTTAAATATATAAATATGTATATAAAATGTATGAGTATATAAATATATATATGCGTATATATATGTATATATATATGCACATATATATACATATATATAGAATGAAGCAGTATAAATTAGTAGAAAATTAGATAGTCTACTTATATTTTTTCAGTTACTGGCAGTTTCTTGCTCACCCAATCATCAGGCTGTAAATCTTAGCTGAAACAATATGGTGACTTCTTTTTTTAATCTTTTGAAAAGCCACCATCTTGTTTCAGCTGTGATTTACAGCCTGAAGATTGCGTGAGCAAGAAACTGCCAGTAACTGAAAAAATATAACTAGATTATCTAATTCTCTACTAATTTTCTTATAGCTTTTATAAATTTTTATATATTTTTTTTCTATATATTTACATATATTGCAGTATTTACAGTTTCTTCCATGAAATGCTCAATATTAAAATAAAAAACTTTTAACTTTTAAAAAGTTAAAATAAAACTTCAGCTTTTTAATTCATTTTTCTACTCTAATCATGAACTTGACGTTTAACTTTTAAAAACATTCAAATTAATTTGAGTTTTAAAATTCTCCTTGCTCATCAAACATTGTTTTTGTATTACTCATTGGTGAACAGATAGCAAGATGTAATAACAAGATGAGGATTAATGTCTAGTGACTGCCTCCTCCCATTAGTTCTCATTTTGTATCTTATACATATATACTACTTATACCTTATACGTATATATTGAGATGAACTACTGACAACAATCCTTACCTTCATCTAGCGTAACTGCAGTTGCCGTTAACTCATCACTCTGAAGGTTACCATTCAAAGCTCTAAGCTTGCAGGTCACATTCGTAGATGGTTCGTAGTTACAAGAGGATGCTGATAAGCCATTAACGGTATTCCAGTTTTCTTCTTTATTACAGGTTACCTGCAGAAAAAAAACGTACTTTTGTAAGGCTGCAATTGCATAAAACCAATTAAAGTTGGTTGAAAGCTGATAATTCTTTGTTATTGTGAGCAAGTTGGTGCAGTTACAAACATATAGTGTAGCTAAACTAATTTGATTATGTAAAGTAGTTCAATTGATTTGATTATGTTTGCTACTTCAATTGATTCCATGAGGTAAAGAAAATTCAATTGATTTTATTAGATAAAGACAGTTCAATCAATTTTTGTAGGTAAATATCATTCAATTGTTTTAATTGATTAGTTTAAATAATTTGATGAAGCAAAGGCCCTTTGTCTGATATTATGCAAAAGCATCTACTATTTTTATCTGTTGATTGGTAAAGAAGATAGATATAGTGCAACAGAACTTATCTTTCATTTGGAGGTTTAATGGTTTATAAAAATGAGATATGTTTGAGATATCATGCTTGCCTGCTAATATCCTAATATAATTTTGATAAAGTAGGAGCTTTTTTTAGAAATACAATAGATAATCAGCATTAAACCTGCTAATAACGTGTAAATTCAAACACGTTTTTACATTTATCTAAATAAAACTTTAATATCTAGAACAGCCACAGTTTCAAATGGCATAAATAGTGGTTTTAATGTTTAAAAAATAGTTATATTTTTTACGATTAGTCTATGATTAGTCTATGATTGGTCTATGATTGGTCTATGATTGGTCTATGATTGGTCTATGATTGGTCTATGATTGGTCTATGATTGGTCTATGATTGGTCTATGATTGGTCTATGATTGGTCTATGATTGGTCTATGATTGGTCTATGATTGGTCTATGATTGGTCTATGATTGGTCTATGATTGGTCTATGATTGGTCTATGATTGGTCTATGATTGGTCTATGATTGGTCTATGATTGGTCTATGATTGGTCTATGATTGGTCTATGATTGGTCTATGATTGGTCTATGATTGGTCTATGATTGGTCTATGATTGGTCTATGATTGGTCTATGATTGGTCTATGATTGGTCTATGATTGGTCTATAATTGGTCTGCGATTGGTCTGCGATTGGTCTGCGATTGGTCTGCGATTGGTCTGCGATTGGTCTACGATTGGTCTACGATTGGTCTACGATTGGTCTACGATTGGTCTACGATTGGTCTACGATTGGTCTACGATTGGTCTATGATAGGTCTATGATTGGTCTAGGATTGGTTTATGATTGGTCTAGGATTGGTTTATGATTGGTCTATGCACTGACTAAGAAAGACTTTATAGCAATAATTAGATAAGAATAGCTCACTTCATATTTTAAGCCCAATTTTGGTCCTCCAATAAATTCAGGCTTTTCCCAAATAAATTCTACACATTCAGAAGTTGTAGCTCGTAGAGTAACTTTACTGCTACCAAATTGGGGTCCTGAAAAAAACAACCAAGTATGAGTAAATTGGCAAAATGTCAATAATGCTGATTACTTCCAACTAGGGCACACAGAAAAGCTCAAATCCATTAAATGTACTCAATTGCTGAGACAATATAAAGTAAACTAATTAGTAAATTATTAGTAAATTATTAGTCTACTAACACAACTATGACCTCAATGTTTTTGTGTTAAAATCAGTTTTTTTAAGGTCTTAGAATATATTTTAATTTGTTACACTCTAGTTTCAGAGCGAGCTAATGTATGAAAGCCTATGTAAGCTTTTTGGTTTTAGTGAAAGTTTTTAGTGCAGCCATTGGCTAATTCTATATACATGTATGGAGAATTATTTGTGATGGTTAGGAGAAACATAAAATAACCTTTGCAAATATGACTAAACAGTTAACAACAAATAACTTGCAAAATGCCGTCAATTTGACAAATTTCCTCATTCAAGTAATGAAATTTCAGATAGATTCTGAAAAAAGGCTATAGTCTGCTGTTTCCATTAAAAATCGGTGCAAAGATAAAATGCGTTACAATTTTTAATCAACCTGAAAAATCTGTTTTTACCTTTAAAGTTGAATTAGCTTAACTAAAAAACTCCATGCAACATATAAATTTAAAAAAACATTCAAAAAAATTGAAATTATTTATATCAAAGATAAACATTAGTA
This sequence comes from Watersipora subatra, assembly GCF_963576615.1. Lineage (NCBI taxonomy): Eukaryota > Metazoa > Bryozoa > Gymnolaemata > Cheilostomatida > Watersiporidae > Watersipora > Watersipora subatra. The sequence goes on from NC_088714.1 coordinate 26,087,678, forward strand.
TTTAGTCAAGACATGCCCAAGGCCATTAAAACGTTAATTCTCTAAAAATTCAGTTTATAACAATCAAAAAAGTCACTCGTCCAAATTTTTGAAAATAGTTTTTTTAATTGAAACATTAGTGTTATTTAAAATGAGTTTATTATTTTAATAAGTAACTATAGTGTCACATTTTTTGAAATTTAATTGTAACTGACAGACTTTTAAAAGATAGTCAATTTTTGAAACTATTTCACAAGCAACCCCTTTTATATTAACAGTGTGCTTAGAAGGGTAATGCTAGTAGCATAATTATAAGAAGTAATCACTCTCCTAATAACATATTCAGTTGCTGATGTTATAATGTGAGTGAACTAAAAGCTCAATAAATTAGACACTCTGCAACAATATACTGAGCATCGGAGATTTCTGGCTGCTGACTGATGAGGAACTCAGTCCTGCTTCATTCTCTGATGTAACAGTAAATGTAAATTCCTTGTAACCATCTACTAGAAATGTAGCTGATCTGTCAGTGGTACGCTGACTGTGTACTCCCGGGCTGGAGTAAGTGTAAGTGACTGATCCACGACAGTTAGATTCGGGCTCCTGTAATACAGCAAAACCATATTTATAGTAATTTTTAGATTGCTAATTAAAATGCATTATCTTACGTCCTTATATATCTTTTAAACTGTAGCAAAAAACTGAAAAAAATGATAATTTTTGGAGAAGTTTCCATTAACCCCTTGGTTACAGTTTAATGGCTCTCTGAAGTAATACTAATAGAATTGAGTTACCCATGGCATCCAAACATTTATTTAAAGAAGTGACTGATATTTTTAAGTTTTATTAATAGTCCTTATGCAGCGCGAGCTTTTAACGCAACAGCTATAGTATTGCTTTGTCATGCATGCTTCATTGGTCATTTAACTGCATAAAGATATAGTATTTCTTTTTTGAAAAAAAATAGAATTTATTACATACAAAATATTTTTAAAAAAATCAAAGTAAATGATACTAAGCTTAACTTTAAATCTGTGCATGTTTACATAAAAGTTTCTGTACCGATTAATAGTGTTTTTCAATATATGCTTGTTTGTTTGGTATTGAAAAACATACAAATCAGATGTTAACAATAATATTTCTTTCATTTTTAAAAACTTATGTAGCTTAGAGCTTGCCTTGGTAACTTTTAAACCTACAAGTAAAATGTTGACGCAACCAGGGTTCGTAGGTAAAGACTTACCTCCCACTTATAAGTGTAATTCCACCTTTCTCTACCACTATCCATTGTTGAGGTAATTGTGTAGCGAAGCTCAGGTACCGATGGGTCTAAAGAATAATAGATGAAGGTATAGATTATTTCACTTGATTAGTCTACTAATAAGTTTGTAACTTTAGTATCTGAGCAAACAAATTTGAAATAATTATGCATTTTATGATAATAGTAATCCGAATGACAAACCTTCCGACAGAAACATATAATTTGGTGCTTACTTACCTGAGCAGGCTTTAGTAGAGACCATAAATGTAGGGGAAAACCCTTCACATGGAATAGAATCTTCTAGAAAACAGCTCACAGATATCTCATACTCCTGACCAGGATCAAGCCCAGATAATGTTGTTGTTGCTCTTTCAGAATTTGAATCATGAGTAATATCACCTGATGATGTTGCCACATTACCAGCCAGTTTTGCTTTTACCTCGTACCTAAAATAGGTGGTATGAAACATGCAGGAAAAACAAGAGTTTATCTTTTAGCATAAATGATCTATTAATGTCCTGTTTTATGCAATGTTTTATAGCAAAGCTAAATGTTGTCTGCAGCCCAAAACTTAGTACAGTTTTAAAATTATGAAGCTATAAAAAAATCAAAGCAAAATTTTATGTGAACTGTCCAAACTAATCTCAAAAGTTTAAAAATAGAGAAATCTCAATAAAGTATTTGAAAATTAGTAATGTAATCACTATAAAACCACAGATGATGCATATTGTTGGTGCATGTAGCCACGCATTTAAAGCGTAACAAAGAAATAGAAGTGTATTGCACATTTTAAATTAAAACCACACATTTAAAAAATAGGGTTAAAAGGGTTAAAAAATAGAGCGTCACTCTCTAATTGAACGCCACCGCCATTTGACCACCACTTTGACATTATTTGATATTTACTCATAATATCTGCTCATAATATCAATTGATGAGCAGATAAATGTGCAAAATGTCCGTGTGTGTGTGTGTGTGTGTGTGCGTGTGTGTGTGCGTGTGTGTGTGTGCGTGTGTGCGTGCGTGCGTGCGTGTGTGCGTGTGTGGGTCTGTGCGTGCGTGTGTGCGTGTGTGCGTGTGTGCGTGCGTGCGTGTGTGCGTGTGTGGGTCTGTGCGTGCGTGTGTGCGTGTGTGCGTGTGTGCGTGTGTGCGTGTGTGCGTGTGTGCGTGTGTGCGTGTGGTTACCGTTCCAGCAGACATTATTTATCAAAAGTTTGAATACAACCACACTGGTACTTCTCGACACTGGTACAAATGTACAAATGAGATATCGGACTGCCTTTGTCTAGTACTTTGTCGGACCGAACAGAAAGAGAATGTCGAAGCTATTCCTGCTCAAGATAATACAATTTTTTGTGTGAAAAATATTTCCTTTCATCGATTTAGCAGTCAAACCTTACGAAAAACAGAAAATAGAAGTGTAGTAGCAAAAAAGCAAAGAAGTAGCGCATATATTATATATATATATATATATATAATATATTATACATATATTATATATATAATATATGTATAATATATTATATATATATATAATATATTATATATATATATATAATATATTATACATATATTATATATATAGCACCGCATTAACAAATTGCAAATTAAAAAAATAGGTAACGGTAAAAAACTATTTTTTCAAAAATTTCAAAAACTATCAAATGCAATTGGTAAAATTAGTTAATAATCAAAAGTGCACATTTTGAGTCCACTTTTGCGTCGCATGTGTGTGCATACGGTATACACTATATGATAAGTGCAACACATTTATAAGGTTTGTAAAGCTCAGTGGTTAAGGGAGTGGATTGGAAGTTTGCGGTTGGAACTACATCGAGTTCAAATGCAGCGAGCCGCGAGCTTTTAATTCAAAGTTTTAACACCTATAGCTGGACATAGACACATAAACTTTGAGAAACACGTGCGCACACGTGTGTACTTGTGTACATACTGTATGTATAGTGTATGTATACTAAGTGGATACCCGGATAATAAAAAGCTTTGCACGGAAAATTGATTTTTATTTACCAACAGTACCGTATTAACTTTTTAGCTTCATTTCATGACAAAAGTATTTTGTGCACTTTAAATAAATCAAGAGAAATACATATAACAACTGTAAAAGCTTTCAAACTTTCTCAAAAATTTGTAACTTTCAAACTTCATATCATAAAGAACATGTTTTGTGCAGATCAAATAAATTAGGAATTAAAATAAAACAACTATCAAAGTGTTTAAATGTAATTGTGAAATAATTGGCAAGTATTAGCTAAATTAAGTTTGTTTTGCTATGATTACAATAAAAGATGATTTGGTAATGATACAATTAATACGAACTGAGAAAACAAAACAAAAATCCTGAATATGTTGAATTAGTAATAACAACTTGTGCATAAAAGGGTGTGTGTATAAAAAAGGTTGCATTTCCCGCAAACGTTTTTCATCAAAACTTTGAATACGACAATATCGGTACCTCTCGAAACTGGTACAGATGTAAAAGTGAGATATCGAACTGTCTTCGTTTGATCAAACTGAGAAAGAATGTAGAGGCTATTCCTACTTAAAATATTACAATTGTTCACATGAATAGTATTAGCATTTACCAATTTAGCAATTGAACCTTATGAAACAACGAAACTAGAAGTTCACAAAAGTGTGAAAGATCATCGTGTCTCATAGAGTTAATAGAGTTCATAGAGTAGCAATTTAGTATGGGCATTGGTATGTCATTTAGTGTGGGCATTGAGAAAAGGGTATACGCTGTGGGATAAGGGCGATCCCATAGTGAGAACAGCGTAGCTTGGTGGCTAAGGGCACGGTTCGAGTCTTAAGGTTCAAATTTTGCCGTTGCGATCTTCGTGACTTCAAATCCAGCAGAATGCAAGCTTTTAATTTCAAAATTTTAATTGCTATAGCTGGACAAACCAAATTACATACCGAAGCACACACATACAGTCAAACTTTGAAATATATATATATAGATGTATACCGTAAAACCTCTAATTAAATGCCATGGCACTCTAATTTTCAACCCTTTTTCTTTACTGGCCTCCAATTGACAGGAGAAAAATGGAGGCAGCATTCAAATAGAGGCCGGGAGTGTATTTTTTAATAGCTCGTCAGAATTTTTAAAAGATGAATTTAGCTCTATTACAGATGAAACGAATGTTGCTTATATTTTGCTCTCTTTTTCTGCTGGAGTGATATTAAACCTTTTGGATGCAATAACTCTGCTAACTTATCTCCAACTTGTCAAAGATCTCTTAATAAATATACATTGAGAAACCGAAAAATTGCAATTAACTTGGGATGATATAATAGCCTATGTCCTTTGCAATTGTTTGTCTCTTTCAATTGTTATTTCATTCTAAATTTGAAATCATATTTTCATTTTATCTATATTTACCAACCTTGCATAAATGATCAATGCACTCATTGATATGTTTGCTACAGTTTGCAGCCAGAACTAGCTTTTTATGTGCAATGGAAGAGGAGTTACCACCGTCGATCAGTTGTAAGATCAGATTACCGCAATGATGCGATCAAATAACATACTATAAATTTGCGAATTTGTAAGTTATATAATGATAATCTATCAAATGCTACAAATATATACTTTTGACCAAGTGACATAACGAAACATATTTATATCACATGCAGAAACAAAGGTTTACATTTTTAGAACAAAAATATTTTCATTGTTTGCTCGAATATCTGCGTTCTGGTTGTTGCTTTCAACGCTTATTTTTAGTTGCCCAATACCTTCCACAATATCTTCTGGCTTCAGCTCTTTTTTGCAATACGGAACTAGTCGATATTAGCTTTTAAACAATGTTTTGGCCGAGCAAAACTTTGAAGGTTCACTTGCAACAAAATTCACATTACCGTTATTTGATATGAAAAGATTCACTATGTCTTACTCTGTTGTGTTGTAGGTGCAAAATATGTGGAAAGGTGATTAAAAGCTCTTAAAAGCTCAAAAATGAACAGAAAATCGCAGCCACACGAGACCGCGGTAGTTTAGATTCTCTTTCCAAAACGGCTCAAATGTGACGCAGTTGTGAGAGATGGTTTCTGTTCACACTTTCATGCAACCTTATTCGTCGAAATATTTTCACAAATATATTTCACGCATTCATTAAAACCATGTCTATTGTTCTTCTGTGGCGGTTTTATCGTCATCGTAATGCTGTCACTTTTAGCAGTGATATCTTATAACTTACCGTAAAAATTCGTTTAATTTTTTAGCCTTAGCTTGAAGGAGTACATATCATTGTTTGATAATCATGACGAGCTTGTAAGTCACTTGTGATAATCGAAAAGTGCCGCAGAACTTATTTGCGAAGTATTGGGTCACATGATCAGATTACAACTTGCCAATTAGACCAGGCCGAAACAAAAATGTAAGTAGCGAGCAGCGTACCCGAAGTGTTTGTCATAAACTAGTGCAACGATAAGTTTTATATTGAGCTTTTTATTGAACATTCAATTCACATGAGAACATCATGTGACAAGGCAACAAGCAATTTTCATGGCTGCGTCATTGAAATAAAAAGATTCCAATCTACGGCGGCTTTTCGCTTTTGAGCTTTTAAGAGCTTGTAATCACATTTCCACATATTTGGCACCTACAACACAACAGAGTAAGACATCGTGAATCTTTTGATACCAAATAAACGTACTGTGAATTTTATTGCAAGTCAGCCTATAACACTCTGCATTTAGCACAAATACAATGCGTAAAAGTTTGCTCGCTAAACGTAACCTTTGGACCAAAACCTGCAAGCAATTTTTATATGCATGTTTTTTTCAGTATTAAGACTGTGTTAAACAAGGAACTACTATTAGCCTGAAACAGTTAGTAATTATTTTGATTGCATTGCTTTCAAAGTTCATCTACCATCGGAAATTTAAGCGGTTTTTTTATATATGTAGGCTACGTCGAAGTAGGAAGACCGCGTTAAACAAGAAACTAATCTTAGCCTTAGACAGTTATTAATTGTTTCTAGAGTGTTCCTTTTAAAGTTCACTTACTATCGTAATTTTCCACTATTTTTTATATGTGTATTTCGAAGTACCAAGATCTTCTTAAACAAGGAACTATTGTTAGCCTAAGACCGTTATTGATCATTTGTAAAGTGTTGCTTTTAAAGTTTTAACAAAAAGATTGAAAAGCTTTCGAGTCGGACAATGAGAGAATTGATTGTTATTAATGTAAACAATTCATTATTAATATGATTTTTGTGAACACTTTTCTATTGATCCCTTGATATAATAGGTACAAAATAGTCAAAGTGGCGGTCAAATGAAGGTGGCGTTAAAGTAGAGGTGGAGCTCTATTTTTCAACGCTTCTCTCATATTGGGGGTCAAATAGAGGTGGTGTTCAAATAGAGGTGGCGTTCAAATAGAGGTGGCATTTAAATAATACCATGTAATTGCTATTCTAGATGTATATTAGTCAAAGCGTTGTAGGGGTAAAAAAAGGTTTAAGAGGCTCTGTGAGAGTGCCTTTATATGAAGTTTTATCATTTTTAGCATAAGTTCACATTGCTCGGCAAAATTTTAAACTTGCTCTATAAAGAAATGATTTACAAAACTTACTTATTTGGTGGCTCAAAGCCCACCATTAGCTGGTTCCAAGAAACAAAAGAGATGGTGACACTGGTGTATGTTGAGTATTCTTTTCTTCCATTTATCTGCTCTGTAAGCTGAGCAGCCTCTACAAAGTAATATGATAAATTAATCTGTTATTCAAGAACAAAAAGTAAAATAAAAACTCTGCATTCACTATTAATTTGATTAAAATTATACGTTTTATATTGAAATTGTAGTATGTATGAGCCGAAATTCCTATTAGAATCGACTGCAGTAAACTCAACAAAGACTGCCGCTAATAATCTATAATAACTTTATAAATTATCCTGCAGACAGCTATGCACAGTATTTAAACAAAGACTGCAACTACGATGTGAAAAATTAGGTTAAAACTTAAACGAATAGCAGTAATAAACAAAAAAATTGTTGTTTTCTTACTATGAAAAGAGCCAATGAAATTTAGGCTCATTATTGCATAGAATTCGGGGTCGAGGTAATTATTGAGATACTCGAGATTACTTAATCTGACTTGGACTAAATTACCTTAAGTTATTTTTACTTATACAGTAGACTCTCAGGTTACATGGTTTTTATGGTTTTTTACTTACGAAGTAAAATACGAAACTTTTCGGCTCCTCGTTATGACATTTTCTTTGCCATATGACAACAACAATGTCTCTTAAAATTCTAATTTGGCGCTCAGCTTTCAAGAACAGCATTGCTCGGTCTTTATGTCAAATTATTTTGAAAGATCAGTCAGTTAGATCAACGCCAGATAAAATGTATAATAAAACCGAAGAAAAAGGCACAAAGCTAGACACATATAGGCATTAGAAAATTAAGACAATAATAAAATTAAGTTTAGTATAATACGTATTAAAACTTAGCTTTTAGTTCGTGCATTTAGTAAGCTAAATTGGTTTAAAGTAAATTCCAGGTTTATTTTATGTCATATAGCATCAAAAAGGTCTGATGTACTGAACGACTTGCATTCAAGTATCTCTCACTTGCCATTAGCCACTACATCTGTCTCAAAGGTAATAATTTTTACCTTTTATTGCAGATCATAACCACTAAATACCTAACTACCATTACTAAGGTCACTATATGTTTTGCTATTAACAGCTTAGTATGCACAGTACATATATAACATTTTGATGTTGTCACGGGGAAGGGGGGGAGTAAGGGGTTTGCTTAGATAATTATTGTAGGTTCCTATGCCCCTTCATACGAAATTTTTGCCTTACAATCTCAACACCAGAATTAATGACTGCTGTATGGCGGGGCCCACCGTACAGTTTTAACTATTTTTATATTCTTAGGCATTTATTAGTGTAATGAGAACCTCCTATTTGTACGTACTAAACATGAAATGTTAGCAGAAAATTTAAGAATTAGTGGACAAAGATGAAGATTCAAAGATTTGCATGGGTTTTAGGTGACAATTATGTTGAGAACGATGTATTTCAAAGTAACCATAGAATGTATGGTTGATTGTTGGATGTTTTATAAAAAAATATATGACTTTAAAAGTTGCAAAAAGTATAGTTATTTTGTATTGCTACATAATTGTTTTGGTAACGGAGACTGAATCATAAGAAATTACATTTATTTATTAAAATATACAGCGATGTCTAATGAGGCATTTTAATTGTGTCCACTTCGCATATGCTACAAATTTCAGAACTAGTCTATTCTACAACAATACAAGGAGTTATGTTTTGAGCAAATAGCTTGGTATATCATTTATAATTGTCTGTTAACCTAAGTAAGGGTAGATTTTTCCTATTCTGTAAGGTACACATAGATTTGTTCTACTATATATTAGAAAATATCATTTCTTATAATAATTTGACAGTACATTCTAAAGAAAATATGTTATACTACCAACAAAACCAGTTGCAACAAAAGAAAAAATTCCTATGATTAATATTACTGGTATACAGTACATCCTCAAAATACGATTTTAATTTGTTCCAGTGTTGGCATCGCATGTTGAAAAAATCGTACGACGGGGTATAAAAACCATAGTAATAATATACTGCAAACGTCTCATGGTGAAAATCATCAAATCTTTATTCAAGTTATGTACATGTTAAAAATTAGTAACAAGTTAGTATGTTAACCTTAGTAACCATAGTTAGCTACAGGAACTTTAGTGAATTTAGTGTATTTATTGGTTAAGATCTGCATCAAATTGTAACGTTGCATTGTGCTATGTGCAGTACTTACTTTGGAGGGTTGTTACCTTTAAAATAGAAGTACATACAGCGTAAGCTTTGAACTCACTTTAAATAAGTTTGCCGTAAAACTTTTATCTGAACATTATAGCATTTTCTTTTTGACACTTCTTTTATGATGGCGTTTAATTAGAGGTGAGGTTCAATTAAAAGGTAGCGTTCAATTTTTCAACTAGCTGCTCAGGATTTGGAAAGTTGCATTTCATTTAATGAATAACGATTAACTCACAAAATAAAGTTATAATATAAGATAATTTAATAAACAAAGAACGATAACATACATTTAACAACCAACATAAAGCTCTAACGCTAAATAAATTAACAAATGACGAATAGCAAAATAACAACTGACATAAAATTATAAAGCAATAAATATGATACAAGACATATAATACAAATTAACTTGGTGTTTACTAATATGTAATAAAATTTTAATGCTGAAAGTAAAATAATACACCGCTATTGCAACAGCTCTCGTCACTCTCTAGAACTCGCTCATCAGCATCAAATAGTTGAACATATTTTTATTGGTAATGCCAGCATTAGCCCGCCCTTGCTGGAGACATTCCAGCCCATCTTAAACGGGTCGTTTGACCTGAAACAATGAATCTTGTTATCCTCGGTGCTGTCTAGAACGTTGATCAGCCTACATCTCTTGAACGACTTGACAATTACCATCTTCAGATTCGTGCGTGTTCGACATGTCTGCCAAAGCTTATAGATTCATTATCGTAGCGCTCTGAGGAAGTTTAACACACAGCTTATGCGGTAGGAGTGTTTTAATGGAATGCCCAGGCCTCAATGTAGTGGGCTCAATCTCTAGGCACCATAATCCATGCGTTATTCTTTGTGTTTGATGTGTGATCAATGCAATTACCATTGTTCCACAAAAGTCAAAGTTTATCGAAATTGCTTTGGCCTTTTAGTACAGTATGCCTAGAGAGATACCTTTGATTAACAATTAGCATGATAAAAGTCAATGTGTCGCTCAAAGATATTTGGCTTTCAAATAAAGGTGGCCTTCAAGTAAAAATGGATGATACTTATCATATAAATTGTTGATTTAGTAAGAAATATAACTTACTTTACTCAAATTGCTAAAATTAGAGCAAAATTATAACTTTTATGGTGCAAGTTAAGGTGTACAGGAAATGTGGCACATACTCATTGAAAATACTATATCAGCTAATAAAATTTTAAATGTATCGTACAAATATGTTCATTGCTAAACTTTTTTTATATTTTACCTTTTTTACTCTATCCAAATAATGCTTTTTATATTTTAACAATTATTATATCGTCAAGGAATACAAAATTTTTATTTCTACTGTTTCTATTATTGATTTTTTTAGAATGATAAAGTATTTTACATGATGTTCTACTTTTAGGTGCTGCTCCAAACTAATTCAAAATTTTGGTAATCAAATAAAGGTAGCATTGAAATAAAGGTGGTGTTCAAATGCAGGTTTCAAGCTATCTTACTAAATACACACACTTAAAGCTAGGTTTTTGTACGTATTTTTAACTATTTTATTGTATTTCAACTTTCTATCACCAAAATTTTATTAGCTATCAGTTTCTGGCTCTCCTTTCAGTATAAATTTAGCCAAATGTTGTGGAATGTGATCCACTAAGAGCTGAGCCTAGGGCTGAGCTAAGTCGAGCCGGGCTGTGCTCAGTCAGGCAGAATGACGAGGTCAAGGTTCAGTCAAGCCAAGCCAAAGCTAAGCCAAAGCCAAGCCAGAGCCGCGCCGTGCCAAGACCGAGCTGAGCCGAGCCATGCCGGGTCCAGCCAAGTAGAACGGAGGCAGAGCTTACTAGCTATATAAGCTTGAACATTTGTGTAGAAGAGCAGATCTGTTCTGGGCCTGTTCGTTGCCTGTTACTTGAGCATTCTTGCACAACTTATGAACTAAGCAGAAAATATAGGTATAAACTCATGCACCGAGTCTTGTACTAGTGGAGGAAAGTGAGGTCGCACAAAACCTTTACACAACTTCAATGAAACTTTTTTTGACTCAATTCGACAAGAAGGCCCAAACGATGCTGTATTCGTAATGAAGGGGATTTTTGTTAGCAGCTTAAGGGAAGTTGTCTAATCTCTGACCATTTGTTTAGCAAAACTGAAACTGAAATTTTTCAAATAGTCAAGAAAGGAAATATTACATACCACCATTCACACAAGGAATGCCAAGCTGAGAGAACTCGGTAATTGTATCTTTTTCAGGCGTTTTGAGAATGTTTTTTGTGAACAGAATATTGGCATCTTTGTTATTTCGACGTAAGCACAATAAACACGCCGACTGCCAAATTTGAACTCAACAGAAAATATCAGTGAGTTTGTATAGTGAAATAAGATTTGTATGGTGAGGAGGAAAATTCATCATGTTCCACTTTGCAAGGCGAAAAAAAACTGTGAAACAAAGTTATCGGTAATCTGAAGGTGTACTGCACATGTAATAAATAGACCAGCTAATTTTTATTGCTATTAATAAAGAAGTATAATAGACTGTGCCACTCTGGTTATAAAATTTTATAAGTCAGGCGGTCCACTGACTACAATATAAGCTGCCCCACTACTTTTCGTAATAAAAAGGCTGTATAATATTTTAAGTTTATGTAACATGCTGTTCCTAAAGGTTTCTTCGCAGTTTTAGTAATAAAATGTTAAACCTTTTCACTGCCATAGGCGCATTTATGCGTAATCTATAGTCAACCGACGTAGGCGCATTTTCGCGATTTTCCCAGCAATTGTGTAGTAACTTAATTTTATTATTTGTTGACAACATCACCAACGATTTTTAGGACTTTTATGGTATTGACAGTGTTGTCCGAGGATTTTTTTATGAAATAAGCCTAAAATCACAAAGCAACTTAAAATTTATTTTCTGGAATTTTAATGTAAAAATGAACATTTTTTCTTTCCGGCGTTTGAACTATTTAGTGTTATTATGGCTTTCATAAGCACCTCCCAATTTAGAAAACAGATAATTAATTATGTTAATGACATTATAGCCAATTCAGATTCAGATTTCTGTAATTACATAAATAATTAAAGTAGCAGCACTGATTCTGATGATGGTGAAAATTATAGTTTGTTAATATAGTAAGGAACATTTCTGGAGGATCGTTATAGCTTCGTAGTGATTGTAGTTTTACATACATGTAGCTATAGCAATCCACAAAGTATAGATGCATGGAATTTTTGCTTAGCACTATTTGTTAACATGCTGACAAAATAAAATATATAACAAAAATGTTCTAGATAAGGTTAAAGTTGAAAAAAATTGTATACATAATTATGATGAAGCAAGATCGGCAATTTTCAGTAAAATGGTTGGCAGTAGGCCGATAGATAAATTTGTACATGGATGGCAGTGAAAAGGTTAAATACAAAAACTTGTGGTACAGCAGAAAGTTTAAATATTAATGCATCTTTATAAGTAAATTTCTGAGTTGTGTTTAATTTTATAAATTTTATAAATATTTTGAATTATAAACAATTAGATGGCAAAGTTTAAAGATTGAAGCAGTTTTTTATTTAGTAAAAAGAATAAACTTTGACTATTTAGTTTATTCATATCAACTTTTGGTGTTGTTTTTGAATGTCAGCAAATAAGAACAGTGTGTACTACATGTATCAATTTCATCAGGCTGCTGACATTGTCAGGTGTTTTCTTTAACAACTGCTCATTATTCCACAGTTAGCTTGACCTAACATTATGCAGTTCAATATTACAAAATCATTGGAAATATTAAATTTTATTTTAGATGAATTGTTACTTTCGTGAATAGTTCTGTATTCCCTAATTACTTCTGCACTCGATGCAATTTTGTATTGCATTGGCTTAATGATTCTAATATAGTAAATTGCCCTAGTGTACTGCGCCGGTATTGTTGATCACATGTTGATTATCATAGTAAGTACAAAGGTTGCAATTTCAAGTAAAAAGACTGTTGGGAATATTTAAAATTCTGACGGTCAAGTTGGCATTGTGACTTACCATGTCCAAAGATGTCAACCTCTCTCAGCTCAACTCTCTCACCACTAGTAGACAGGATACTGAAGAGTCTAGTGAGAGGAGTTCGGTTAGAGTTGCACGTTGCCTTAAAGCTGTCTCCTTGTGCTGAATTGTTTTGGTAGCATGTTTCCCATACACTGCTAGAGTCAGTACTCGGTGCAGTATTGGTATTGACCTTGCTTGTCAGCAGGTAGAGAGCACTCAAGCGAGAAGCTGTAAAAATAATAAAAATAATATTTAGAATGCTGTTTCTTGCTAAAATAACTTGCCTTTGTGAAATGGTTTATTCATTTTAATGAAATTGCAATTGTTTGAGCAAAAATTTTATAGCAAAACTCTATGCATTATTACTTCTACTGCACAGGTTAAAAATAAATTAATAAATTAATTATGTAAATTAATAAATCTAAAATATTAAATTTTCAACTATGATTTCAATGGATATTATATATTTCTTTTGTGTTTGGTTAGAGCTGCACTTTTTCTTAAAACTGTCTCCTTGTGCTGTGTTGTTTTTGTAGCTTGTTGCCCATACACTGCTAGAGTCAGTACTTAGAGCAGTATTAGCATCGACCTTGCTTGTCAGCAAGTAGAGACCACTAAGTCGAGAAGCTATAAATACAGTATATAAAAATACATGCTGCATATCATAGGCATAGTTGACTCAATAAGAAATATAACTTATTTTACTCAAGTTGCTAATATTGGAGCAAAATTATTACTTTTACAGTGCAAGTTAAAGTGTACAAGAATTGTGACACATATTCATTGAAATTACTAAGCTAATAAAATGTTTAATTTATCGTACAAGTATATTCCTTGCTAGACTTTATTTATATTTTAATCTTTGTTACTCCATTTAAAAATAATGCTTTTTATGTTTGATCAATTGTTATATCGTTTATGAATTTAAAAATTTTATTTCTAATGTTTCTATTATGAATGTTTTTAGAATGATAAAGAATTTTACATGATATTCTACTTTGAGGTGCTGCAGCAAATTAATTCAAAACTTCGGTAATGCTGGACTTTGTTACTAAACTTGCTTATCAAAAGTAGAGACTCTTTGAGGCTCTTTGAGGCTGCCTATCTACAGGAGAAGTTGTAAAAAATATATTACTTTTCATAGGATTACCTGTGCAAGAAATTATTGTGCAAGTTAAAAAAACCATAATTTCATTTATCAACAGTTAGTGCGTACCATGAAACGTAATTAAAACAAATTTTTTATCCTCGAAAACATCAGTTTTTTGCACCAAATTCACAGCATCCTATTAGTATCTTATGGGTTTATTATAAATCAATATTTGAATCAGCTAGCGGTCACAAGATATCGTTAAGAATTTTTATGCGCTATGGACGCATATGTTATATAAGAGACAACATACAGCATTCAATGTTTCCTGGGGAGCATGTTCCATTTCTGACAAAGACCTCTATACTTTTGAATAGAATCAGTCGTCCAAGATCGACCATCCACCATGAATCAATCTTATTTGTGGTTCTTGATAAGGTAGCCAAGTCTCCATCTACTGCAAAGCTACTAACACTCTGTTCTTTGGTTGAACTCTGAGTTGTATTACCTGTTTGTGCGTAATTGTATTCTAAAAAAATTATTGTTGCATTAGATCATATTATTGGTAAATCTAAAATCAAGAATGTGAATTAAATTAGCACCTAACATATGAGAATCACAAAAGCTACAAAACATAACAAACTCATTATTTGTCTTTATGTTAGCAAAAGATAGTGCCACCTTGCAAAACTTAGACTATTTTTTACGAATGAATTTTCAAACGATTGTATTGCTTGGCACATTGAAATAGCAGTGCTAAAAGACTATGATGTATGCCGAAGTTGGTTTTGCTGTCCTTTTATTAAAATGATAATCATAGTGTAAAAAATTCGTCGGCCTTTACTCAGGCATGATCTAGGTCTGAAAAAATATTGCATAAATGTAAAAGAATTAAGTGTGGTTTTTCATCGGTTTTATTCCGAAGATAATTTCATTAGTTGTGTAGCTGCGACTACTCTGCCCTCATATTATGAGCGCTCCCTATCTATATACATGTATATATTTCTCAAAATATGTGTGTCCCTCCAGCTACAGCTATTATTAGAATAGCTGTAGCTGGGCAACGCCATGACTTACCGTCATGAGAAGCCTACCGCTTATTAACTAGCTTACTGAATTTTCCATTAGCAATGTGCCAGGCGAATAGCAAGTGGCGGGCAACTCTCATTATTTCTCATTGTTTATAAGCTGATTTTTAGTACCATTTTTGATTGGCATTGTGCCAGGCTAATAGCAAGTGGTAGGCAACTCTCATCACTTTTAACTGGCTATAAGCTGATTTTTAATACCCGGGCAACGCTGGGAGGCACAACTAGTTTATACATATATCTTGCTCCATTCCGCATAATGGAACCGGGTAGGAAACTAATAAGTTGGCTTAGTTATAGCTAAACTAACAAGTTATTGCCAATAAGACACAATAAAAAAGACAGACGCAATATGCGAAAAATATGTAAAAATAATTATACGCAATTTTATAAGGATAATACATTAAACATAAATTTGTTGCTCGGTGTCCACCACATTAGCGCGATGTTATTTACAACAACTTCAGAATATTTTAGCATGTTATGTTGTATTTTTCAAAAATCACCTTATTAATTGTTACTGGCAAATTTATAAAAGACTAAATTCATGTACAACCAACGTATGGCAATAGTTAAATTTTTAGAAACTTTTGCCAGTAAAAACTACGTTTGAATTGGAGCATCATCCTCGCTGGCCAGCTGTATAACGAAATAGAGGTAGCACATATTGTTAACCATATAATACAGAAGTTAAAGGATGATCAGCAATTTTGTTAAGAAAGCTACAAAGAATAACTAGTATGCTTTGGTAATATGTTTTTAAAATTTTACTAAGTTTACTAAAGTATGAAATATAGGTTTGATTATTTATTGTTTGTCTCTGATCAATACTGCAAATAAAGATGAAATCGAGAAAAAATATTGCCAATAAAATAAAAAATATTGAATCATATACTATTGCAAGTGATGAACAAAGAAACTGACTGTCAAACATAGACCAGAACATTGTTCATGCATGGTGTCATTTATTTGTAAGCTACTTTGCATCAAAACCAACATTGGTTACTGTCTAAGTGTGTGAAGTTTCGAAGTAAAAGTCTTTAGTATAAACATCTCTTTTGGTAATAATTCGAGTGGTTTATAGTTAGATGGTAAAATATAAAATATAGAAACAGAAGGCTTAGGTGATAGAGTTTTCTGAATGCTCATACTGTAGTATTAAACGTCCAATCACATGCAAATGACCTAATTCAAAATATTTATATCTTAAGAACCATGAGGCATGTAACTCACTTGAGTTCTGGCTAAAACTCTGAGCGTGTTTAATTTTATACTTTTTATAATTTTAATTTAATTAGTGAAGTCACTTCACTAATAAAAAATATCATAATGGGTTGGTTACATGTGTTTTTTTAAGATTTAAATCAAAATATTCTGTTCTACTGAATTTAACTGATGTGCTAGTATTTCAACGTTAGAATGCACTGCCATTCTGTACATTATCAATACACTCTCAAGCAGTCGCAACCACAAAAGCACTTTCAAGATACATGTCTGAATAAAACTCATACCATAGACAACCACTTCTGTTAAAGACAGAGGCTGATCAGAGCTCTCACTAAAGACTGCTACATGGCGTCCTTCAACTGGAGTTGCAAGCTGTATCACTCCTACTTCACCATATGGTGGTCCTTGATAGCTTCTTTGTGTCCATTCATCAGAGTCAAGAGCAGGAGCATGTGGAGACTCATAATTTGAGGTTAATATAGATATCTTCTCTAGAGTGTTGGCTGAAAGTTGTTTAACAAACTTGTTCAAAAAAATTTAGGAAATATAAAAATAATGTTATGATTCTTACATTAAAGCAACCCAAACTTTTACATGAAATTTTTTGCACTCAATAATGGGTATTTTAAAAATTAATAGGATCGCAAAAGTTGATTAATTTAAACTTCTAAAAACACTAACACACAAATTCAAAATAGTTGTAACATATTGAAACTATACATGATTTGCTTGACTAATAATAACCGTTTGATTTATATTTACAAAAACAAAATAAAGTGAAGTCATTGAAATTGGAGTTTAATGAAACTCCAATAAACTCCAAATTCTCCTTTCAATAGAGAAATAGAGAGGAAATGGATATAACCATATAAGGTTGTTTTGGAGTAAATTAATTAAAAAAGACTGTAGATTCATATTGAAACCACAATGAAAATAGCCATTGTAATACTGACAAACTAACATGGTCATAATAATGATGGAAACACTGCCTGTACAACTAGACTAGATACCAAGAAACTAATAGAGGCGCTCATTCGGAAAAAACTTGTTCAAATTAATCCAAGCTTTTCGTTCATCTTCAGGACTATTAATTAATTCTTTACCATATATTTCTTTTACTTGAATGTATTAAAATGTTTAGTAAAACCTGATTTTGACAAAACCACATCTACTGTTAAACCTCTATTTGAACGCTACCTTTATTTGAAGAACACCTTTATTTGAATGCCATCTCTATTTGACCGACACTATTGGAGAAGGATTGAAAAAAAGACCGCTACCCTTGAGCTGAGCATCACTTCTATTCGACTGTCCTTTTGACAATTTATGATCTTTACAAACTTAACAAAAAATGATTAGTAGAACTGGCCACAAAATAATATTAATAATGATGTGGTTACAACAATAACAATTATTTCTATCATGGTTGCCGTTTGCATGAATTTTTTGTTTCTATTGCGAAGCTTACAATATTTGTTATACAACTTTGAAACCAACATCACAGAAATTATTAATAACTGTGTCAAACCAACAGTAGTTCCTTGTTTAAAGTTCTTTTGATACTATTAGCAAATATAATGAACTGTTGTTGGGCTACTACTATCAGACTATAGTATGTGCTAAGCGTGCATGCGGGTAAAGATTTATTGTTGTTTCAAAAGGTTGTTCAAATAGCAACGCATAAAAGTTTTGCTCTGCTAAAAGTTAGTTTGGATGTTAGTATTGACTGGATCAGCTGGGCAAAATAAACTAAAATTAGCAGACACTGTGGAAGCTATTGAACAACCAGAAAAAATAAAATAATTTCATACATAAGCAATTATTAAAAACACAACCTGCAGTGCTAACTTTGCAAATACTTCTGTTTCAAAAAGGTTAATTTTTGTTTCTACAAGTATTATAATCATGATTTGTTTATGTCACTTGTTCTTCAATATTTGTTTGTAGCATTTGATAGATTATTATTATTGTAATATAACCTATGAATTTCCAAGTTTATAGCATATTATTTTATAGCATCACACCAGTTATCTGAAGTCGGCTTATGATGGATCGATGATCATAACTCTTCGGTAAACTGTAGTAAACATATCAATGAGCGCAATGAGCTTGAACGCAACTTTATTAAATATAGTTATTAAATAGAAATATGCATTCAAATAAAAAACTGAAAGCTCAATAAATGCACTCAAAAAATTAATGTCGCTCCATATCACGGAGAAAGCAAAATAGAGGCGACATTCGCTTCGCCCGTAAGAAGGTTAAATTAGCTCCTGAAAAGTCTGACAAGCTATTTGGAAATACAACTCCAACCTCTATTTGAATGTCACCTCTAATTAAACGTCATTACAGAAAAAAGGTTAAAAATAGAGCGTCATGGCTTTCAAATATGTGTTTTTCGCAAAATTTTTATTACTTTTCATCGTAAAATCTATCAAAAGTATTTTTGTAATAAGTTAATTAGCATAAAATTTTACATCAGCTAATGCCATAAAAAGGCAGTAACTGTCCTGCAGAACAAATCTGAACACCTGTTTGGCATTTCTTGCTATTACCTAGAATGATTATGTCTCAAGTCAGACCGGTTATAGATATTATTATAGCTTATGACATAATTATTCCTGTTAAAATTAAGTATTCATCTTTAGAAGAGCTGTTGCTCAATAGATAATCTGCAGAAGTACATTGACATACAACTAGTAAACTTTCTGTAGCCGTAATCTCTACACTGATCAGACATCTAGTATGTCTGGTCAGTGCAAAAAAATTTCCGATAAATTGATTTGATTTTGCTAAGCAAAGGTCAGCTTAGAAGGGTAGTAAAAACCTTTTATTGGTCAAACGCAGGAAGATGATTGTTTCATTTTATTTAAGTGTACATCTGATACGCTAGTTAGTTAATCATTCAATAATTATAAATGTTTGCACTATTGCCACGCCATGTGGGTCTTGGCCATACGCAACCAATACGCCGAGCCATGATATGCGGCTTCTGCTATGCAAAAGAGCTTAATTAATTTGTTGAACTAGACATTTAGGTGAGGCAGCGACTGTAAAAGTGTAACCATTAAGGTCAATTATGAATTCTTTTTGCATTAAGGAACATTTTGGAAAGGAAATTGTAAAGAAAATCTGCATTTGTCCCAGTATGTGGTATACATGGTGAAACAAAGAAAAAGTATACATTTTGAAATTGGATCTGCCATAAGCATTCATTTAGCTGGATGTTAACTCGCCAACTTTGAGTTTGTCTTCAAAATGCGTGTTACCAACATGCCACGTACCTTATTGATGAACCGCAAACATTTTATTATGAGGCGAGCATAAGATTATTACAATCCAAAACATTAAAATTTAAATTTATAAAAATCTTGAGCCTCGGCTTCACCAACATATTACCACAAATGTAAAACTTATCAATCTAAAATATATTGTACCAAACTTGAATATTGTAATAACATGTGGCTAATTAAAGAAAACACTAATTTGTTTCTTTTAAAGTTTTAAGAAAAATAAATAAATATTAATTATCAAAATCAAGGATTAAACAAAATTTTGCTCTAAACCTTTTTGGCTTATCAGATATTCTTGTTTTAATTTGACAACTCACTTTCAAACCTAAAATATATTTCTCTATCATTTTTATGCAAGGCTGTCTTGCAATTTTAATCGAGGCAGTTGGCTGTATCATGTTGGATCATATTATGAGAGTCATACAAAATCTACAGAAATCTACAAGCCTCAATTTAAAGACATGTAAATTTAGTTACACATATATTAAACTCACAAGCTCTGAGGATTCACACAGTTTTGGAGACATGTAATTAACTTGTGGGTTAATCAACTAAACTAGTATCCAATTATTAACTTATTAAAAATGAGCATAAGTTTTAAATAAAATAAGACAATGAATATAAAAACGTCTTTTTACAGGCTTACAGAAATAAGATGGAAAGTTATGTTGTTTTGATTTGTATATGTCTTGCACTGCAGAGAGCTTAACTACACACTTAACAAAATAGTGATTTACTTATGTTGATCATTGGTATTTTTTCTAATTGAGTAGATAACTCTGATAATAACCAACTAGTTATATTTGCCAAAGTTCTGATGATACAGAACAACTACAGATTAAATTTTGGTATTCTTCAAAAAAATAAGATAGATTATGTCAGCTTATCAGTAGGCCATTTATATCGTCAACTTAATCAGAAAAAGGGAAATAAATAAATATGTGATGCCATGAATCTGACGTTTTTTATTGCATATTAATATGAGTTTTTGCATATTAATAGTTTTATTCCCTTCTCTCAATTTTTGTCTTTCATACCTACTTGATAGTTGAACTTTTAAATATTCGTGTATTTTTCGTTAAAATATAGAAACGCGTAAACCAGAAAAACTGATAAAATTTTGCAGAAAGACCATTTTTTATTTTAAATATTTCTTTATTACGATTATTGATAGGCGGTGTAATTTGTTCATTGTGGTTACTGCTTGTAGTAGCTAATTTATTATACTAATGTCTAAATGAAACAAATAAAATTATTTCTACTCACATGAATTCTTTATCGCATATATCTCAATAATACCAATGCTGTATTTCTCTCCCAAGTCTACTCTCCACCATTCTACCCCAGTAGAGTTAGTTTGAGAGAGGTCTGTATAGATTCCATTGTTTGCCTTTTCTGCCGAGAAGTCGTCAAAAGTGCTGCTTTGGCTGGCTGTTTTATTATAGGCTAGGTTGTTTGGAGCTAAATAAAAACATAGCTACTGAGTAGTTATAGGTTTTAACACACTAGCATTAGGTAATGTTTCAATTTCTGTAGCAAAGCACAATAAGTAAAGTAATTCCATTTATTTATCAACTTTATCAACTAGTCACGCCCAGAAGTTCTGCTCTGACTGACTCTCTTATCAAAGGCCATGATGTACAAAATTTTTGAATTTTTGTCAAATTTTCCTAAATTGCAGATTTATGAAGCACTGTAAGCAGTAGAACGTGCTCTTTCAACAGATATTCATTTTATTGACAGAAACTAATGCAAACTATACAAATGAGCCTTTTATTGCGACCCTGTAATAAACCAAAGAAAACCGCAAGAATGCAACCCTTACGACCTCTTTATTTGCATAATAAACGGCTTCTTATCGGCCGATATCAACTGAAATCTATATACCAAACGAAAGCTCAACACGTGATCTTTTCAATCGTACTGATAATATTCACTGTCAATCAACCAATAAAGAGTGAGAGCTTTTTTATTCCCGCCAAAAGGATAACCTTGAAGCAAATAAAACCTGCTGGTTTGATTTGCGGCGGAGCTGCTTTTTTCTTATCAAATAAAATCAACGCATAATTGAAATTGACCAATGAAATGCCGCTGTGACGTAGTAGCGATTGTAAACATTGCGAAGCCATTGATGAGCTCATTCCTTTTGTCTCTGACCGAAGACCCAAACGCACGCGTTTCGAAAACTCTCTCACATTATTCACTCACATTATTACTCACTCTCACATTATTACAAGATGGCAACGAGATATACACCCAGTTCATACGGCAAGAAGAAAAGGAAAGGATTCTTTCAATCTAAAAAGACTGCTGATGATGTTAGTATTATCGTCTCGCTATTTTTGATTTATTTCGATTCAATTTTTAGTCGCCATGACTAGTTTTAATTAGTTACTAAATATCTTTTCAGCTTCTATTTATTTCATTAGGCTAAACCAAAAAAATCAACAGTATCAATTATAAAATGTTGGTTATGTATCGATAATACCTAGTTGGTGTTATGCTATTCGCTGCGACGCATTCGTGTTGAAGATTTCCTATTAGCCCTTCTATCAGTGGTAAAGTTAGCTATGGTGCTTCAGTATGCTGTTTATGTTGTATACATCGCAGAATATGAACCCAAGATAAATATGAAGTCTCAGCAAATAATTATCTGTAACCAATAATTCCTAAGCATCATAAATTATTTTTTATTTGTAGAAAATTGATGCTGCCACAACACCGCCGAGCTCATCTCTTCTTACATCAGCACCATCAGCATCTTATGCTTTAGCTTGTGCTGATGCAGATTCTGCTGCTGCTTCAGATTCTGCTGCTGCTACAGATTCTGTTGCTGTTCCAGTTTCTGTTGCTGTTCCAGTTTCTGTTGCTGTTCCAGTTTCTGCGTCCAAGCGCAAGCTGGAGACATTCAGGAAGTATTCTGCTAGCGACCCTATTTCTGCTGGTGCTGACATTCCTTCTGGTGGTGCTGCCGCAAGCAGTGTCTGTGCAGGCAGTTATAGGGTAGTTAGTTTGGAATTTTTAAATAGCTTAGTATCTTGTATAGTTTGTTATGCCTGTTCTAGTAGGAATGTAGGGTTAGTTGAGAGCGCTAATGTCTATGGTCGTCTAGTTTATTTGAAGTAGTTTGTCATGATTGTGAGACCACGATTATGTCGCAGCACACATCCTCAAGTGTGGTAAATGGTAAGGCTTACGATATTAATAATAGGTTTGTTTATTTCTGTAAGAGTAACGGGGTAGGATACAAACAGGCGTGTAGTTTTATTGCAGATCTAAATTTACCTCAGCCTATTGCTTCTCGTGCATACTACACTAAGTTAGATGAGTTAGCTACTGCATGCACTACAGCTTTAGAGGATCATTTTAGAATCATTAGGAATATTGTAAAGGAAGAGCACCTGAAGCTTGCGGAACGTAGGACTGATGTTGATGTAGATACTGTAGATATAGCTGTAAGTTATGACGGTACATGGCAGAAGCGTGGACTTAGTTCACACAATGGTGTATTTGTTGCTATAGATGTTCTTACTGGATATGTTGTAGATTTTGAAGTGATGTCAAACTTCTGCCAGGTGTGTGAGAAAGGACCAAAGAAAGAGGACAGCAATTACAACGAGTTCTGGAAGAAACACCAAGATGATTGCCAGAAGAACCATGACGGCTCGAGCGGTGCTATGGAGAGAGACGCAGCAAAGATCATCTGGCAGAGATCTACAACAGGGCCTTTACGATATACTGTTTTTCTTGGTGATGGCGACAGTGCAGCGTATGATGCGGTGCGTAGTCTGAACGTGTACGGTGATGTCAGTGTCAAGAAGGAAGAGTGTATAAATCATGTTGCTAAGCGTTTGATGACTCACTTGAAAAACCTCAAAGTTTCATATAGCAAGACGTCAACGCCTATTTCCGGTAAAGGCAAGCTTACAGAACCCTTGATGCAAGATTTGCAGTCTTATTATTGCAACGCCATTACTCAGAATCCGGGCGACATTGATGGAATGAAAAAAGCAATTTTGGCCGCGCCGTATCACATCACGTCTGATGACGCGCATCCGCAGCATGATTATTGCCCTCGTGATAGCTGGTGCTGGTATAAGAATCCCAGCAAGTTGCCTTCAAAACCTGACTTGCCGAATGCGATGTTGAGTATGATCTTGCTGGTGTATGAGCGATTGTCAGATGAGCGATTGTTGGAGCGGTGTGCGAATGTGACTACGCAGAATGCGAACGAATGCTTGAATGGAGAAATCTGGCGACGTTGCTCGAAGACCCAGTGGTGTGGTAAGCGTGTCGTGACAGTGGGTGCGACGATGGCTGTGATGGTCTTCAATGGTGGTAGAACTGAAGTATTTAGGGTACAAAAGTATTTTGGTTTGCTTGTAGGCGAGAATTCATCACATCATGCAAAAGCCAAAGATGAGGACAGATTGAAGAGAAAGATTGTCAGTAGCAGCCAGAGGAAGTCGAAAGTATGTCGCAGAACTACTGAACAACAAAGGCAGCGACATAAAGAAGGGGTAACCTATGCGGCTGGAAGATTTGGTGCCCAATTCAGAGGTATAGCGAAATGTTGGTTAGAGTATTATACATAGTAGTATTCAATAGTAGTTAGACTGAAGTATTTAGAGTGCAAACATATTTTGGTTTGGTTGTAGGTAAGAAGAAATAGTTGCATGCAAGATGAGCAGAGATTGAAGAGGAGCATCAGTAAATACAGAATAAGTCACCATCGTGGTAAAGTTTACTTTCTCCTGCAATTCATTAGCTTTTTCCTTTTGAAAGATTCGAGGAAAAAGCCAATTGCTTGTAGCAGTAAGTCAACAGCATGTCGCAGAACTACTGAGCAACAGAGACAGCGGCATAAAAAGCAGAAGTTGAAGGTAGCATCGGTAAGGTTTACTTTCTTTTGCAGTCGCTTGGTTTTATACTCTTGAAAATGCTGAGTATAGAATTGATGGGACTGCTGAAGTAGGTCAACAGCATGTCGCAGAATTGCTGAGCAACAGAGACAGCGGCATAAAGAGCAGAAGTTGAAGAGGGAATCGGTAAGGTTTACTTTCTTTCGCAGTGGCTCAGTTTCATACTCTTGAAAAGGTGGAGTAACGAATTGACGCACTGCTGAAGTAAGTCAACAGCAACTACAAACAAGCAGTTGAAGATAGGATTGGTAAGGTTGACTTTCTCTTGCAGTTGGTTGGGAACATTCTCTAGAAAGAGTTGAGAAACTTTGCTTGCATGCCTGAAATCAGTACCTTTTTTGTTATTCTGTAAATCATCTGTCGCAGTTTTGTCATATCGATTGGTATCATTTTTTTGCTCAAAAATTAGTTTTGTAATCGATATCAAAATTCTGTTTTGAGGACTTTTAGAAGCACATTCTGAGCTTCAATTTGACACCAAGAAAAAACATTTTGGCATAGCAGCTGATTCACAAAATCTGAATGGGTAGACATCTGAAAATTTTTATTGATGGCCATATCTCTAAAACTACTGCATCAAACACAATGATTTTTTGTGTGGTTAATAAGTACCTAGCTTCCAAACAGTATGCAGAATTTCAGCTCTCTATGTCTATTTTTAGCAAAAAAGGGTCTTAAGGTGTCAGGTTGCCTAGCATTAGGTAATGTTTCAATTTCTATAGCAAAGCTCAATAAGTAAAGTTACTCTATCTATTTATCAACTTTATCAACTAGTCACTGCCAGAAGTTCTGCTCTGACTGATTGTCTTATCAAAGGCTAAGTTGTTTGTGGCTAAACAATAACATGATGAACGATTAGTTTTAGATTCTAACACATCAGCTTTTAGTGGTGTCTCGTTTCCTGTTGTAAAATACACAAAATAAACATAGGTATTTATATACACTTACCATAAACTTCAACTTCAAGCAGGGCCAGTGGTGTCGAATCAAGTGAGCTGTAAACAGCCACATGTTGAGCTTGTATAGCAGGTTTAAAGTCTATGATGCCAACAGCAGCATAGGCTGGTTCACGGTAGGCTCTAGCTATCCAGTCAGGAGATGAGAGAGAAGGGTCAGTTGGATTGTCAAGTATTGATGTCAGTGTTGTTATTTTAGCGAGTCTCTCTTCTGTAAACATATTTAAACATATTTATAGCCACAGAATAATGCTTTATGAATCATTTCCTTTTAATAACATAACAACTTTATATCTACCGTAAGTTCAACTTGTATGCATACTATGATATTATCACCAGCATGATGAGCAGAATAGAATATTGATAAAGTGTTTCAAAACTGCAGAGCAATTTACAATGAGACTTTGTATGTCACAGCTTTTTTCATGCATCAGAATGATAATAATGTTTTACTAATGCTAAATTTTATTTCATCTGCTTGTTTAAGGATTCACTACGCACAAAATATGTCTTTGGCATAGCCAACACGTGTGTTGTAAGTAAATTATGTGCCGCAGTTACTTATGGTCAAGACCACCATGGTATGGCTTTAGTAGGCTTTGTGCAAACATTTGTAATTAATGTGTAGTTAACTAACCAGTATATCAGGTATACACTTGAAAGAAAGGAAACAATGATGTTCCTACGTAGATTACTTTAGTACAATAGCTTGTTTAATGCTAAGCGTTTGGATATTGCAGCTCAATGGATGCCTTGATTTGATAGTACTCATAAAAACACATTTTTTTCATTTATTGTTAATTTGCATTTTAATGCTTGTTTACCACTCCTTACTAGTTTATTTTTTCTAACCTAAAAAACACAATTTTTATTTTAACTAAAAATAATTTACACTTGCTTATTTTAGTATAAAAATTTGAAGTTAAAGTTAAAAAGTTGAGGTTGGCAGTCATATCTGTGCTATTCATTAATACATTATTATCTTTGCTTAAATGATTGTATTTCAAACTAACTAATGTTCAGCGCTGCACAGGTGATAAAATAATTGCTCCATGAGTTTGAGTAACTTATCTGGTAAGCCAGTAAAAGTAAGCTTACCTTTGTTAAAATGATTGTCGTGTTCGCAGACAGCTTAATAATCTTTCCGTAATGAGCAATTGTCAGTGCTAGTTAATGACATAACAGTTTTAAGCGTGAGTATTTTAATCGGGATAATGAATGTGAAAACAACCATTGACGATTTGGGTATCGTAATGTAGTGGATTAGATTGCTGGGCTGCTGACTGGAAGGATTGCAGAGGATCAAATTTAATCATCTGTGACGCAGATTTTTCATTCCTATATTTTAGTCTCTTTATCTGGACACACGACAAACAGACTGACATTTATATAGATTAAGCTATACTTACGGCAGCAATCCCACCGATTATAAAGCTTGATTTGTCCAATGACGTATCTTTGTCCAAGATCAACTGTCCACCATCTAGTACCTGTAGGTTCTGTATGTGAAAAGTCTTCAATGCCGAAATTGCCATTAACAGCCTTGCTAGCTGGGTAACTTCCGTAACCTGTGGAACCTGTGTAGGTGCTGCTTTGTCTGGCCTCCTTATTCAAAGCAAGATTTTCTCCTACAGTAAGAATATTTAGTTACATTTATAGTTTTATTTAGTATACTTGGAATATTATTTAGTTAAGTATGTGAATAGGTTCAAAAGCCTTCATTTACATGCAAATACCTCACAAAAAGATACTTTCAACACATATTTACCTAAGTAATTAGTTTCTAACAAATCTACTATTGGTCTAGCATTGCAAACTATTTTAAACTGAGCTACAACCTGTTAAGTATTTTGTACATCTGTACAAAGTTTACATTAAAAAATGTTAAGCTCAGCTCATATACCATGCATAATGTAAAGACATTCAAGAATTACCAGGGACTCAGCATCTTTTTCAAAAAAAACATAATCATAAGCAACATTATGTAAGTATAAAGGTTTCTAGGTATGAGCCTCAGATCAAGCTTAGAAAGAGCACTTATATTGCTATCGTAGCAGGTTTTTGCTAGAGACTATGCATTTTAAAACTGTACTTTTCAAAGGTTTACAGGTTTCACCAAATTGGTAGCAGCAAGCACAGGAAATACCACTGGAAAAGTCAAATTTGAATATTTCATAGCATTGCTGAGATACCAGCATGAGCTAATAAACTATTTGGAGGCAATTTTTAAATGTTTATTCACACCGCTATAATTTCATTTGGTACGTTTTATTTGAACACAAAGCTCTACTAATTTTCTTAATAAACAAAGTTTTTATTCTAAATCATAGAGTTTTAGAATACTTTCAGAAACTGCAAACTAATACTTGTTGTTTGTTTCTTTATTTACTGAATAGGTCTATTAAAACGACCAAAAGCTCATTGTGTGCACCAAATTTAGAAACTATTTGTTTTGAAAAAAAATTTAATTTTGTGACTCGCTATTCAAATGCCATGCAAGTCAGATTTTTTGTGCAGAAATACAAATTCATAAATTGACAAAATCTTTAAGCTTCATCAGTAAACTGTAAAGTTAATATTTATCAAACTGTGTTTATAATATTGGGCTAAATCAGCTTTAATATTTGCTGAGTATTAGACAACGCAAGGTAACCAATTAAAAGCTTTCAAGGTCAAGATACATGTGTATATCAGTCTGAATAACCAAAGTTGGTAAAAATCAATAGTATCAGTAATTCAATAACTAAAAACATTATTGTTGTTTCAGTGACTATCTTACTCTCGCACAATGCAGTTTTTTTTAGTTCTGGGACAAGGATAAAATGTGTATTTATATACTGGCCAATACAGAGTGAGGTTTTATACTAGCTGGCCAATTCAGAGTGAGCTTTTATACTAGCTGCCCAATACAGAGTGAGCTTTTATACTAGCTGCCCAATACAGAGTGAGCTTTTATACTAGCTGCCCAATACAGAGTGAGCTTTTATACTAGCTGGCCAAACTGAAATGAGTGTGACCAAAAACCATTTGGTGATCAGTATTTAAACTTTGAAAAAAGTAGGTGTTTGTATACTGTGACAACTCTCAAAGTTCTAGATGACTCAATTTTAACTTTCTTTTTAAATACATTTAGTCTAGTTGGTAGAGGGGGTCTGCGTGCACCCCCCGGAAATCAATTTCTAATTGATGTCTTCCTATGGGGAAAAATGTGTAGAAAACAGTTTGCTATGTTAAAAATTTGAAATATTGTCCCACGTGCCTATTTTATGCAAATTAAGCCGCCATTACATGAAAATACTAAAATCGCTATAACTCCGCCAATGCAACAGATAACTGCAAAAATAAGGTGTCTAGACCCAGGTTTTGAGGGTCTAGCATCAATATAAGACCAGTCTCATAGTGACCACATGTGTTCCTGACATGTAAGATATGCAAATTAGTGCCGCCATTACTGAAAAACCTTTTTTTACCATATCTTTGCAAATGTTATAGCGATCGTGAAGAACGTGTTGCCTGTACCCTTGTTTTATGGGTTGATGTTTATTATTAGACTATATTTGAATGTGCCTTTTGCTTATTTGTTTTATTATAATGAGATATAGTCAGGTAATGAGAGATTCTGAGGGTACTTACCAATTAGTGTTTATTAAGCAGTGAAATATTTTTTATCATTTCATCATAGGTGGCAACACTTTACTGAATAGGAGAGGATGTGATTCATTGAATCCGTGTCATTTATATTGGATGAAGCAGTGTGTTTTTTAGCAATTTATGAATCATTCTAGGTTTATCTTTTCTAGGTTTATCATAATTTAGT
Organism: Watersipora subatra; assembly: GCF_963576615.1. Taxonomy (NCBI): domain Eukaryota; kingdom Metazoa; phylum Bryozoa; class Gymnolaemata; order Cheilostomatida; family Watersiporidae; genus Watersipora; species Watersipora subatra. Next base: position 26,117,154 of record NC_088714.1, read on the forward strand.
CTGCTTATAGTCAGATAGGTAAAAGGTGTTTATATAATCTCTCAAGCTCTATTTGATAAGACAATTAATGCAATTACTTGCATGACTTAGTGTCATTGGTAGTAATATTTCAAAACACTTCATCATGTTGGTTATAGGCCTATACTTCTCATTTCAGAGTAATAGTTTTGGTATAAGTTCGCCATCATGCCAAAGCGAAGGAATGCTGAATCTGCCAGCACTGAACGCACCAGCCTGAGCAAAAAGCCTGCTTCACCTGCACCAGTATGCATGCTTCATGTGTTATCCATCTCTGATCATGGGCCTTTTACCCCACTCAGTAGAATCAAAGGAACTGCATTTGATAAACTAAAGCACCTTCATGAAATCCGGGACCTGCGGCTCTGTCAGCCACATGCATCTCCTATCGTATGCAGTCTGTATGCGACCAGATTCCTGAGACTGTCCCCGAGGACCTTGAAAATAATGGGTATCACCGTCAGTGTTATCAGCGGTTCTCTGGCAATCTGCATCTTATAGAAAATAAGACAACTGAGGAACCACAGGCATCCACCTCGCTATTGCATTCACCTCGTACACATTCAACTGGACCTGTCTTTTCAGAGAAGTGCATTTTTTGTGAGAAAGTAGAGATCAAAGGTGCTGATCGAAAAACTGTACGACCTGTCCATTTCTCATCTTGGAGAAACAAGGAAAATGCATGGGAACAAATTGAATCGAGAGCTGAAAAAATGGGCATGTTTCGGCTTCATAGACGTGTGAAAAATGTAGACCTCTTTGCTGTAGAAGCAAAACATCACCCATCATGTTTGAGATCATTCCACACCGCATTTGCTAACTTTGAACGCGGGGTTAACAGAGCAAATGACCCAAAGCGTACTGAACACGCGAAGATTTCGGCCGCTTATGAGAAGGCACTGAATTTTGTACGGGAGCACATTCGAACTCATGTCATCCAACGGAATGAAGTCCTGCGTCTAACATCATTGCGCTTGCTCTATATTGAAGAACTGGAACGCAATGGGCAGAAGAATGAAAACTACCGCTCAGAGAAACTTCTGAAACGTCTACAAAATGATTCAATCAAGGAGCATGTGTCCTTTCTGAAGGTTGATCATGACAAACTTGATGCAATTTCATTTTGGCTTGTGTACAATTCCAATATTTCGGTTAACGATGCTTTAGCACAAGCTTACACGCTTGGTAGCAAAGACAAATACCAAAACGCTGCTCTGCTTCTTCGCAGTAATATTCTACAGGCTTACAAAGACTCCAAAGTCCTCCAATGGCCGCCAACATTAGATGATATGGACCTCAGCTGTGATGATCTACTACCATCTGATCTCATTCATTTTCTAAGCATGGTGATGTCAGGAAAAGAAGACATAGATACAAGTGAAAAGATGAAGCGACTGGTATTCTCCATTGGGCAAGACATTTGCCGTGCAGTGTCAGATGGAAAATGGAAATTACCAAAGCACATGCTACTGTGTGTGACCGTTCGACACTTGTATCGTAGCAAGCAGCTCACCAAGATATTGCACCGACTTGGTCACTCCGAGACATATGATTTTGGTTTAGAGATGGAAACTGCACTGGCCAAGGTCCTGGATGAGGTATCAACCTATCTCACACCCCAGATTGTGACAGGAGAGGGCAACATGGTATTTCATTGTGAGTGGGACAACCTCAACAAAACTACAACGAATGTTCATGGCAGCAATATTGTCAACAGTGCTGGGGGAATCATGGTACAGAAGGTCAAGCCCGGGATCCAAAATTCAAATGTCCGAATGCTTCCAATGATGGATAAATCCAAACAGCGTAGCTTGAAAGTTGATACACCAGAAACCCTCCCACCCCTGCACTTCACTCGTATTGGACCAGTGTTTCCAGATGGCTCTTCATTCACACCACCTGTTAAAAATGAAACAGTTTATACTACCAAGAAAGAAGAGTACTACGTCTGGCTCTTCAGCAGGTATATTGGAAGCAGTGGTGAACAGCCTGTGCCTGGACTAGGGGGGTTTCATCTCTGCAACTGGAACTCCGCCACCAAGGAAATCAACTGTTGACTACTTTACACCTATTCATCAACCAATAACTGACAACACAGTCGTTCGTGAGCTACTGAAGCGGTCTGAGGCAGTTTAGAACCAGTTAGAACAATTCACTTGCTTGATGTACAGCCAAAGTCGTGATTTGTCTGTGGATGCCGTCCGATCTAAGATGCTTCGAAAGATGGTAGGAGAAAATGAAAAATTAACATTGAAATCTAAGGTGGACTTTGCTCGCCTCCCTCCATGTCTTTCAGCATTGAAGCCCCATGTCCAGCGTGTGAACCACCGGGTTTGTTTGTACAAACGAGCTAACGAACCCATTTGTGAAAAGCCGAACCCCTACGACGAGGGCCAGGGATGGATAAAGACAGAAGAAGGCATGCTGGAACCATTGTGGTCATGTGGTCCAGTACTACCTACCTCACTAGTTGATCTTGAAACTATTGATGATCAGGAGGAAGCAGAAGATAATTGCGAAGACGAAGAAACAGATTCATTTGACTTCAACAGCGATGAAAGCGATGACGATTGAAGCTTGTGATGACAGGGAACATTTAGATGATTTCCAGAAGCATCTATATCTTAATTTTTTTTTCTTCTTAATGTGCAAATGACACTTGTGATGAAAAAACGACTGGTCTTATGATGTTCTTTCACCCTTAAAATACGAATATACAGGCAACACGTTCTTCACGATTGCTATAACATTTGCAAAGATATGGTAAAAAAAGGTTTTTCAGTAATGGCGGCACTAATTTGCATATCTTACATGTCAGGAACACATGTGGTCACTATGAGACTGGTCTTATATTGATGCTAGACCCTCAAAACCTGGGTCTAGACACCTTATTTTTGCAGTTATCTGTTGCATTGGCGGAGTTATAGCGATTTTAGTATTTTCATGTAATGGCGGCTTAATTTGCATAAAAAAGGCACGTGGGACAATATTTCAAATTTTTAACATAGCAAACCATTTTCTACACATTTTTCCCCATAGGAAGACACCAATTAGAAATTGATTTCCGGGGGGTGCACGCAGACCCCCTCTACCAACTGTACTAATTATTTGTTTTTAATTTAGCAACTAGTTTTGTACATTCTTGCATGCTCCAACCAATTTTAGAAGGTGAATTACATAACAATTGAACTAATCATTGTCTGCTACCAAAAGAAATTTCACACAATATTAAACCATAAACTTGTACCTTCTATTAGCATTAAAATATGGTTTAGGACGAATAGAAATTGGTACCTAATGACAAGTCATTAGTGCATGGGCAACTCTTTTTTTAGACTGCAACCCCTAGCAGGTGCTAGCAGGTGCTTAAAAAATTTTATATATTCATATCTGGAAAGGGAAAACAGCCAATCTTATTAAACATGTGCAGTTGCGATCATAGAATCATTTTTGGAGTTCACAACAAAGCCTGGTTCACAGTGACCACTATTTAAATAACATGGCCATCGCGGCCTACAAGAAGTTGCTTTCACCTACACATATCTAAACATGCCTGAGTTATCTATGTGTTATGTTTCTCAATAACTTGAAGTTTATAATTTGGTTATTTTAAAGGTTTGAAATACTGAGTCCTTCCATTGTTTGAATAACAGTTTTAGTTTATCCGTAATTTGAGATTAGATTAGTGAGTACAAAATATGATTTCAGTTGCATAGCAATTTTGTAGCTTTATAGCTAGAAAAAGCATGAGTATCAAAAAGCTTTAATGAAGGATAAAAGAAGGATAGTCTTTAGCTTTTTAATAATAGATTAATAGATTTCTTTGTTTTCAAGTATCTCAACACTATGAATAACTTGGAAACATTCTTCCATTCTAGACTTTGTCTTTAAGAACAGGTTTAGTGCAAACTTTGCACATGGTTGACTTATTGCTATGATCTGTTTTTCATCTAATTTTTCTTGCTATCATATGTATGCTCACTATCTATAATATAGATAGTAATCATATATTATATGATATGTGTAACCCTTATGACAGAACAGAAGGAAATATGGACATTACTATAAATTATAGACCATATGTAACCATGAACTCTATGATAAAAGAAATTGTTTGGAATTAGCCTGCAACGACCCTTTGTAGTTTAGCTAATGACTGAACACAAACTTTTTGCTATGATTCCTTACTCTTTCCATCAAAAGCCTTAAAAAGTCATTGCTGCCACACAGAGTTGATTTAATCGTAGATGTTTAGATGAGCGATTTACATAGTTTGACCTTGTAACCTAACAGTAATGCCAATGATGTCAGTAATATTATTGCTGTCATCTGACCCTACAACGATTGCTGTGTAAGCTCTATAAATGTAAGTTAAATAAGCTAAAACCTTCCTACTAGCACAGCTAAATGAATGATTCGCTATAAAATCAGGCTCATCAGAGCTGCTGAAAACTAGAATCATTGACTATTCATATAATAGCAATGTCAAAAATTAGTTTGAGAGTTTTAACCATTTTTTTACTGTGTGGTTGTGAACTCCTGAAAAGGAATGCCACAAAGCAAGTCAGGCTAAAAGTACGGACTCTTTTTACTTAAATGAGCTTGTATTTACCACTTCCAGGCCTCAAAGTGTATTTGCTTTTTTCTATAACAGGCATTTTCTGCCAGATTCAAGTCAAAAATTACTATCAGAGAGCAAGTAGTAATATTATTGAACTGAATCAGAATATAAATTAGGAAATAACTCTACTGATAACTGATAGTCCTTTAGAATTGTAGCAGCAGTCATCAGCAAACTCTCTAATCGCACTCACCCTTGCAGGCATCTGTCATAGACAAGCCATCTTTACATTGCCTTAAGACCTAATCTCTCAATAATCGAAACTCACCTTATATCCAACACATATGTGTAGGTCTAAATATTTATGCAATAAAGCCAATACAAATTAGTTTTCGTTCTTTTATAATGACATATTTTTTTCTATTGTCACAAATTAACATTTTTGCTTGCCTGCATGGACTTGATAAATAGCTGGAGGCATTTTTGTTGTTTTTATAAATCATGGACAATTGGACCTCTTATTTGTTTATGATTTTATTCTGATTTCATTAGGTTTTCTAATATAAACTTGGCATGCAACCTTTACTTTTTCTTATGTGTAGCCATATATTTGGAATCAATCTATATAAGTATCAAAATCCGTGTGTATGTGTTCAGTTTGTCGGCTATAGCTATTAAAACGTTGGAATGAATAATCCATATCACACAATATCCGATCTCAGAACCTCTCGTTTACCAAGCAAATGCCTTACCAATTTAGCTACGAGAGATTGATGGATTCATCGGGCAATATACGCCGCTATGTCGGTGTAAATACGCTACCTCTCTCCGTGATGGAGCAACATAATTTTATGTGTGCTCTGTGTGAGAGCAATTAGTTAGCTCTTATTAGTAAGCATGCTCAAATTAGCCATTGGCAAGGTGCCAGGATAATGGCAAGTAGCAGGTGACTACGTTACCTCTCATCATTTATAAACTGATATTTAACACCGGTGCAACACCAGATATTCCGCTATTCGCTATAAAAAAACTTGATATGTAACAAACCTTTACTTAGTCCCTGTATAGCCATATAGTTAGAGTCAATAACTATATATAGACTTGCCACGTAACAAACCTTTACTTAGTCTCTTGTATAGCCATATAGTTGGAGTCAATAGCTATATATAGACTTGCCATGTAACAAACCTTTATTTAGTCTCTTGTATAGCCATATAGTTGAAGCGATTTTCTATATATTTTTTTAGCATTATGAGATCACAGTACTGAATTTGTTGTTGTTAAAAGACACTGAAATTTATTTTATTTCAATTAAATTTATACTTTGTTCTATAGAATCCTTTAAATAATTGGGAAGTGTCAGGGGCAGGTATTTGCTAGTTAGACTACAAGAAAGACACTGAACGGTATATCTATAACCCCCATGATGTAAAATGGTAAAGGTGAATATTTTAATGCAGAGCTATTACATGCTTTAAGTTTTACAGGTAAACAGAAGAATAGCGCTAAATTTATAGGGCGACAAACTTACCGAAAAATGCATTCCTACACAATTGGATGGAAGACTGAAGCAAACTGCTATTTCATTACAGTTTTAGCAATTGCAAAATTAGTAATGTCAACTTACATAGCTTTGTGATCTATTAATAGCAGAAAGATATAACAGAACTTTAAATATGACTCATACATAGTAGGACTATCAAAAATCCTTATTACTAGAAACCATTTATATCAGAAAAATAGCACAGTGGTAGGAAGGGTTATAAAAAATTGTTTGTAGACACAAGTTGTACACTTACTCTGATTCCCACTAGTTGTGTGAAGAAGAACAAAAAATCCAATGATATGAGTTGAAGTAACCATTGCTTCATAGTTTTAGGTGAAACAGCAAGTATGAAGATCCTAGTCTGAAATGGCTAAACACCTATCAAAGCAGTCAATCATGTGATTGGTTGTTCAGTGCAGTAGGTGGTGCTGAACAACGAATCAGCATCTGTAATACGTTGCCACTTGAGTGAGGAAGTTCACACGTAAGTTTTGCTGTATTCTGTTTGTCTCGCTGCATCTATATGTGTCATATATAAGTGTCATCTATAGGTGTCATCTATTATAGATGTTATCTATAATTATAAGTGTCATCTATACGTGTCATCTATAGGTGTCATCTATAGGTGTCATCTATAGGTGTCATCTATAGGTGTCATATACAGGTGTCATCTTCAGGTGTCATTTTAGGTGTCATCTTTAGGTGTCATCTTTAGGTGTCATCTTTAGGTGTCACCTTTAGGTGTCATCTTTAGGTGTCTTCTAAAAGTGTCATAAACACACTTTTGCTTGATCAAATCATTTTAACCATAAGCATGTTTGTAAATTTTAATCTTGAAACATCCTGACACTCAGATCACCTCAAACATCAAAAACTATCGCAAATAATAAAAAACACGAATAATTTCTGATGAAATTCACTAAAACTATTTGTAGGTTCATTTTAAAGTGAATAATTTTGGTAATTTAAGCAGCACAAAGTAGAACAAGCACTTGCAACTGTTGTCAACAGCGCTTCAGGTAGTGGAGTGAAGCTTTAAGCTTGTTCGATTTCAAAATATTGAAACATATTGGCAGTGAAATCATTTCTAACATCAAAACCAATCACAAATAGAACTTAATCATTTTAGGATCAAGTTTGGTTGATTTTATCCTGAAACATTTTAGCAATCAGATCGATTTTAACACTAAAATCAATTGGAAATGATAAAAAACACATTCTGATAAAATCTACTAAAATGTGACTTAAGCTCATCTTTATGTCAAAAGTTAAAAGTTATGGCATGTAGACTTAGGTTTAATGCAAAACTCATCAGCCACTTCAATTCATTAATAGTAACTCAATTTTTGAATTAAAAAAATTGTGATAATGTTTTCAGGATTTGTCCTGTAGCATTTTATGTCTGGCAGCATGAAATTCATATAACACAATTATTCATTATGAAAGCCCTGAAGTTGTTGTTCTAACATGACCAGGCAGTTGAAGTACATGCATGCCTAATCAACTAATCTCATTTCTTCTCAAAATGATTAAAATGCATAAAAAATTAATAGTAGATTAGAGCATGAGAAACTTTCTTTTAATCATAGAAAATTACTGTTTGTGTTTTTTTGCTCAGTCCCAAGTCTAAAAGCATTAATCATTTTATAATTGTGAATCATTTAAATATAACAGAATTAAACCTGTTTGAAATAAACTGTAAAAGCCGGATTTAACTAAAATATTAGGTCGAGTGTATTCTATGAGGTTAATGGTGTAACTTTTTTAGATACCCAAAATGATACGGCAAATCTACAAAATTACAAAAACATTTAGGTCTGAGATCATCTCAAAAATTTGTTAAAGTAATTATATTATTCTAAAAAAGTATTTGTAGAGAAAAATTACCCCATTTTACATATACTGTAGTTGACCCAACAAAACTTTTTTTGTTTAAATAGCACATTTGATTGTTTTTTTGCGGAAACGAGTTTGTGGTTGTGATTGCTTGTTGTTGTTTGAGAAATTAATTGAGCTGTCAAAAGATAAAACAATTCTAAGTGGTTTTGTGTAACCAGGAAGTATTGTATGAAGCTATAGCTAAAGTTATGGTTTAGGTTATAGTTGAACTTATGGTTGAAGTTATGGTTGAAGTTATGGTTGAAGTTATGGTTGAAGTTATGGTTGAACTTATGGTTGAAGTTATGGTTGAAGTTATGGTTGAAGTTATGGTCGAAGTTATGGTCGAAGTTATGGTCGAAGTTATGGTCGAAGTTATGGTCGAAGTTATGGTTGAAGTTATGGTTGAGGTTATGGTTTAAGTTATGGTTGGAGTTATGGTTGAAGTTATGGTTGGAGTTATGGTTGAAGTTATGGTTGAAGTTATGGTTGAAGTTATGGTCGAAGTTATAGTTGAAGTTATAGTTGAAGTTATGGTTGAGGTTATGGTTGAACTTATGGTTGAAGTTATGGTTGAAGTTATGGTTGAAGTTATGGTTGAAGTTATGGTTGAAGTTATGGTTGAAGTTATGGTTGAAGTTATGGTTGAGGTTATGGTTGAACTTATGGTTGAAGTTATGGTTGAAGTTATGGTTGAAGTTATGGTCGAAGTTATGGTCGAAGTTATAGTTGAAGTTATGGTTGAAGTTATGGTTGAGGTTATGGTTGAGGTTATGGTTGAACTTATGGTTGAAGTTATGGTTAAAGTTATGGTTGAAGTTATGGTTGAAGTTATGGTTGAGGTTATGGTTGAAGTTATGGTTGAAGTTATGGTTGAGGTTATGGTTGAACTTATGGTTGAAGTTATGGTTGAAGTTATGGTTGAAGTTATGGTTGAGGTTATGGTTGAAGTTATGGTTGAAGTTATGGTTGAAGTTATGGTCGAAGTTATGGTCGAAGTTATAGTTGAAGTTATAGTTGAAGTTATGGTTGAAGTTATGGTTGAAGTTATGGTTGAAGTTATGGTTGAAGTTATGGTTGAGGTTATGGTTGAAGTTATGGTTGAGGTTATGGTTGAACTTATGGTTGAAGTTATGGTTGAAGTTATGGTTGAAGTTATGGTCGAAGTTATGGTTGAAGTTATGGTCAAAGTTATGGTCGAAGTTATAGTTGAAGTTATGGTTGAAGTTATGGTTGAAGTTATGGTTGAAGTTATGGTTGAAGTTATGGTTGGAGTTATGGTTGAAGTTATGGTTGAAGTTATAGCTGAAGTTTTATTTTTCATTATAGGGGAAATTATGTGTGAAGCTATAGTAGAAGCTATATTTGAAGTTGTGGTTAAAGCTATGGTTGAAGTTATAGTTAGAGTTATAGTTGATGTTATGGTTGGAGTCAGGGTTAAGGTAATATTTTATGCTTTAGTTAAAATTATGTTAGTTATTTAGAAATACTTGAAAAGTTTAATATTATGTATTACAGTAGAAACTTTCTACTAACTTTCTACAAACTTTTGTTACTAATAAATCTGATCTAAACAGCTGAATACTCTAAAGCATTTAAACCTATACCTCTTTCAGGTTTAAAAACTTAAACTCCTTAATGGTATCAGCTTTAGCAACTTTACTTGACAATAATTACATAAAATTACTACTCTGATCAGGCACTGATAAGGCGTTATTGTTAAGGTCGTTTGTATATTTTTACATCCTTTGCTTTCAATTTATTAAGAAGTACTCGTTCATTAGGTCCAATAGGTTGTTAGTTGAGAATACTTTTAGATGTGTCAATGAGAAGGGGTTGTTTTGTTATTATTGCTACATAAGTTTATTCCTGATGTTGTTTTTGGGTTTGTTTTTTATTCGGCTCTATGAAAAGACTTTTCACCATGCAGTGACTGAAATTTGTGTAAAAAAATATTGATAAGTATTTTTAGGCGGCTCGAAGAAGTGCTACAGGCTAATCTGAGTCAACTTACATATCATATCATCTTTTTAACTCTTGACACCCAATGAGTAGAATCTTAGTCTTACTGTTGCATTTAGACACACTTATTGTGTATGAGTATACTTAACCTCTCTTCACTCCAAGTTTAACATTTTCTCTCTAAATGAAGCATAATCTTTAACTCGTGAGCAGTGTTTTTGCTTAGCTGAATCCACAATCACTAGCATTTATTTCAAGGCTTAATGAACCTTTGGAAATTTCTGTCAAAGAAAACAACATCTAGAGAACGGTAGATATGTTAACTTCATGGAAGTTTGACTTGTTAAACCAAAAAAAGATCTTCAGACACTTCAGGAATTGCAAATTTTTATTAACTCTTTGACTCATTGCAAATCTACATCATGTTCCTGCATATATTATTCCAACGAATAATCTTTCCAAATCTTTGCATCTTTTCACTTTGCCTGTAGTAAATGTTTATTTTACTTCAATTAAAGGTTTCAATATTTTTCATGGTTTGTATGCTCGTTTTTTACAGGCAATTATAGGTTCTCCACTCATGTATTCGTCAAACTATTTATTCCATTTTAATGGCTAATTATTGTTCTTTTTCTTCTTTTTTTTGTTTTACTATTGTTGTATGACCTAATTTAAAAAAACACTTCTATTTGAAATAAAATTATTGCAAAAAAAGATATAAAAATATATAAGGAAAGAGATGCTCTAAGCATCCTTCATTATACTATCTATACATGAACTTGATGCTAGTGCAAATGTAGGTATAAACTTTGGAGTCTGCATGACAGCAAGCCCCTTGGTAGTCTTTGAGTTTATCCAGTTTAGATTTTTTGCTGCCAAAAGAAAATTTCTTCAGTGGAAAAACATGAAAGCGGTTTTGATCCAACAAGATTTACCAGAAATGTTAGTAAAGAAAGCTAACTCTTTACTGAGATGCATTGATATTAAGCTGGGCCGTGCTTGACTATCACTTACCAGAGAATTCCAACCAACTAATTTGAATTTGCACTCTTTGTCTTCAGTAAAATGGTTTTTGTCGGGGTAGGTTTGATTCATATAAAAATAATGAAACTTTTTGAAGAGTGAAAAAAGAGATAGCTCCTGCTACTAACCACTTACAATTCATACACATACCTCATACACATACCTCATACACATACCTCATACCTTTCAAGATTAAAATCGACAAAACCGATCGGGGTGAAAACACTAAGATTCAAGTTGAAGTGTGATTATGATGCTGATTGTTGCACTTCAGCAAACAAACTAGTAGAACAGAGACACCTAATGCTGCAATTTGAACTCAATAGCTGATGTCAGTAACGAGAAAAACAGGCAGCTGCAAAACTAGTGACATCCTTTTAACCACGATCAAGTTTTGGCGATTTTATTATTGAAACACCAATAATGTTTTATAATAATAATAAACATAATGATAATCCTGGCAGTTAGATAACTTCAAACATAAACAACAAAATCAAATGATAAAGAAATTCTGACGATATCTGATTAAATCTACTAAATATTTGTGTAAGTCATGAAAAACTCCCACTATGCACATGTAAGCAAAATATGCAACTTCTTCCTTTTTGGGCATTTGGTAACAGAATAGATTAATGTTTGACATCAACATTTTCACAATATAATTTGTTAGCTGGCCAAAACATAACGCCATAATTTGATCCTGATGTAACATAATTAAATATGAAATCATTAACTTGCTCAATGCTATGGGGTTATCTTATTGGACAATCGACTGCAACAAACATACTTGATCCAAGACAAGCTGACTTATCATAGTTTTCACAGAATTTACTACTGGCGTGTGACATTTTTGTTACTAAAATTGAAAAACTGTTTACAAAGCTACTCAACTAATGACAAAATGCAGCAAAAGTTAGTATTTGTGCTACTATTGCGTCTATGGACCTTTTAAAGAAATCATTATTGATGACTCATATTTAGCATGTTTAACCACTCCATGAACTGAGGGAGACGGGCATTTATATCCACTATTCCAGTCAACATTAATACCTTTTATACTGAACTCTCCTTAATGGGTGAGATAAGAATATCTCGACATAACATTCATACATAATAACAATTTTATAATCAGGATGTATTATACAACTGAATTACTCATCAACATAACAATATAAAATAAATTTACATAGAAGAGTACTGCATGGTTGCCCTATATCGCTGCTGCATACTGATTTACACTATCTACATATATCAACACCGGAATAACAACCACTATCATTCAGCTGACTCACTCTGCAATGGCTTTGTTTTTACGCCAATTCAGGCTATTGTTAGGCAACTTATCTGTTTCGTTTGGCACGTGCAATCTCTGACTGTTCCTGCCTGTGACAAAAATATTATAATATTACATGTATATCTGACATGTTACTTTTCTGTATCTTGTGGCTGGCTCATTGGATACTATAACTTCCTATCAATTATGCGCATGAACATACACGCTTATACGTAAATGCTGTTTTTACAATATGTGTGTGCTTTTAAATAAGTGAGCTATTTAGCCTGTAAGCTAGCCAAGGGGCTGCTAAACAAAGTTGATAGGAAACTGTAAACTCTCGTTGGCTTATATCGATAAGGATCCTTAGAACAGTAAGTCCACAGGGACCACGCTGGGACATTGGTGTCAAAAGTTTAAATTGGTGAAGCACGAGAGAACGATGGGAGATAGTGTCTGCAATTTGTTGGTGAGCCACCAAGATTCGATGGATCATATAAATGAGAGATTTGCTGCCATGGGAAATGTGGTAGACCAGCAGTAAAATGCTCTTGACTCCTTGGATTCAATAAACTTGTAACCTGCAACTTGTAGTTAATAAGTATGCGTTAGAAGCAGTGATAAATAGTATTTAATAATAATGTTGGACAAAAAAAAAAGTAAGTTAAGCAGGTGTATTGGAATCATGGCCTCGGTTAAACATAATATTATCTTCTTCGCTGTCATTTATTGTAGAAAAGTTTGAATGTTGATTGATAGATATTGAATTCAGATGAACTGCTTAAGCAATTATTGCTACTAACATCTAGACAAGATCTGATCTTGATTAATGACTAATTTCAACCAATCTATCTTGTTGATTAATGTAACCACCATCTTTCAGTTGACCTTTCCGAATATGGTAATCTAGAACTAGGGTCTCGTAGGGGATTTCCTAAAGTAAGGAGTGTAAAGGGGTTTCCCCAAGGCCTTATATTTATTTTCAACATGAGAAGGATATAATAGATTATATCTATAGGCCAACATATAAGAATACAAAATAATATCTGACACTTAAAATATAGTCACCCTCGTTTTCTCTCAAAATCGACTCTTTCGCTTGATGTGCTGACACTTCTGTCTGCTATGAAGAAGCTGTATTAGAAGAGTGAAAAATATGTGTGAATATTCATCCTTCTATACGGATTCAGACTTAGCCTTAGTGACCAGGAGTGAAACTAACAGTTTCAGGTCTTTGATGGCGGGTCTTGTAGTTTTGGGGGTTTGTGGCTACTTCTTGTTGTTTTTCGCCAGCGGAGATTTCGAAACTTGTAATCTTTAATCATAAGACTAGATCTAGTACAGATTGGTGCCAGATACAGATTTTAATATTTCATGACGCGAGTTGTCATATGTCTGTGCCATGACTGCAATCTTTTTGGCAATTGTCTGAGATTTCTTTATGCCAAATTCTCATTGTCTTGGTAGTACAATGGGTAGGTTAAAACTGGAAACAGGTTTGTAATGGAGATCCTCTCTTTTCCGGAATTTCTATATGTTGTCTCCGTGAGGATTTATTATGAAAGCTGCAATAGTGATGTAACTTGTTATTCTCTTTATGTCTATCTGTACATGGCGGATATCAGATAACATTGTAATTTTGGTGTCGTCGGTATAATTAGCAACAGTGGCTGTAGTGGTAAAGGTAGAATCAGCAACAGTGGTTGTAGTGGTAAAGGTATAATCAGCAACAGTGGTTGTAGTGGTAAAGGTATAATCAGCAGGGAATCAGCTAAAAATAAAGCAAATTTGCTTATTAGTACTATACTTACTAGTTGTGCCAAGGTTTCATTATAGCCTTATTATAGCTCACAGATTTATTCACAGCAGCGAGAGAATGAGCCGTTTACTTATAATTATTACCTTAGCAGAAAAAGAATGTGGCTAATACTCATCTATAATTTATTGCGAGTCAAAATAAACACAACTCTTAAATTCCGAGATCACGGTGTATTTGTCATAGACTCATGATGTGCAATTGATGATTATAAAATAGCTAGGTTTACATACTGTACATACCTCATGTAATGACTAGCAGTAGATTAGAGGAAATTACTCGGAGATGGCTTGGAATGGTCGTCTTGTTTAGATTAGAATTTCCATTGAAATTAATCGGTAGATAGAGTTTATAAAAATCTGGTGTAAGTTTGGTGAGATCATGGTGAGTAAGTTTTGCATTAAAGCAGTTGATTTTAGTAAAATAAGAAAGCAGCAGCATAAAACTAGAAAAGGGCAGAACAGAATTAAATACATAAAACTTTACTTTAGCAATGAAGGAAAATATTTTGTTACATTTTGAATAAACTAGTCAATTCGGTTGTCTGCAGAGATATGGATTGAGTTCCAACAGATTGACTTATTTGGAATCAATCATTTGAGTGATGTAATAATCTGAGTTAAGTCTCAGTCTAAATTGGTCCTCAAAATTCATGAGTGTAGAGAGCACATGATTCCCAATGCCAACTAAATTAGCTGTCATTTTTGGTTCCCCACCTACTTCAACACCAAGATCTAAACTACCAACCTACGGATGAAGACGATTTTTAATCTACATGGCCAATATCACAGTTCTCTAGTGGATCAGACAACAACAAATGCCATGAGTCAAGACTACTCAGAAATGAGGCAAGTTAACTTGTTCAAAGGATTACGTAACTGGCTTTGACATTCTCTCTGAATGCTAGCTCAACCATAAATTGCTCTTATAACTGGGTTGTGCAACAACTAGCGCTCGATTTGTTTATTACTTCACCTATGAGTTGTTTCATACTATACCTATCAACTTGCCATATGCCATTTTTGTCAATTGATGGAAGCAAAGCGCTGAATAAAGAAAATTAGTAAATTTAACTAAATGAGACATGCTTAAACGTTTTGTTTTGTCTAATCTTAGCCAGATTGCCTGACTACTAGGCTAAGTCTCCACTTAATTAAAAAGTTACACACATTTTATATTGGTTTTATAGTTTATATTCTATTAAGATATTGGTATACTACCATTATTTTTATTCCTAGGAATTGCAACTATATATACAAGATACTGACAGCACATAGCAATTTGTGCACCATCGACAAGATTCGTCAAGGCACATCCTGTAACATGCAAGTGAGAGTGTTTGCGAAAATCATGGTATAAGGTCAGACATGCGACATACGGACAGCTCAGCAGTGACTATATAAACAATCTTTAAGCTACATCAACACACGTCATCTATGAATAACCATCACAGATCTACAACTGACCACCTCGCTGCCTCCAGAAAAGTATTTACTACTGTGATGTCATCTAAGGAGGAAGGTGTGAGATAAGAATATCTCGACATAACATTCACACATAATTGCAATTTCATAATCAGGATTTATTACACAACTGAGTTACTCATCCACATATTAATATACAACAAATTTACATAGAATGGTTCTATGTGGTTGTCCTATATTGCTGCTGCATACTGACTTACACTATCAATATCATCACCAGAATAACCACCGCTGTCATTTAGCAGACTAACTCTGTAATGGCTTGGTCTTCATGCCAATCCATACTACTGTTAGGCAACTGAACTGTTCTGTTTGACTTGTGCACTTTCTGGTTGTTCTTGCCTGTAACAAAAATACCATAATATTATATCTGACATGTTACCTTTTTGTATCTTGTGTTTTGGTCATTGGATATTATCACTTTCTATCAATTATGCACATAAGGATACATGTATATCCTGTATATAAGCGAATGCTGTCTTCATAATGAGTGTGTGCTTTTAACTGAAAGAGCTGTTTAGTCTTTAAGATAGCCAAGGAGCTGCTAAACAAAGTTGATAAAAAAAACTGTTAACTCTCGTTGGCTTATATGGATAATCCCCGTCAAAACAGCAAATTCATGAGGACCACACTGTTACGAATAGAACTCAAATTTAAAGGTTTTCGCTCACTGCTAATTCTCTTATCCATAGTTTATAGATGCTGATAATTCTAGATATTTGTTGGCAGCCTAACCACTCATTACATTAAAATTATTATATGAAGCATTTGAGAATCAAGTTGTCAGGCTGCTCACTACTGAGGGAGCAGTGTGAGAAGATAATATTTTTAAGTCTCTTTAGTTTCTTAAACCACTTGGCATGTCTTTAGCTTAGTCTACTATATGTGAGAACAAAGTAATGTGTGTCGATGTCTATGTCTATGTGTCTATGCTTTTTAGACTTTAAGGTAGTTTTGTCGATGGTCTTATCTCACTCTTTTGCGATTGATCAAAATTGTTAAAGGTTGACTTGCAACAAAATTCACATTACAGTTATTTGGTATCAAAAGATTCGCCATGTCTTACTCTATTGTGTTGCAGGTGCCAAATATGTGGGAATGTGATTAAAAGCTCGTAAAAGCTCAAAAACAAACAGAAAATCGCAGCCACACGAGACCGCCCTAGTTTGGATTCGTTTTCCAAAACAGCTAAAATGTGACGTATGTGTGCTAAAACGGCTAAAATGTGTGCGAGATAGTTTATGTTTACACTTTCATGCATCCTTATTCGTCGAACTATTTTCACAAATATACTTCACGCTTGCGATAAAAACCATGTCTATTGTTCTTACGCGTCTGTTTTACCGGCATCGTAATGCTGCAACTTTGAGCACTGATATCTCAAAACATAGCATAAAAATATGTTTAATATTTTAAATTTAGCTTGAACGATAGCATATCATCCTCTGATAAAAATGATGAGCCTTTTGGTCCGCTATGATGGTTGAAAAATGCTGTAGAAATTGTTCGCGCCATATGGCGGGAATTGTAAGTCACATGATCAGATAATGTTAGTTTCAGTTCAAGTTTGATCTATCGCAAATAGCAAACACGCTTTCTCATATTAAACTTGTTAATTTCAATTCGTCATAATGTCTAACGCGCCACATAGTGTTTGTGCAGCTGCCAAGCTGAGAAGCACCGTTTTTTGGCCAAGAGCTGAGAAAAGACCAGACCTTCACCGGGCATGGAGCAACTGGGTGAAGCTGGATGTGACAAACTATTTATTCGCCTGCTTACTCTTACCTTTGTTTTCGCCAGTTCAAAGACGACATGTTTTCTAACCTGTTAGCATACTCCACATATCACCAAAGCACGTGAGTAATTTATTTTATGAACTACCTGTATTAGTAGTTGTAACTCGGGTTATTTTCTAGTATTCTCCTAATAGTACTGTACTAATCTATATTTAATATAACGATATTAATGTCATTTAATTGTAATATGATATTATTGGTATTTTATCTTTTTAATTACGTGTATTATTCTTATTATAATAACAAAACTAATTCATACTGCATATCTATCTGTAAAACGTAATATATTAATATATAATTGATAAAATAATGTTGTTTCACGATTAATTTCGCCAAATTTCTTAACCCCACTCACTTATAGATATGTTATATAAAATAGTTATTGTCATTTTCTGGTATCATCGTTAATAGCATATTAATATTACTAGATGATTATTATTAGTATTAGATGAAGAGTTTGTGCCAACCACTGAAGACTGGGAAGAGTTTGAGCGCTATGTTGGCCAGCGCTCTGTTGGCCAGCGTCAAACGCTCTCCAATTACATGTAAGATAGAGCTGAACTAAACCAAACTTGACAAAATATAAAGAATATCCATAGAGTTATTACTCACATTTTTATGTTTACAATATCATGGATTCTGATAAGGTTTTGTAAAATCTGTGTCATGATTGCATGGCTATATATTTATTCTTTTTCTGATAAAGCAAATATGATATAATAACAGGAAATGATGTTGTACAAATCTTATTGCAAGTCAACTATTGTGTTGTGATTTCAGACCCGAATCCTCCTTCAAAGAGGAGAAAATAATAGTAAGTGTGACAGCACCCCAGCGACTATTTCACTGTCACGCCTGCGCCCTCCCCTGCTCATTCACGATGGTGCGAGAAGGCGGATGGGTAGAGTCCAAGGTTACACGTGCCTCCTGTCACCGATCGTACACTTGGGAAACAACTGCCAGGGTGAACAGAGCTCACGTCATCAACCCCCTGCTGGCAGCTGCATCGCTCTTTTCTGGCGGATGCCTTACGCAGAACCTCCGTTTTCTGTCACTCCTGAACATCGCGATACCAAGCCACAGCGTTTGCCTCTACCAACAAAGAGAATACTTACATGGTGTAAGTGTTAATATTTACTCATAAACTTGGAAAATGTGAGTAAAAGCTTGGCACACTAATTGAATAACGACATTTAGAAACAATTTTTTTCTTGAAATGAAAATATGTCATCCTTCAAGCGAAATATCTTATAATTTAAAATTCTGATTCTTCATCATAATATAGCACAAAAAGGGGGAAGAGGATTCTACATTCTTAGACTAATGATAATGATACAAATTAATCTTGTATAATGAAGTTTTACAATATTTTACAGTGTATTGCTGAGCAGTACACCCTGCATAATGAGGGATTGATGGCAGCAATCGATTGGGAGCTTGATTTGGCAGGTGACGGTAGATGCGATAGTCCGGGGCACTGCGCACTATACAGGGCCTACACTATGATGGATCAGAGCTGCGGTTTAATAGTCAGCAGCCATCTTGTAAAGGTAAAACTTTGACAGTTTTTACTTCACAGCCTGACAAAAACCCAAATGTTTTAGTAGTTATCAATACATAAACATGAAGTTGCTGATCTAGCTAAATAATTCATTCAAATAATGTGAAAGTGATTGTTGGTCGTAACTTTCTTTACTTTGCAGTCAACAGAGACCACCAGCTCTAACACCATGGAGCTGGAAGGCTTCAAGCGATGCCAGTCCGATCTAATTTCCCACGGCCTGAGAGTGAGGTCCATTACAACGGATGTTGTTACAAAGGTTGTGTGCATACCGCAAGCTTGTGTTTTGGCTTATGCCGCAAATTCGTCGCCGTGAGCGACGGCCTCTACCTGCCTGCTTGGTGTCTAAGATTCGGGCTCTTTTCCCACCAACGGATGATGAAGAAGTGTTTGCAGACTTGCAAACAAGATTTGCGGCATAAACCAAAACACAAGATTGCGGTATGCACAAAACCTTTTCCGAGCATTTGGCGATGGCTCTCCAAATGGGAATAGATTATCTACCAAACAATTATTGAAAAACAATAATTGCTGATCATCAAAATAATCTCGATCTTTATATAATAAAATCATAAAACTAATACACTCTCTACTGTAGTAAGTGTACAAGCCAAATATAACAGTTCTCCTTGTGTTTCACGAGTTCAGAATACGTGTGTTCAACCGATGCATTAAATGTTTAACACAAGAATTGTAGATAATTCATGACACATTAGCATAGCTTTGGTGTTGTTGGCATTAAATGAAAATCCAACTCACTATGATATCGCAGGTAATTATTCCACCCCAACTCAAGGGGTGCAGGCACTACGAGTTCGTCCACACCAGGATGCATACACAGGCATTCATGCTCCCCGCGGTCATGGAGTCGATGCACAAACTCAGCATCATGGCAGCGCAAACATTCAGGAAGAGATGGCATGTCTTGTCAGCGCTTGCAGACACACCACTCTGTAGCCGGTGGTATTAGCTCCTAAAGAAATGAACAGATATGTCTATGCAACCATAGCTAATACATCGGGTCGATGTTATCCAACAGTGTATCAGTGCAGCACTAGATTAAAATTGTTAATGTTGTCATTCGAGAAAAATCTGTAATTATTTTTTCGCAATATGAAACGATAATTATCATTACTAAAATCATATATATAATAATATTCGTTCTATCACTCTCAAGCTAAAACTATTACTACTAGCTAGCTTGGCACATAAGAGCTGGCTAGTGGCAGTGCTTACTTGCTGTGAGGTTTGATTCTGTTGAGAATCAGTTCTTCAGAGTTCTTCAGATAGAGCGTTAGGCTCGAAACGCCAGGGTCTTAACTATTCAGAATTTGGCATTTTTTTATGATCGCAACTGAGACATGTACGCGTACGTTGAATCGTTGGACGGAATGCCCAAGCTGAAACTGTAAAGTAGCGAGCATTTATATTTGATACGGGGTCTTAGGTAAAGCCCGAAGTGTTTCTCACAAACTATCGCTACGATAAGTTTTATATTGAGCTTTTTATTGGCCTTTCAATTCACGCGAGAACATCACGTGACAAGACAATAACCAAACTCCGCGGATACGTCATCGAAATCAAGAGATTCCAATCTACGGCGGCTTTTTGTTTTTGAGCTTTTAAGAGCTTTTAATCACATTTCCACATATTTGGCACCTACCACACAACAGAGTAAGACATGGCGAATCTTTTGATACCAAATAACTGTAATGTGAATTTTGTTGCAAGTCAACCTTTAAGGTAGGGCCACACGTATCGTGTAATTTCAACTAATCTGGGAAATTCCATTCGTACGAAATTTCTGACCTGCCACACGGAGTTTCCCCATCACGGATTCGTACGAAACTAACTTTCAACTAGCTAATCAGAACGTGGTGATAAATTGAAGCCGATTCCGTTTCAATCATTTGCTTCAGTACAAACATGGATGACAATCAAAGGAGAAGAACTGTCTCGCTTGCACCATATAACTTTTCTTTCCCTAACCAAATCTATAAACAGTTCCAGATGGTTGTCTTCCATTTTAAACGCAAAATCAACTCTCTCTCTCTTCAAAACAGATAAAATCTCTCACCCTTATTTTTTTCTAGATATGCGCCAAAGAAAACGACCTTCAACATTTAACTAACCTTTTCAACCGACCAATCAAACAACGATTCATAGGAATTTCTGACGTTTCGTCCAATTCAGGATTCGTTCATCGTGCGCAACCAACGATGGACGAATTTGTCCAAATGTCAATTCGTCCGAATCGCTTCGTCCAAATTTCGCCGATTTTGTGAGAATTTTGTCTCGTGTGGCCCTACCTTTAAAGCAGGTATTTGGTAGTCAATAGAAATTGCACTAAGCATGATGCAGTGCTAATATGGAATGAAGCATGCTGGAGCAGAACTGCACAGGATGAGGTACAGCTACAGTAAAACCTCTAATTGAGCACCACCTTTATTTGAATGCCCTTACTAAAGGAAGGTTGAAAAATAGAGCCCCACCCTTTACTTGAACACCAACTTTATTGGACCAAAACTTTTACATTCTTTGATTTTTACAAACATGTAATAGCAAGTGATCAGTTGAAAAGTGTCTACAAAACCATACCAATAATGACTCGGTTACATTCCTAACAATTAATTCTTTTATTGTTTACGCCTGTATCGAAGTTCATTTTTCAAATCTGAAGCTTTTCGTTTTTCTGTTAAGACTTTGAAAGTAGCACCATAGAAATAATTATCACTGTATCAGGCTAATAGTAGTTTTATGTTTAACACGGTCTTGATACTTTGACGTATGTGAAAAATTGTTTACACTTACGATGGTATATGAACGATTAGTTTTAGGCTAAAAGTGGTGCTTAGCACTTGTACGGCTAAGTTTAACAATTGTGCAAAATGCAACGTGTAAAGGTTTTGCTCAGCTCAAAAATTGGTTTGGACGCTAATATCAACTAGTTCAGCAATCCAGAAGGAGAGTTGTATTCAGAAAACATTCTGCCTTATTGTTTGCATTTTGCCTTACTATTCGCTCTGATTGTTGCACTTACCAAAAGCAACAATCAGAACACAACTGGCTGGGCAAACAATGCAAATATTTTTTTTAAATGTTAATTTTTGTTTTTGCGTTTATTATAAGCATGGTTCATTTATGACATTTGTTTTTGGATATATATCTGTAGCATTTGAAAGAGTATCATTCTATAACATAAACTTACAGATCCATAGCATATTATTTGATAGCACCCTCGTGATTATCTCAACAAGGCGTAAAATAGATCAACGCTCATAGCTCCCTTTCATTGCACTTAAAAAGCTAGTTTTTGCTGCAAACTGTAGCAAACATATCAATAAGTGCACTGAGCTTTTACGCAACATTGTTTAATATACATGTAGTGATAAAATAAAAATATGCCTTTAAATTTTCAATGAAATAAAGAAATTAAAAACTTCAACAAATTGAAAAGAGAGGCACAGGCTATAATATCATTGCAGGTTAATTGCAAGCAATAGATATCAACTGGTAGAAATATGTTCTGGTTTTTAAATGCATCTTTATTTAAAGATAAAGTTAGAGGTAAGTTAGCAGATTTATTGCATCCAAAGGTTTAATATCACTCCGCTCCAAGGCAAGTGCAAAATATAGGCGGCATTTGCTTCTCCCTGAAAGAGTTGAATTTACCTTCCTAAATTTCTGACAAGCTTTTTGAATAATACAATGCCAGCCTTTATTCGACTATCACTACAGGGAAAGGGTTGAAAAATAGAGGGTCATGGCGTTCAAATAGAGGTTCTACGGTATGCTCCATTTTTCACAATACTGGCTTAAAATATAAGAGTAATTAGCACTGTATCAGGGTGACTTGTCTTTATGAAGCGTATGATGCAGATTTTAAGTTCTGCACATGTTTTGTTACTATGCAATTAATGTTCAATGGACATTCGTATGTTGTGAATTAACATGGGTGCTTTGATAGATGAAGATAAGGAAGTCCATGCCAAAAGTCATAGAGGTGCTCCTGAAAAATAGCAATGGCTGAAGTGTGGCTGACTGAAGTGAATGGCTGGCTTGCATGGTATTTTATTGAGCATCATTTGCAAGTCCCATTTCCATCATTTGTGATCATGAAGCATTCAATTTCGATCTTTGAGCAAAAAACTCACTTGATTTGAGGATTATTGTCATTTCCACTTTGCAAATGACTTGCTTGTTGATGTAATCTTAAAAATTAACTGCATGATGGAAACACAGTGATTTTCTGAGTTAGGAGCTGAGGCAGGAACAGGCTAGTTCTACACTGTATATACTTTTCGAAAGTAGCTCATTGACAAGTGATAAAGCAGCAGCTATATATGTATATTAAGTGTGACAATACTGATGAAACATATGCTTTTTCTCATTGCTAATGTGGCAGAAGCGCAACATGTTTAGGCAACTCACTGATAACCGGCAGAGAAACACACTGCAGCTTTGTCATCATGACAATACTCCAGCTTGTCACTTTTTGTGTGTTCATTTCTATAATTACCGTTGGAAAGGGTCAGGTAAATCTTGGGGGTTATGATCCAACGACTCAAATTTCGAGACTCTGGGTGTTTGGTAAGAGTACCCCAACAATCAATGATGCTAGGTCTACTGCAACATGCCCAGGTAATTTTAAGCTTACATCTAATCAGACTCTACCGGGCATGGTTGTTTCTACACTGTATGCAAAATGGCTTTGATGCGGTTATAGGGGGCAATACTCAATGTTTTAGCAGTATGTAGGATAAACATATACAATACCAAGGGATTTTTCTAGTTTCTCTGTTAGAAATTTTAATTTATGTGTTTGCTCAAATAGGAATGTTGTTTCAGCTACTCAGTTTTATATACAAACACTTATATAGTCTTTGTATCTCTGTATACTTTCACCTACATCTTGTCTTTCAAAGTTGAGGGTCTCCTATAGAGTCTGCTATCATGCTTCCCTAGTCTTTCACCCTGCACTTCTTTTCATAATCCATAATCCATCTATTTGCTAGCCATAACTGGTGCTGTTTTATAGAGTGCTGCCTCTCTGCTCCTGTAAGATTGCCAAACCTCTGCATTGACAGATGTAACACTAATATTGGTACAAAATATTTTTATGTCACTCACCATTCCGATGGGCAGCTTATTTTGTTAAATCCTTTTGCCTTCTAGAGTAAATTTTTTCCTGTTAGCTAAATATAGTGGGATCGACATTGGCAATAAACTTGAGACCTTATTTATGAGAAAGTATCATTCTAGTCTTTATCCATTGCCAACTGACGGCTAGGAGCTGCATTAAACAGAGTTGTTTGCTCTTGATCGCTCAAAAGCAAGCTTGGGCCATTGAGATTTTTTAAATAAGAAAATTGTCTCATGAAGTTTTTTCTATAAGTAAGCACACATCTTTGTGAGCTAATGTAAAATAAGATCAGCTCACAGTCCTTTATCATCCCTATACATGCTGCACTCTGCCACTCAACATTCTATTAGAAGCAAGCAGATTTCTTGAAAGGGCATAAACATAGGCATAAATCTAATGCAATCTAAGTTGCATTTACTATCATAGCTTATGCTCCTACTTTCTGTTGCCAACTCTGCAGCGCAATAGCTTCTAGGGTCCAAGAAGTTATTTTCTCTCAGATAAAAGGCAAGCTAAAATAATAAGTGTTTTACCGCAGCAATAGCTATAATAAAGCAAAGGTTTTAAAAAATAAAATTCCACAAAATTTTATCAAAACTCATCGGTATTCTTTTATCATTACCAATTTTTTTAATGCTTGAGGTGATCTGACTCGAAATGTTTGAAGATTAAAGTTGACAAAACTTGATTAGTTGATAACTGCTATTGCATTCAAGTTGGAGCATTACGTGTCTCTATTCTGTTAGTCTCTTTGCAAATATAGGCATCATAATCACACTTTCGCTTGGTCTGAGTGTTTTAACAACAATCAAGTTTGATTAATTTAAATCCTCTTTAATGCCTTTTTACGGGAATTTATGCAAAATCTATGATCGACTGCCGCGGATGCATGTTTGCGGAACTTACAGTGGCTGTGTAGTAACTGAATATCATTGATTTGTCACAACATAACCAAAGATTTGTGGTACTTTTATGACATTGGGAGTGATGTTCAAAATACTTTTTCATATTTGGCCTATATTTACAAAGCAAATTATAATTTTTGATGAGAAATTTCAAAATCCAAAACATACATTTTATTTACCAATTGAACTTTTTAGTTGTAAAATGGCTTCCACAAGCACCTATCATGTTAGAAAAGAAAAGAGGTTTTTGTTGATGGCATTATAGATGATTCAGATTCAGACTTGAGTGAATACTCAGATAATGAATCCCAGCACAGACTCGGATGGTTGTAAAAGTGTTGTAATAGTAAGGAACCTTGTAGAGGGTCATAATAGCTTCGTAGCAGTCTTAAAATCACAAAGCTTTAGCAATACACAATACAGTACAATACAGTTCAAATTCCTAACTTCAAGTACAATCTCATTGCCTCTATAATCATTAAAATTATAGTTAGAACTCGATGGCAATTACAGGCAGATTTGCAATGATTATGCTAAACTAATGAGAGTATACATGAAAAAGCCTGCAGTTAGACATGTTCTATTAGACTTAGGTGGCACAATAATATTCCCACAGCACGCAGATAATAAAGACATTTAGCATATTGGAAATGAAAAGTTTATTCAAATAACACAATCGTTTTCATATTTTGTTATTACCACTAAAAATGTTCGGTTTTAAATCAATTCTTGTTGGAAATTTTTAAAACGCTAAAACAGCAAATACAGTAAAGCCTGTATTAGAACACCACCTTTAATTAAACACCACTTTTGACCACTATTTGGCCTCCACTACTTAATATTCTTAATCTTTATGAACCCGCAATAGCAAGCGAACAGTGGAAAATTGTCCACAAAACCATACTAATAATGATTTGATTACATTGATAACAAATAATTCATTCGTTGTTATTTCTAGTATCAAAATTTGTTTTTCAAGTCCCATGTCTCTACAGTTTTTTTGTTAAAACTCTGAATGCAGCACTATATAAATAATTAGTAACTCTATCAGGCAAATAGTAGTTCTGTATTTAATGTGATCATCATACTTTGATGTATGTGAAAATTTTTTCACATTTACAGTAAAAATTGTGCTACTACATTTTTTAAAGCTAAAAATTTGAAGCTATTTTAATTACATGTGGTTTATCTTTATTTGTGCGGGAAGTGTATACATGTATAATAATCTAAAGTGCATTACATAAAAGTTTTGTTCTGCTAAAAAAATAGTTTAGATGCTAATATTGATTAGCCGAGCGGTGCAGAGAGGAGTTGAGATCAAAAGACACTTTGGAAGGTATTGAGCAGCCAAAAGAATATGATATAGATTCAAACAAAAGCAACAATCAGAATGCAATTGGCCGGGCAAGCGATGCCACTATTTTGTATTCAAAATGTTAATTTTTGTTACTGAATGTATTATAAATATAAATTATAATTATAAATATAGCTTGTTTATGTCACTTGTTTTTGACTATTTATTTTTAACATTTAATAAATTATTATTTTGCAGTTTTACAGCATATTATTTGATAGCATCACTGTGGTAACCTGAACTCGGCTTTCAACGGGTCTACACCTGTCAATCCTTTACTATTGCAAACAAAACACCAGTTTTGTCTGCAAATTCTTGCTAACATCTCAATATGTGCAATGGGTTTTTATGCAACTACTGTATGTTAAATATAGTTATAAATTGAAAACATGCGTTTAAATTTAGGTTGAAATAAAAAACTTGAAGGCTCCAACAAATTGCAACACAGGCGATAAGATTGTTGTAGGTTAATTGCAAACAATAGATATCACCTGATATAGACATGTATTAGCTTTTCCATGCATATTTATTTAGAGATCTACAACGGGTTGGAGGTAAGTTAGTGAATTTCTTGCATATAAAAGGGTTTATGTCGCACCACTCAAAAGAAAATGCAAAAAATAGGCGACATTCGATTCACCCGGGAAAGCATTACCTAAATTTATCTTTTGAAAATTCTGACGAGGTGTTTAAAAATGCAAAACTAGCCTGTTTAAACATCCCTTCTAATAAAACACGACTTTAAGGAAAGGGTTAAAAATAGAGCAAAATGGCATTCAAATAAATGTTTTATGGCAATCCAACTAAAATTTGCTTGGAACTTGAAATAGCTCTATTGTAGAGTTTCAGAGTTAAACAATATATTTTCAAATCAGATCATTCATTAGCAACTTTATGACTATCAGTCAGTGTTGGCAATCCTTGTAGATCTTTACAGGCACAGTAGGTTGTTGTGCAACATCTATTTTGGAGCATCATGAAACAATGCTCTACGTCTACTCAGATACACAGTAATACTTGGCAGAAGTTACATGGTTTAAGGGAGCTGATGGAGAAGAACTCTTTACTCCTAGAAACTGCTTGCAGATCATTTTAGAAAGATACGAAACATTCTTGGTGTGTTTCATAAAACTGTTTAAATCTTCAGTTTTTTTTCAACAGATGGTTTTTACGTCAGCGACTGCTACTGTCAGGATGGATCTACGTGTGACGGTGTTTGGTTGGCCTCCACTAGCCAGTGCAGTGCTGTCCACAAAGGGAACGTCTTGAATGTGGGAACAGTTGTAAGTTTATATAACAGCATTAAATATACCATTTGTATTGTCTTTTTCACTGCAACTACCTGTATAGCAGCTCAAAAGTCCTCAATGTACGTTTTTTCATTATTGTGTTGTATTAGCCAATGAAACCGTTTTTTCTTTAGGAGATGGCTCGCTGCAAACCGATGGATGGGCGAAATGTAACAGTAGTGCAAACAGCTAGAACATACCCTCTGCCAACTTTGACCTGCCCTTCAGGGTAATGTAGCATGTCTTTTTAAAAAGTATAATTAAAAGTTGTTGATTGTCAGACTAATGTGACACTTTATAGATTTATTCAGTTCATTGATGCTAAGTTAGCAAACTGGCCTTTATTGTCAAATCTCATTCTAATAGCTTTCTTTTTCTTTTCTCTCTTCCTCTTTCCCTCTTTCCTTTATTTCCTCTCCCATTCTCTACTTCTTCCCCTCTCCTCCTCTCTCCTCTCTTCCTTTACTTCCGTTCATCTCTTCTAACTCCCTCTACCTCCCTCTATTTCCTCTATCCTCCTCTATTTCCCTCTATCTCCTCTATTTCTCTCTATTTCGCTCTGTATCCTGCTATCTCCATCTATCTTTCTTTCTTTTCCTGTATCTCCCTTTCTCTCTCTCTCTCTCTGCCTTTCCCTCTACCTCTCCCTTTCCTCCTTCTCCCTCTCCCTCTCCCTCTCTCTCTCTCTCTCTCCCTTTCTCTCTGCCTTTCTCCCTTTCTCTCTCCTCTCTTCCTTTCTCCCTCTCTCCCTTTCTCTCTTTCTTCCTTCCTTGTTCCCTCGTTCCCTCTTTCTCCATCTCTCCCTTGCGCCCTCTCTCCCTCTTCTCTCTCCCTCTCTCCATCTCTCCCTCTCTCTCTCTCCTTTTCCTTCTTTCCCTCTCTTCCTCTCTCCCCATCTTCCTCCCTCTTTCCCTCTCACCCTATCTGCTCTAACTCTCTCTTTCTCTCCTACCCTCCCTCTCCCCCTTTCTCTCTCCTTCCCTCTCTCTATCTTTCCCTCCCTCTTTCCCTCTTAACCCCTAGTAGTGATAGACGACAAACAGGTAGAACTGCTTTTTATTGTAAATAGACTTTGTTGTTTTGGATGATTGTAGACGTACAAAATATTCGTTATTAGCTTTACTTTTTTGAGTACACTAAACTGTTTAGAAAAATAAGCAACTCATTGTAAATAAACATCGAAAATGTGCAGTCTCTAACAAGCTGTTGTAAATTGGTCATGGTCATGGCAATCATGGTCTATAAAACCAGTAAAATGGATCAGAAAAAAGAGAAAGGTTGTTGATGCAAACAAATAATTCTGCAGTTACAGTACAGCCTACAAATTAAAAGAGTTAAGTATAGTTTTTCCTATCTTTTTCTAGTTTTTCATCACTCTCTTCTTGTTTTTTTCTCTTCCTTTCTTTTTTCCTCTCTTCATCACTCCGTCTGGTCAACTTTTAAACCTTCAAACTTGTCTATTCATTCACTCTAACTCTCTCTTTTTCTTCTTTTCCTTTTTTTATCTCTTTTTATTTACCAAGCTCTTTTTTCCACCTCTCCTTTTATCTCTCCCTTTTTTCTTTCCCTACTAAATCTTTTCTTCGCTTCTCCTATTCTTTTCTCTCCTTCTTTCTCCTCACCCTTTTCCTTTGCCTCTCTTGTCCTCCACTCCTATTACCTTCCTTTTTTACTTTTTCATTCAGTTTACTGCTAATTTAAAGTTGTTATAGCTCAGTTGCTTGATGAGCTAAACAAATTTGTTGCAGATTTACTATGGAGTCATGCGCCCTTTTAAATGGATTCTCTGACACATACACAGCACACACTGTGCGTAAGATGAACAGCAATGACCAGATCACATGCACAATTAGTAAACCAGCAATTATGAATATTCATGAAGTATATCTGTCAGCTATTTGTGTAAGACTTGTGTAAACCAGGAACAGTTTTCTGGAAGTTGTTATTTTGCACACAAATGCAGCTGCAGCCTGTTTGTGTATAATGGAAAAAGTTGTTTATACAACCAAATATTCAGAATATTTGGAATAGTTCAATCTTGCTAATTGAATTGGTTGTGTCTTCTAACACAGAATCTAAATACAACAATGAAACTCATGGCCTTGGTAGTCCAGTTTTATGAATAAGTGAGTTGATACAATTACCGTAAACCTCTAATTGAACGCTACCTCGATTGGAACTGCACCTCTATATGACCGCCACTATAACAGAAGATTAAAAAAGTAGAGCACCATCCTCTTTTTAATGCGACCTCCATTTGACCGCCACTTTGACTGTTTTTGATCTTTATAAACCCATAATATCAGGTGATTAGTAGAAAAGTGTCCACAAAATCGTATTATTAATCAATCGATTACATGAATAACAATCAATTCTCTCGTTGTCCCTGTCTAAAGCTTTTCGTTTTTTTTCATTGAAACTTTGAATGCATCACCATAGAAATATTTGATAACTGTCTTAGGTTAATAGTAGTTCTTTTTTTAATGTGGTTTTGATACTCTGGTGTACAGCACACCCTTAGGATACAACTTTTATCCGTTCCTGGGTTGGCATCGTATGGTGAAAAAATCGTATGTAGGGTCATAGAAACCATATTTACTAAATAGTGCAAACATTTCTTGATAAAAGTCATCAAAATTTTATTATGTGCTGTACATATTAAAATTAGTAACAAAATAGTATGTAAACCTTAGTAACTATAGTTACCTACAGAAACTTTATTGTATTTAATATATTTAGTGGTTATGATCTGCAATAAAATGTAACATTATAATGTACCGTTAGGAGTTCTTACCTTGAAGACAGACATATGTATAACATAAACTTTGAATAAACTTCCAAAAAGTTTAGCTTACTAACACACACTTAGAGCTAAGCTTTAGTATATATTTCTAACTATTTTACTGAGTTTCAACTTTTTATCACTAAATTTTATCACTTATCAGTTTCAGTCTTCGCTTTCACTGTAATTTTTAGTGAACCTTCTTAAAACATTTTCCAATCTACAGTGATTTGGCACGAAACCCCAAACGATGTTGTTTGCATAATTAAGTGGATTTGTGTTTGCAGGTTAATAGAAGTTGTCTGACCTTCTGTTTGAAAAGATTGCAACTCAAACTTTGTTGCTAGTTTTAATGGGAAAGCATTACCGTTTTACATACATGAATTGCTGAACTCAAAGAAATTAGTCATCGTGTTTATTTTAGGCATTGTGAAAATACTTTTTCTGAATAACATTTTGGCGTCGTTGTTATTTTGTCGTGCGTAATAAGCACACCGACTGCCAAATTTGAACTCGGGTAAAAATTTTGTTGAACTCATATGGTGAAAAAATCATCCTGTTCTACTTTGTAAAGTGAAATATTGTATATCAGACTAATTGTATATTGAGGATGCACTGTACACATATAAAAAACGGTTCAGATTTAGCATGAAGCTGAACTTTGAAAGCAATGCCATAAAAATAATTAATACGATGTAATTGTCTCAGCAATGCTTTGTTTAACGGGGTCTTAATATTTTGATGTACACACCGTATATAGAAAGGTCTGCAAGATTTTGGGTCAAAGGTTACATTTAGCGAGCAAAACCTTTACCTTTTGCATTTGTGCTAAATGCAACGCGTAAAAGTTTTGCTGAGCCAAAAGTTATTTGGACACCAATATCAGCTAGTTCAGCAGTGTAAAAGAAGAGTTAAGGCCAGATGACTTTGTGGAAGGCATTGGACAAACAAAATATTTCCGTGCCATCAAAAGCAACAATCAGAAGGCAGCTAACCTAGCTAACAATACAAATATTTTTATAATAAAAATGTTAATTTTGGTTTCTGCATGTAATATAGGAATGGTTTTTTTATGTCACTTGTTCATGAATGTAAATTTATAGCATTTGATGGATTATCATTATATAACCTATAAATTTGTATAGAAATATGTGTAAATTTATAAATATAAATATTCATTGCAGTAATCTGATTTTACAATCGATTGAAGCTCCTAACTCTTCTTCTATTGTGCATAAAAAGCTAGTTTCGGCTGCAACTTGTAGCAAACATATCGATGAGTGCGATGAGCTTTTACGCAATATTGCTAAAAAAAGATATAAAATGAAAATATGTCTTAAAATTTAGAAAGAAATAAAAATTGAAAGCTTGAACAAAATGCAAAGCAGTACACAGGCTATAATATCATTGCAGGTTAATTGCAAGCAATAGATATCAATTGGTAGAAATATTTTTCAGTTTCTCAACGCATATTTATTAGGAGATATTTGACAAGTTGGAAGTAAGTTAGAAGATTTATTGCATCCATAAGGTTTATTATTGCTCCTACGGGAAAAAGAGGGCAAAATATAGGCGAAATTCATTTCTCCCGCAAAAAGGCTAAATTTATCTTTCCAAAATTCTGACGAACCATTTTAAAAAAATTTGCCAACTTCTATTTTAACGCCACCTCTAATTGGCCACCACTATAAAAAAGGGTTGAAAAATAGAGCGCCATGGCATTCAATTAGAGGTTTTACAGTAGCTGCGGTAATATATGTAGCCTGAGTAATTGTATGATGCGATGCGTGATTCTGTAGCCTGAGTGCTACACATAATATATGCTTTTGTAGCCTAAGTACTTGTAATTGGTTTACTACTGTAACTTGAGTGCGGTCTAATGTGTGGCTCTGCAGCCTGAATGCAAGTGTGTTGAATGCTTCTGTAACAGGTGTGTCTGTTTGATGCTTGTTACAGTAACATATATATATATATGTATATGCTAGCGTAATTCATGCTGCATTAGCAAATACAATGTATGTCTGTGTGATGATGTTCAAAAATCATAACCGTCTCAATCAGTCCCCGAAATGGATTCACAAGCTCTCAAATTTTTGCTCTTTTGACCTTTGCATGTTGTAAGACCTAGTGATATAAAAATAGCAAAATGTATTTTCTTTTCAGCAGATTACAAAATGTGACACATATTTCACAATAGGCCTCATGACATGGATCCTGATGTATTTTTTCATAAAATCTCTTAGCAGATCATGTTATTAAAAGTATTCAAATTATCCAACTTCTTCAAGTATTCAATTCATGCAAATATTTTAACTGCATATTCAGTGCTAAAAATTGTACACAAATTAATTAATCACTTGAGTTAGTTGTGGCAGTCAACAAACCATCCCCTTTCCTCAACAAAACGGGTCAACAGAGCACTCGAATCAGGTGAATACTGTTACACCTGTATTAGTGTAGTTTACAGATCACAACTTGCATTGCCCTCAATTTCTCTCTGAAGTCAATTCATCAATGCAACTTAGTATACTGTATTGGCATGAAGTCTGGCGCAGCCTATTTATTAAAACTAGATAGCCATGAGGTGCTGCTAATGGTCTAGTTTTCTTTTTGCGTTTGGCGTCAACTATTGTTAATGCTTCAGCCGATGCAACTTGAAATTGTCCATCTTTTAAATTAAATTGTGCTTAAATTAATCCATGGCCTCTTCTGAAGAAATTCTAACAATTTATGGCAAAATTTTTACAGAATACCAACAAACGTGTAGATAGGTCTCAAAAAAGGTCAATTCCACCCATGTTTTGGTTGTAGGATTTGATTACATCTACCATGGTGATCCTTTGCTAATATTTCACTTTTTTTATTCCCACACTTAGCATCTTCTGTCAACTATGTTGTAGGTAGTTTTGACTTGGCTGTCACGTGCTCTGTGACTACGTTGTTTCAGCATTTTCTCATTAGCAAACTGCAAACAGCCAGGAAGACGGTTCTTCCAAACTGTACCATAGTAAAATATACCTCTCTTTTGCAACTCCAAAATAAGCTCAACTTTTTAAATAAATGGTCTTCATACATTTTGTAGTTTGAAATATTTGCCAAACTAAGCTACACCTTGACTAAACTGAGTTTGATTTTTATTGTCGCTTTGGTAAACATCAAATTTGTAAATCATCTCGAACACAGCTGCTTCAATCCCAAAGTTTCTAAGTTTCCAGAGTGTGGCTTTCTTTTGATGTATTGGCACGTCCTTTCATCAATGCTGCAATTTTTTACGGCGCATTTTTCAAACAATATGCCTGTTTACTCAATGGCCGAGGTTGTATCTTTTACAATCAGCTTTGTTTTCAAGAGATTCAGTGACTGCAATGTCTAGCCACAAAATCAAGCTTCCTACACAGCAACTCAAATTGGTATCGGCTAATCACATTAGCCGATTGGGTTGTGATTTGTGACGATGTTGTTTCATGTGTTTTACTTCCAATGTTGGCGTGCGACATCCTTTCTAACCAGCCTCATTCAAAAATACAAGCCTAGCAGTTTTTCAATCGCCCTTTTATCAGTGTTGATTGGTGCTCCATCTTCTTGCACGTTGTATTTGTTAGTGAGCAGGACCGAATTGTCAAGCAATGCATCTGTGACATCTTCAAAAGTAGCTAAGTGGTATGTCAATAGTTTGATCGGCAGTTCTACCCTCACTTGGATTGACTTGTGCTTGACCTTTGAACCGTTGAAGTGGTCACTAGACTTGCCTAAAAGGTTTTATCATAAGAGTCGTCCATTCATTCACCACGCACAAATCTCTGACAAAAATTGAGCTAGCGTAGGTTGTTGACAATCACATTGAATAACATCACACCGCTATTGGATACAAATATTGAGCCTGAGAAACAGTGAAATCTTTCTCATCAATCACTGTCATGAAATGTTGATCTGATGCCGCTTTTATCACAGTTCATGGATAGTATAGCAGTTGACACTTATTTGTGGAGTCAGTAATCTCTGGGTCTGTCCAAGATTTTAATTCTGAAACAGTACAATTATTGAAACAAGTACCAAGTTACACCACTAATAATCATCTCTTCTTATTAATTGTGCTATAGAAAACCCAGTAAAAATCTAAACATAAAATTACCTATTTGGACAAACGGATGCATAGAAACACTTCCAAATTCAATTTTCTAAATCTTCGCAAGCACAAAAAGTTAAACCATTATTTTCAACTCGAATTGTGTGTGGAAAATATATGGATTAGTATAATTGGCAATGGAGAGCAATAACGAATTAGGCCTATATAACTGGCCGTCTTGGATAATCCAAGGTATGCTGACATCACTAATGAAATTGAAGAATTAAGATGAGACACTGACCTCACATTAGTTGTTCCAAAGTAATCAATGACTTCAGGAGTCAGATTTAAAAGCTGTAAAAGAAGAAAACAGACGTTACAGAAGTGTCAGATGGGGCTTTGCAAGGCTATACGTTATAGGAATAATACAAGGGAAACAATTCTCATCAAGGAGAGGTTGTTAGCTATGCTATTAAAGTTAATACCTAGTACTATCATGACATAGGACCTTTGTTCCGTTTTGCGGTTTGCTATTTCTTCTGGTATACCATCTAAAGTCATGCGCTTTCTCACACAAATCACAAATATTTCATGTTAATTGTTTACTTTTCATTGTAAATGAACTATGATTCTCAAATAATTAACCAAGGATATACTAGTAAATGTTGCTTATTGCTTACCATTGCTCAAGTCATGATAAAAGACACTTCTTAACTTAGGAGTCCGTCAAATTGCTACTTTGGATATTGACTCCCTTTCAAGTTTTTATTCATAGTCATTATTTTATCTGATCATTCAAAAATAATATGTTTTTGGTGTGAGTGTAATTTCCACCACTAATTAGTTCAAATATATGGCTGAATTCAAACTGGTAACAAAAACAACGGTACTGCTTAAGAAAGAGTTCATGGTTAGCTACTTTATGGCAGCACTATAATTAGTATTTAATACCAGCCATGATTACTATTTAATACAACCTCTAATTACTATCATATACCAGCCCTAATTACTATTATATACCAGCCCTAATTACTATTATATACCAGCCCTATTTACTATTATATACCAGCCCTATTTACTATTATATACCAGTCCTAATTACTATTATATACCAGCTCTGATTACTATTTAATACCAGCCCTAATTACTATTATATACCAGCCCTAATTACTATTATATACCAGCCCTATTTACTATTATATACCAGTCCTAATTACTATTATATACCAGCTCTGATTACTATTATATACCAGCCCTATTTACTATTATATACCAGCCCTAATTACTATTATAGACCAGCCCTAATTACTATTTTATACCATCCCTACTTGCTAATTTTTGACAGCAAAAAATATTAGTACACACTCTGATGACATCACAGTTATTGCTGTTGTTACAGCAGATGAGCACTAGGTGTTGTTTAATTGATCTTTGTAAACCATACAATGTTAAACTCTTGCAAACTCACAACACGTGCAGCAGTAACTGCTTATGTGGAGTACCGGTGAGTGTTTTTTGTTATTCTTAGCAGATTACAATATTGACTCCGATATTACACAGTGTCAAAGATGCAGTAATCGTAGAAGGAGAGTCCTACAATCCAACATCTGAGCCATCGTTACCATTACATCCTCTTGCAATGTATTAGCAGCTAATCCGTATTTAAATCTTTTAGTGGTCGCTGTCGTATTTTTTTGTTCAATGCAAACAAAGAGTCTATCTCTGACAGAGAGTTCAAGTTACACCACAAAAGTTAAATTGTGATTATACTTTTTGTAGTAATTTGCTTTAGACAAATCTATTATTCTTTATTTAAAGTTGTTTCAAAATCCGTTATTCATTTTGCTTCATTTGTAATTTTTAATTGTGCCATTTAAATATCAAATGTTTTGTTACAGCGCAACGGTAACGGCACAATTTCAATGTTCAATTTCCGGTTATTGCAAAGGGCAGTTGGTAGAAATTGTAAATTTATAAAATGTTCACATGGAGGCTTTCGAGTAAGAGTTGCTTCAACATTGTCTCTCCGTTCAGTCAGGCAAACCCTTGTGCGCTTCTCTGATGCATTTAGTTCGATATCTCATGTTCACTTTTGTACCAGTATTGACTTTAGGTACCGGTATTGTTGTTATCAAACTTCTGATGGATAGCTTCTGCAGTGACAGTAACCTTTTTTATAGATACACTTTTATGTATGTTTTCTTGTTATTATTAATAAAAAATATTTGTGATCTTTTGTTTCTTTTTTCATTTCATTTTAATTGTATCAGTATCGATTAACTTTCGATTCTAACCGTTGTAACAAATCATACTATATATAGCTATTACTTGCTAATTATTCAACATTTATACACCTTTAAAGTTATTTTAGTCTTTTGCTTAATTTACTTTAACTGCTCAAAACACTATACTCATAAAGTTTAGAGGTTATGATGGCAAATGTTGTATACGTTAAATACACATGAATTCATTTGTTAACCGAGCAACGCCGGGCTTTACCTAGTATATACTGTACATATACTAGATAAATGCCTGGCATTGCCAGTGTAATAAAAAAGGGGACTAAAAACTATCTTGAAGTTACCAGGGTAATCTTTGCATAAAATATTTATTTGTATTTAACATATATAACAACAGTTACCATTTTAACTTTCAAACTTCGTACCAACAGAAAAATCTTTTGTGCAGTTTAAATAAATTATTTTTAAAAAATAAGACAACTTTAAATGTTTTTAAACTTTTTCAAACAACTTTTAAATTTCATATCATGAACAAAAGAACTGAAATAAATTAAGAGTAAAAATAAAACAACTGTAAAGGTGTTTAAATGTGAAATACTTAGCAAGTCTGCTTTATTACAATTACAATGAAAACTTATTTGGTAAACAATTGTATGATTTTAATTCATTTAAGGATTGGCATCATAATGCTAAATATTGTATAGCAGCATAAAAACCCATAATAATTATTTAATGCAAACACCTTCTGGTAAAATCATCAAAATTTTATACACGTATTGTACATAGTACAAATTAGTAACAAAACAATATGTTTACCTTAATAACTATAGTTACCGACAGTAACTTTAAGTGTATTTAATGGTTATGATTGGCAAGAAAATGTAACATTACACTGTACTATGTGCAGTATGTACCGTGGGGAGTTCTTACCTTTGAGACAGACATAATATAAACTTTGAATTTAACTAAAATGATTTTAGTTTCCTAAACACATACTTAAAGCTAAGTTTTAGTATGTATTTTACGAAACTAATTTTCAATTTTGTCATAGGATAAAATTTTATAACTTATCTGTTTTCGAATTATTTTTTTTATGATAACTTATAACGAATGACGCTAAACTTAGATAGCGAGCATTGTATATCTTCTTTAGCCATCGTGAGAAAGATTTTAGAAAATAGCACATTGACATTTCCGTTATTCAGTACACCAACTGCCAAATTTTGATTTCGAGATAAATTTTTGTTGATACACTACTACATGGCGAAAAAAGTTGGAAAAATTTCGTCTTCATATGGCAAACCATATGAAAAACATCATTTGCCATGTAGTAAGGCAAAAAAAGTCTTATAGGCATCATGACCTGAGGGCACAATGCATTGATTAATAATAAAAAGTGCACATTTAGTGTGTGCAATCGCGAAAAAAATATGCAGTATATGATAAGAGAGATAGATGTGATAAGAGTGGCTTAGCCTTGTAGTTATGCGCTATTGTTAATAGACTTGCAATTTGCATGTCGTCTGTACTAATTCAGAACAAAGGTGACTTTCCATTGCTAGAACTTTACCAGCTATAGCTGGACAGACGAATGACAGATAGACAAACTTTGAGGTTTATATATAACTAGGGGAATGTCCGGTATTGCACAGGTACTGAAAATCAGCTTATGAACCATGAGCAATAATGTGGTTGCCTGCCACTCGCTATTAGCCTGGCACATTGCCAATGGACAATTTGACTAAGCTTACTTATAAGAGCTAGCTACTTGCTCTCACGAGAAAGTAAGGATAAATTTACGCTACCCCCCCTTCATGACGCTGCGTCGTAACGGAGTGTGATAGGGTATTTGCATCCATATAACAACATACATCGCCTACTGAATTCTTTGGTAATTGCTTAATTGGTAAAGGATTGGACTGGTGAATGGGAGGGTCTGAGATCAAATCTTTTGCGATACGGGTTTTTAATTCTAAGATTTAACAGCTATAGCTAGACAAACACAAACACACACAGAAACACATCAATGTATTTCTCAAAGTTTGTCTGTGACATACATATTTACCGAGTGCATAAAGAGAGGATAATTAACAAAATTAAGTTATCTTAAGCTATCCGTGGTTGTTCAAGCGTGTAATACTAACATCTACAGCTGTTATTAGTATTTCTGAAATTTCTATATTCACTTTGATCGTAATTTCAGGCTTGTGGAAAGTGGTCATGAAAGGGAAGATGCCTTTTTAGGAAACAGTTTAGCGGAACATGAAGTGATGAGAACGTTGAGAAATATCGGTAAGGCATTGCACTTGTATCAACTAGTAAAAACAAGTAATGTATAACTTCATCTAATTTACTTAGAAAATGATATAAGAAAATATTTTACCTTGTTTATCTACTTTTAGCTGAAAATAACTTGCAGCATGCAAACGTTCAGAAGCTCTGTGGTGGATTCAAGAAGAAGGATCATTTAGTTAGGAGAGGTATCAGCTACACAAAAGCCCATGATTCGTATATTAGGAATATGTCCTCTTCCTTTTTTGCTCGAAGAGGATCTTTAAATAACCCCGCCTACTCGTGGCATCGTGTTGCCATGGTGAGACAACTTTCTTTTCTAAAAGTTCTTTTACATGTAGATTTACTATTGAAATTACTCGATGATGCCATTGGTTGAACTTTGAGCTTTGGCTTGATGCTGTAGCACAGGCAACGATCACTCAGTAAAGATAACTTATTGCAGCTGCAGCAACGCAAAACTGTATTTTAGTTTCTGTATACAGTAGTCGATACAAAGCTTGTCTATAAGAGCAAACTTCAGTAGGCTGTCACAAAGTGGGCAAACTATTGGTTCACTTTTAGTTGTTTTTGGAATTTTATTCAGTCGATAGAAGTGACATCACAGCTGGCTGAAGCGGCAGCATGTTATGCCAACACGGGCAGAGCGAGGCAGCTGATAGAATGGTGCATAGAGTTATTCCAAGAATGGCAAGTAAATTCTTGGATCGCGAAACAAGGAGGATGGGTAAGATTAAGGTTTAATTAAACAACAACACATCATTTCTATGCCACCAACAACACTTGATCACTTATGTAGCAGCAATCTCTTGTAAAAATAAATGTTTTAAAGTTAACTAATATTGTAAACTATCACAAAGTAAAAGGAAAACTTTGGGTTCTAAAACTGACAACTATAAAGGAAAAGTTATAATTTTAACAAATATATTTTACCTAGCCCTAAACTAAAGACGTGAAGTCAATATATTTTCTTGGTAATGCAGAATACAAAATGATGAGTTTAAATACGTTAGAATAAGGATGTACATTACGATTTAACACCCTAAGGGTCCTTTTTATTGTAGTCAGTGCTTCGTGAGACTTTCAACCATATGTTAACTGGCTGACTCACTTATGATCATAAAACTTTGAACTCTGGCAGTCCTTGTCAATGTGTGTCACTCTCCCTAGGCAATTTGTTTAATGGTGAGAAGTTTTAAAAATGTTATTAACTATACAGTACCCAAATGTCATATATATGAATGACATTTGGTAAAACACTGATGAAAGAAGTCTTGCACACAGCAAATGTCACCAACTAGAAAAATATTTGTTTCAGTTTTTCATGCTAAAACCATAAAAATTTATACGATTTTAAAAACTTCTAAAAATCTTTACAGCAACATCATATCTATCGGGCACACGTTCATCATCATTTTATGACTCAAAATACTCTGCAAAATTATGCTTATATAATTCTAACAATATAATATATAATTCTTCATCTGCATCACAATCACCTATGACATACCAAAAACGGGTCATACCAATTTTTTTCACGATATCCTCCCAGTAAAATTGTTATTATAATGAAAAAAGTAGATAGAAATATTTTAAAAAAGGAAATAAAAATTTGGGTTTAACACCCGTGCGAGAATTAATTTGATTAGTTCATACTGTTACTTAGAAACAATATTTGTAAACAGAGCCATGTGGATGCTGGTGTTCCGGCCGTTAGGG
Organism: Watersipora subatra; assembly: GCF_963576615.1. Taxonomy (NCBI): domain Eukaryota; kingdom Metazoa; phylum Bryozoa; class Gymnolaemata; order Cheilostomatida; family Watersiporidae; genus Watersipora; species Watersipora subatra. The sequence continues at coordinate 26,157,862 of NC_088714.1, forward strand.
TTTCTGACACATCCTACGCAATGCTGGAATACCGACCATCTTGGTTCAAAGCGTAAAGTATGTTTAAGAGGTTTTCTAGTGATCAGAACAAATTATTTTATTACTATGTCTTTGTTGTAGATGATGATAACAACAGCAGAAGCAAAAGACCCTAACAAGCTTAAAGTCTTTCAAGCTGTTAGAAAAAACGAAAAGCCGAAGTGGAGTCCAACATCAGAGCTAACCATGCAAAATATAAACTCTGAAAGTGATGGTGAAATAGAGACTGCATCTGGTGATGCTTCAAATGGTAGAAACTCAGTTTCCATAAAACAAAAACCTACGCTAACATTTCCATCAGCTCCAGATTTTAGTCTGGTAGAGTCTGAAAACTTGACAAGCCACGAGAGAGCTATAAACAATGTGAGACTTCAATGCTTCTGTCTAGTATCTGATGTCAGTAGAAAAATCTGTCTTTTGTGAAAATGGTTTTAGTACAGAGAACTTAATTTTAGTCAGGTGTTTTGTGGACCAACATATATGATTTATTGAGTAGTAATAGAAGTCAATAAAAAGATCAAGTATTGAAGCTATAGTGATAAAGCTGATTATTTACTATAGGCAGGGCATCATTACACTTTTTGGAGTCGGCAACTTCTGAAAAATTTTATTTAAGGTTTTTTCTTTTTTCTATATGTACCCCAGTTATCTTATTTAAATATCTAACAATATGTATAACTGAGTAGGAGTACGCAATAATTCGCCGCCCAAGACCTTTTCTAGTATTTTAATGTTTCTGAATCTGACAGCCGAATCTTACTTCACATCAAACATGTTAGACATGATGTGCTAAAATGTTTTACTTCGGTGTTAGATTTCTTTGCAGGTAACCACTATAATGTTTACCATGTTGTTCACAGTTTATTAAACTCAGCCTATACAAGGTAACTCCAATACTAGATAAATACTCACCAAGTACCAAACTACATGATATATATTTTGTTATGTAAGGACTCTGAAACTACATTTTAATAACATATAGTATCTGTATATCTAAAAATTTACAGGGATTATGCATTTGATGGGCATTTTTCTGGCTAGCTTATCTATACATAGACATGGTAAAGTTAATCTATATACATAAACATAGTAAGGTTAATCTATACATAGACATAGTAAGGTTAATATAAAGGCATCTAAAGCCAATCTATAAAAGCTGCCACTCTGTGGATACATAAACCAGATTAGGAACAATGTTCTATCAATTCTAGTGGATAGACATGGGCAAGAGTGATGGATTGTACTAATGAATCAAACTTGATTTTAGGTAGGAGAACCAATGGTAAAGCTTGAGTGGTATGACTCATCCCAATCAGAATTAGATGACTGTACAAAGGGAGAGACAAACGAAAACTTTACAAATCTACACTGGTGTTCGCCGCGCATAGAGCCCAAAGTTAGAGAAGAGGAAAGCAAAGCTTTTATGAACAAAGTAAGTGTAACATATACTTGGAAAGCTCTAAACATGGGGCATACTGTTTTAGCTTTATGTCAGAGTTTATTTGTTTGGATGGTTACTTTGAACTTTAAGTAATAATTTATGGTAAGGTCACAAGTCAACATTAAACTTACTCAAAACTATGTCTTGATTTACAGCCACAAGCGATGTCAAAAAATCTTTCAAAGCCTCTACGGATTCCTATGGTGGCTGCGGAGGAATGTGATCAGAGGCCTACAGCATCATATGCTACTATAATGCACCCAAAAAGAGACATGAAACTACGTACAACTGTAAATCATCCAAAAGGAGACTTCAACGTGGATAACGGATCGTATTGCAAGGAAATCGGAGATTTGCCTCTGTCACAGCAATATCTGCAGAAAAAATATTCTCAGGTTAAAACACTTTCTTGATGCTTACTTGAATCATGTAACAGTTGCACTTAGAACTCACATATGAAACTCATGGATGTTTATTGCAGTGGCCTGGAGACTATGAGAATGATGAAGATTATTCTCAAGAGGAATTATCGGCAGCCAATGAGAGCACCTGGGGATACAGTTCGCCTTCAACTTACACCTATCGCTAGGCTGCAGCATCCTTACTCTTCATCTCCGGTGCAGGATAAGCACATGGCAGATGTCGTCATTGAGATATCATTTATTCTCTATTCCCAAATTTACAGATTCTATGTGCTTATTCTTGTTGCAAATAAACCTGTACATCCATTTTATTTAAAATATAAGTATATCTGATCAATGATATAATATTGATTAGTTTTATCAAAACACCATCAAGTTGAGCTGTAATGAAATCAAATTAGTAGATCAAAGAATTTGTTTTTTTTAAGCATTCTATATAACTCTAATTGGTTCTTAATATCTATTTAAGCCTAGTTATTTAGAAAAAATTACAACAAAACCAGACAACACGGGCAAACATTTTCTTAGATTCAACAATCTTTTTAGTGCGATAAGTACATGTACTTGTTTCGTACGTTGTTTTAAAAGTTATGTGTGAAATATCTAGATTACTGTAGTATACGTATAGACCTACAACCAAACGAGCGGAGCGAATGTTTTGAGAGTTTTTATGATAAATTCATGTGCACACAACTCACGAAAATTGTTCATCAACAATGTCGCAAACCCTTGTATCTAAATCTCATCAACAAAGTTAACCACTTTTCTGTGGAGTCGTTTAAGTATAATAACGATACAAAACACATATAAGCCTATTTAAATATATTACCAAGTCTTTGAAAAGTGTCGACATATTCTTAAAACTTACCCATCTGAACGGATTATACACAAATAGACAGATTAATTTAGCCAAAAATCGTTATTAAAACTTGCTAAGCCTTACTTTTTATCAAAATTAAGACCGGCAATTGAAACGCCGAGCAACAGAGAATAGAACCATTAAGTCGTGCGCAGTTCATGAAAGAATAACTTGCACATTTCACCAGTCTATAGCATTGGCGAATTGCCGAAGGTTTCTGTAACTAACGTAGGAGTACTAAAATCGTTTCTTCTTTGCCGATTTCAAAGTAACTGACATTTTGGAGACTCTTGAGTACTTTGGTATTCTAACTGATGTCCAAAGCAGTGAAAGCAAAGGAAATGACGATATTTTTTTCTGACGATTCTTATGAGGTTATTACAATATTTAATTATAAGTTTGGATGACTATTGAAGTGTTATAGTCCCACTAACAACATCGATGATGGGCAATATGTTACTGTTATTATTTTTTCTAAATAGTTTTGTTAAATAGACTTTCTAAAAATCTACATAAATATCACAACTTCTTGATATTGTTAGCTATGACGTTTTTAAATGTAAACAAAATTGTGCATTGGTTTTCTATTTTTACTATATTAATAATATTGGTTATTCTAATAATATCAGTGCATCTTACTTCTAATATTGGCCAATATTGCATTTCTCCTATTGCAGGGGGAGAGATATAAACATATAATATTTTCCTTTCGTTATTGCTGTTTGTTGTATATAATAACACCCAGTACATTACAGCTACCATTTCAGCTACCATGGCAGCTACCATTGCAGTTATCCTATTGCACTGCAATGCCATTTGACTGCTAAGATTGCATTGCTCAACCATCAGTACCCTTTCTTTTTTCCAATATCACTTTGGTCGTGGGCTGTATGACAGAGGAATTTCTAGTTACTTCTCTAGTTACCTCTCTAATTACCTCTCTAGCTACCTCTCTAGTTACCTCTCTAGTTACCCTTCTAGTTACCTCTCTAGTTACCTTTCTAGTTACCTCTCTAGTTACCTCTTTAGTTACCTCTCTAGTTACCTCTCTAGTTACCTCTCTAGTTACCCTTCTAGTTACCTCTCTAGTTACCTCTCTAGTTACCTCTCTAGTTACCTCTCTAGTTACCTCTCTAGTTACCTCTCTAGTTACCCCTTTAGTTACCTCTCTAGTTACCTCTCTAGTTACCTCTCTAGTTACCTCTCTAGTTACCTCTCTAGTTACCTCTCTAGTTACCTCTCTAGTTACCTCTCTAGTTATCTCTCTCGTTACCTCTCTAGTTGTCTCTTTAGTTACCCCTCTAGTTACCTCTTTAGTTACCTGCAGTTAACTCTTTAATCACCTATTTAACTACCTCTCTGGTTACCTCTTTAATCGCACACATAAACAAAACAGCCTCAATTGTTTAAAATCAATGCATACAAGTTACATTTTGATGGTTTGGTATACACACTTGACATAACGTTTAGTCATACCAGACTTAACTTGATTAAGGCGACGCAGTGTATAATATAAATGCAGTAAATAAATAAGTCTCAAGACAATTATGCTAGTGCATACACGAACCGTAAAATTATAATAAAAAAGTAATCAAAATACGAATTATCTTTGCTGGTATACCTACAGTTTAAAAATCTTTCACATCTGTTTTTTAGTGTTTCTTTATTCCATTGTAACATAACGAATTGGAAAAGTACAGCTTAGAGGATAAGGGTGTAAAAAGGTTTTTATAGCACAACACTATGCTTGATAAAATTGGATCAGTCAAATTGGGTCAGGAAATAATTACAAAGAATTAAATAATTACATGTATTCATTGTAAAGAACTTATCTCATAATTATCACAAAGATTCAGAGACACTCGACACCAGTAAAGCTAAGCAGCCTTGGAATCCCAATGTTCAAGTTTTTACTTATCAATTCTATAACACTTACCAAAAGCTGTACAACCACAGACTGAGTGACAAATCAACAAACTTCTAAAATTTATACATTCAAATGTAAATATAAAATTAACTATTTATATTTTCATGACAAGAATATGGATATGTGAATTGTTCTCATTTTCATGTTCTAGTAATTAAACCCTGAGTTTAAAGCTTTACAAGGATATCTTGCACTACTCTTTTCTACTACAGTCTTGCTGTCTATAGCATTCAACACAACTGAAAAGTTAAAATGTGAAAATGTAAAAAGTATCGTTCTCAAGTGTGCCATTAACTAAACAAAGTTTTAAACTTTTATTATTCTCCAGCAAACTTGCGTTAAGCAGCTAGTCTTATGATGTATGCATGTATATAGCGGTAGTCACTGTAATGAAACCACGGTTGTCGATTATACAACCATAGTCATATTATAAATGTACTGCATCATCGTGTTATATTAAGTGCTTAAATAACACAGCTTTCAAAACCATATCTAGTATACTGCGTTTACAACAAGGGGTTCATTAATAGAAATGTGAGTTCTATAGTAAGTTGTCGCTGCTCTTGCACTTGTTTTTTTTATTTTGTTCTCATGAAACTGTTAATACTAAGAAACTGTGGTACCTTGTGGAAGAAATGTTGAAAAATATGGCTTGATTACCACAATAAAGATTGCTCATATATACAGTAATGCAGAATTTATGACGTTTAAGTATTTACGTTCAACAATTTTATCATACTTGAGTACAGTTTGATCTCGTTGTGTGAACATAAAATTGTTAAGCCATCTGTTGCTATGCTTTAGCGTTTGGGAGTTTGGTCAAGCAAAGCCTAGCAAAATACTAACTTGATTAAAGACTTATGTATATGGTAGTCCACTCTACCTGCTGATATATTACACAAGGGAGTATACGTTTGTGGCAATGTCTGAAATTTTGTAAAAACTAAAGCATGTCGCACTTACCTATTTTATAATAAGCCTTAATCTATTTCATTTTTTTAACCCATCGTCAATTACTTTAGCACACATAGGTTGTGCTATGTAATAATTACTTACTTTGTTATAAATCTAATCTAACAGTAAGTAGGAAATGAATCTGTAGAAAGTAACTGAACAGACAAACATATATTTGAAATAAAACGGATGCAGAGTTTTATGTGCAATAAAATAAGCACATAAAGTTTCTACATTTGTGAACGGAATAGAAACAATATCTCAATGGAGACATCTGTCATGTGCTCATCGCACAATGAAGATTAAGAGTAAGGATGCTGCAGCTTAGCGATAGGTGAAAGTTGAAGGTGAACTGTATCCCCAGGTGCTCTCACTGGCTGCCGATAGTTCCTCTTGACAATAATCTTCATCATTCTCATAGGCTCCAAGCCACTGCAATAAACATCCATGAGTTTCATATGTGAGTTCTATGACTAACTGTTACATGATTCAATTAAGCATCAAGAAAATATTATTACTTGAAAATCTTCTCCTCGGGGATATTGATATGAGGGAGTCAACAATTTGGATTTTTTGATATAAGGTTGATTATCCATATAGAAATCCCCTCTTGGATGATTTACTGTAACATGTGGTTTCGTGTCTCATTTTGGGTCAATTATGTTAGCGTCATATACATGTAAGTGTGGGTCTCTCGGTTTGGGTCTACTTGCTGACTTTCGCAGTGGTACGCTTGTTTGCAATGTGTTAATTGCAGCATCATACTGTTCTCTACCGCTTTCTGAATGGTTCATTTTATAGTATGATGTCGTGATTTACATGTTGGTTCGTGATCTGTTATTCCATTACAGATTTGTGAGGCTCTCAGCGGATGGTTTATTGGAACATCTTACAGTGAAAATCGTTTTGGTTGGAGATTTTCTGTGACACTGCCTCTTCATGCTGTTCTGTCTGAAAAGCCTGCCACTCTGTAGCCACCTGCGCCTGTCATTTCATAAACTAGTCTGGCTCTATTATTCTGAATGATATTCGGTCCTCTTTCATCTTGACAACTCGCAGAGGTCTGCCCATTTTCGATTTTATTGTAGTACGTCAATCGGCTGTCAACATTGCATCGATTTTGAGAATGCGCCTTTACTCTCAAATCGATGTTGGGCGGATCACATTCTGTTGTGATTGGAATCATTTAAGGCTTTGAAGAGACTTTAGGCACTGTTTGTGGCTATAAAGAATAATCACGACGTAGTTTTGAATAAATTATTACTATATTTTCAAAGTTAATATCTAACAAATAAAATTTGATACGAAGCTAAAACAATACATCCTGACTCTAGAGCTTTACACGTATATTTTGCACACCTCTTTTCTACCATCGTCTTGCTGTCTATAGCATTCAACACAACAGAACTTGATACAACAGTGTTCCTATACTGTATTATGCACCAGCAGAGTAGGAGCTTGCATAGACTAACTTTACTATGTCTATGTATAGACTAACTTCTCTATGTCTATTGATAGATTAACGTTACTATATCTATGTATTATATTACTTTTACTATATCTATGGATAGACTAAATTTACTATGTCTATGTATAGATTAACTTCACTATGTCTATGTATAGATAAGCTTTGCTACGTCTATGTATAGATTAACTTTATTATGTCTATGTATAGATTAACTTTGCTATATACGAGCATAAATTAACTTTACCATGTCTATGTATAAATTAACTTTATTATGTCTATGCATAGATTAACTTTACCATGTCTATGTATAAATTAACAAGTATCATTCAAGGAAGCATCAAGAAAGTTGTTTAACCTGAAACTCTTTTTGTGGATATCGATGTGAAGGGAGTAGCATTCTAGATATTTTGTTGTAAGGCAGGTTTTCTGCATCAAAGTCTTTTTTTGGGTGATTTACACTAAAATGCTGTTTCATGTCTTTTCTTGGACAAATTGTGGTAGCATTATGTTGCTGCAGGCCTCGCTGAAGCTGACCTATTGTAGAATTGGTGTGGCTGTCCTCTTGGCAATTTGTTTATTGTAGTATAATGTTGTGGTATACACATTTGTGAGATTTTTGTAGTTGGCTCATTTTCATATCATGCAGTGGTTTATCTTTCTGTTTGTATATATTTGTAGCATCACATCTCCGCAATCCTATTTCTGGAAGGTTTGCCACTTTATAGCAGTATGTGCATAACATTTCACTTGCTGGCGTTACTCTGGTTTGCATCCTATTTGGCCATCTTTTATTTTTATCAGCTGTAAATGTCTGATTATATTCTTCTTTATTATTGCATGTTCATCGGCCCTCAACACGGCATCGATTTTGAAAGTGGGCTTTCTCTTCCAACTCAATGTTGCCTAAATCACATTCTTTCACAGCTGCGTTAAGAATCCTCCAAGGCTTTGAATGGTCTTTCACCATTGCTACTGGCTGTAAAGCATCATCAAGGCATGATTTGAAGTAAATTTAAATACCCTTATTAGTTTGCTATAAGCTATTACTATAGCTTCAGCTACAATCTAAACAAACATATTTTTATGTAAAGCTAAAACATTTCATTCTGGATCTAAAGTTTGGCAAGTATATTTTACACTTACTTCTTTTGCAATAGCCTTGCTTTCTATAGCAGATTCAACTCGATTGTACAATAGATATCCTCTCATGCCAGCAACGCTTTCCTTATTTCTAACTTTGGGTTCTACGTGCAATGAATACCAGGGGGCATTCATGAAGTTTTCAGTTGTGTCTTGCTTTGAGCTGTCCTCCTTTTTTGCTTGAGAAGATTGGGATGCCTTCTGTCTAACAAGCCTTCTCATTGGTTCTCCTGTCTAATAGCCAGTTTAGTCGTTACTACTGTTTATGACTCTCATTGATGTCCTCACAGCTAGAGCCGATAGAATATTTTTTCTAGTTTGTTTTACGTACCAGCGGGATTAGCAGCTTTTATATATTAGCATCGCTATGTTTATGTATAGATTAACTTTACGTTGTCTATGTATAGATTTGCTTTACCATGTCTATGTATAGATTAACTTTCATGTCTGTGTATAGATTTGCTTTAGTATGTCTATGTATAGATAAGCTAAACAAAAACACACCCATCTTTTATGCATGAACACTGTATATTTGTAGATATGCATGTACTACATGTTACTAATGTTATGTGTACAGTAACAGATTCTGAACTACCTTGTGTATTAAACTGTACACAGGGTAGTTTCAGATTCCCTACATAACAAAATATATATCATATAGTTTGGTACTTGATAATTGTTCATTTCGTCTTATGCATTTCTATAAACTTAAGAGTTATTTTACATATGCTGACTTTTTATGTGTGAACAACATGTTACGTATTTTATTGATAACCTGCAAATCAGTAGAATAAAGCAATAAAATATAGGCAGCACATCCCTAACATGTTTGTTGTAAAGCGAACACATGGTTATCCTAGCCAAAGTCATTAAAATACTAGATAAGGTTTTTGGACAGTGGATTATTCTGCACTACCACTCAGTTACACATATTGTTAGATTTTTAGATACATTTTCTGGGGTATGCATAGAAAATCAACAAACATCTTTAACCAAGTTTTACAAAAGTCGCTGACTCCAGAAAGTGTAATAACATGCTGCCTATAGTAATTAATCCGCTGTATCACTGTAATAACGATAGTTGGTATTTTTATTGACTTTAATTACTACTCTTAAACAAGCATGCCAATAGATCATGTTGGTCCACAAAACCATTACACCTTATAAAATTAAATTGCTTTTACCAAAATCCTTTTCTCTAAAGATATAGTCCCCATCACTGTGGTCAGATACTAAACAGAAACATTGAAGTCTCACATGAATTGTGGAGCTTTCATCAACTATAGTCAAGTGGTCCAACTCTACCATGCCGTCATCTGTCTTTGCCGGGAATGTTTGTATAAGCTGCTGTTTTATGAAAGTTGAGTTACAGGTTGAAAGGTCTGTTACAGTCCTTGGCTCTTGCAGTTGTTATCATCATCTACAACAAAGTCATAGTAATATAATGTTATATTGAAATCACTAGAGGATTTCTTTAAAATGCTTTAAAAGCATGGGTGAGTTTTAAAAGCATGAGTAGCTTTAAAAGCATGGGTGAGTCTGCCATTTTACATCTACAGTGTAGATGAAGGTATCAAGAAGCACTGATTATGATAAAGAAAACCCTTAGAGAGTTGAATGTTAATATACACTTTGCTCCTGATGTATTCAAACATTATGGTGTAATCAGCATTAGCAAAAAAATATATTGATTTCAGCATGTCTGTAGTTTAGGTTTAGCTCAAATTTAATTGTTAGAATTACGCATAAAACAAATCTTCTTTTATAATTTTTAGCTTTAAAATCAAAAGTTGTACTTTTATTTTGTGATGATTTGCATCATTGAGATGATGCATTATTGTTTAATTAAACTTAAATCTTACCCATCCTCCCTGTTTCTCGATCCAAGAATTTACTGGCCACTCTTTGAATAACTCTATGCACCATTCTATTAGCTGCCTCGCTCTGCCCATGTTTGCGTAACATGCTGCCGCTTCAGCTAATTGAGAGGTCACCTCCATCGACTGGATAAAATTTAAAAATTCAGCTAAAAGAAGATTATAGGTGGTCAATTTTGTGACAAGTTACTGAGGAAAGCTGTTATATTCTTTTTAATGATTATTGTAAACTATGGATCTTTTTTATAACTGAAAACTGGAAGCAAGTTTCGGTTTGTTTTGGCAATTCTAAGCGGTAGTCTTTACTTGGTGACTTTTACCAGTGCTACAGCATCTTCTCAAAGTCAACAGGTGATGTCAGCAGTAATAGCAAATCTCACAGCAGGTCATCTCAGCATCAATATTACACCTTATAGCTGGTGATGTCGGCATCAATATTACACCTTAGAGCAGGCGATGTCAGCAGCAATATTACACCTTAGAGCAGGTGATGTCAGCATCAATATTACACCTTAGAGCAGGTGATGTCAGCATCAATATTACACCTTATAGCAAATGATGTCGGCATCAATACTACACCTTCTAAGTGGTGATGTCAGTAGCACTAATATATCTAACAGCAGGTGATGTCAGTAGCACTAATATATCTAACAGCAGGTGATGTCAGTAGCACTATTATATCTAACAGCAGGTGATGTCAGTGGCACTATTATATCTAACAGCAGGTTATGTCAGTAGCACTATTATATCTAACAGTAGGTGATGTCAGTCGCACTATTATGTCTAACAGCAAGTGATGTCAGTAGCACTATTATATCTTACAGCAGGTGATGTCAGTGGCACTAATATATCTAACAGCAAGTGATGTCAGTGGCACTATTACATCTAACAGCAGGTGATGTCAGTAGCACTATTATATCTAACAGCAGGTTATGTCAGTAGCACTAAAATATCTAACACCAGGTAATACAGTAGCGCTATTATATCTACCAGCAAGTGATGTCAGTAGCACTATTATATCTAACAGCAGGTGATACCAGCAGCTATACTAGCCTTTCAGTTCTAACCACAAACTAATATGGATGTCAACAGACGGTTTTGAACCTGCAGTTATAGGAATGTGACCACATCACTGAGATTATACGTTTGCATATAGATTATAGGCTTGCATATAGAGAGTAGGTACATGTATGTAGCATGTAAGCATGTACACGGTAGTCTTAACAACTTTTCCCAGGGCTACAGCATTAACTCCAATCTCAAAGCTTGCTGTGACTCATACAACTCTTCCGTTACCAACCTGATGTATATCATTTGGAAACCACTCATTGTATATAACAAGCAACCGCTGCTTGGACACTCCACTATATAATCAGAATGTAATCCTAATAGTAAATCTAATAGGATTTCTAGAAAAAAAGTTTCTCATCATGGCAAGACACGACCAAGAGTAGGCAAGATTGATTAATGGTCCTCTGTGTGCAAAAAGCAGTACGACATGTTTTTAATGTAGGAGTTATGAGCCTTTGTATCCTCTACATCCTTTCGATACAAATGATTTCGCTTCTTGAAGCTACCGCAAAGCTTTTGAATGTTTGCATGCCACAAATTAGTTTCAGATAAAAGTAGACAAACACAATCTCATTTCATTTCATAAATATTTTAGAATGAAATTATATGTTATTTGTTTTTACTAGTTGATACAAGCACAAAGCCTTACCAATATTTCTCAAAGTTTTCATTACTTCATGTTCCGCTAGACTGTTTCCTAAAAATGCATCTTCTTTTTCATGGCCACTTTCTACATGGCTGAAATTACCATTGAAGTAAATATAGAAATTTCAGAAATATTAATGGCAATCTTCGTTTTTTCGTGACCTCTTTCCATCATTGTCGGCCTTTTTTGTAAACAACTTTATCGTTAAAAACACAAAGCTTTTACAATTAATTTTTAAAAACAATGTTTTTGTTTGCACTTTTTTTATTATAGTATCAAAACAACACCAAAAGATACTATTGAATAAGAGAATGACGATCGTTTTCTACAAATGTGGCGGCTTTTCGTTAACGAGCGCATGTGCAAACGGCTAGATAACGTCAAAAAATTCGATGGACAGCTGTTAGTATTACACACTTGAACAACAATAACGGATAGCTAAAGCTTACTTTATTTTGTTAGTTATCCTCTCTCTGTGCATGCTGTATAAATACAGATAGTTTCACCAATGGTGTCACTGTTTTTATATGCTATATTACCAAGTTTATCGCTCACAAAAAATGACAGATCGCCAAGCCTGGATCACCATTTTGACTTTTGTGTCAACACTTTGATTTTCTGCCAAAGATAAACTTTTTACTTGAATCGAATATTAATATACATTATATATTATACATTATATACATACTAAATAATTCAACTGCAGGCTGGTTTCTGCTACATTGTCAGAGCCAGTAATGCTTTTGACAGCCCAGCTGTTAGATTGTAGGACTCTATCAGGCTGGTAGATTATTTAGTTTGTTTACTAACAACAAGGACCTATCACCAAGTCCTGACTACTTCACACACTCGCTGCAGGTTTAAATGTGAAACAATATATTCTGTTGGCAATATTAAAAATACGCTCACCGGTACTCCACATGGGCCGTAATCGCTGCTCTTGTTGTGAGTTTGCAAGAATTTAACATTATGTCTCGTTTGCAATGATCATCTCGACAATAGTGAGTGTTCATCTGCTGTACACAAGAACAGCAATTTCTGTGATGTCATCAAAGTGTGACATGATCTTTCCAACATGCTGAATAGTAAGCATATATACAAGAGAGCACGAATCATTGTTGGTACATAGCTAGTAAATACCATTATATAGTATAGAGGTAACGTGACAGATGATTCGCATTTCTAAATCATTGCATGAAAGTTAATATTGGACAAGCTGATTGCGCAAACTACACAAACAAGAACCATAAAAACCCCAGAAAAAGATTTGTGGTTCCATGAAATGAATACATTAACATCGACCATCTTGAAAATAATTTAAAAAATTAAGTTCACCTGCACAAAAACTGGAAGTCTGTGCATAAATTTGTGGGAGGAGAACTGTGCTTGTGAGTTACCCTTACATAATTGGATCATTTACCAAGAACTACCGTGTGGTGAAGTTTCAAAGTCCCAAGAACAAAGCATGTCATGAGCACTGCACCGCACTTGTCAGGACCACTGTACCGCACATGTCAGGACCGCTGTATCACACATGTCAGGAGCACTGTAGCGCACATGTCAGGAGCACTGTACCACACATATCAGGAGCACTGTACCGCATTTAATCAACTTAATCCAATCTAAAAGAATAAATCACCGCCAACAGAGTTTTTCAGTTCAACAAGAAAATCTGCCAATTCATGGACAGTAACGTAATGACTACACAGTTTTGCAAGACCAAAATATGAAAAGGTAAATTTTTGTTTTTTGCTGATTTAACAACTTATCTCAACATCTTAAACTTATAGCTCTAGGAGTGTGATCACATGATCACTGACATGTATGATGCTGTGAGGCTCTTTAAGTGAGACTTCCATTATGCAAGACACAAATGAACCGACCAAATTTTCTTCTTGCGAAGTAATGTTGAAACAAGTTGGGATCAAAGTGTTTCCAAACGCATTTTACAGACTTCTATAAAGCAAAGTTAACTCACCATGGCAACATGTTGCTCAAGTAGGCCGGATTGTTTAAAGGTCCTCTTTTAGAAAAAACGGTTGCGACATATTTCTAAAATAAGAGTGACAAGACCATGGATACTTTCCATCCTTTTGATATAAATGGTTTGTTCTCTTGAAGCCACCACAAAGTTTCTGAACATTTGCATGCTGCAAGTTATTTTTAGTTAAAAGTAAATAAACAAGGTAAAATAACTTCTTATGTTATTACATAAGGAAATTAGAATAAAATATAAGTTACTTGTTTTTACTAGTAGATACAAGCACAAAACTTACCGATATTTCTCAACGTTCTCATCACTTCATGTTCCGCTAAACTGTTTCCTAAGAAGGCATCTTCTCTTTCATGACCACTTTCTACAATCCTAAAACTGTTACCAAAGTAAATATATAGAGCTTACAGGTTCTTATAGCATTAAGCGCAGCTTTGTCAAAAGAAAGTCAATTTACTAAAGCTTTACTGCTAACAGTTCCCAAAGCAAGATTATTACTTTAATTTCTGTGGTAATATTGTTTGTTCTGTTCTAACAGTATTGTTCCTGTCAGCAACATTTTACCTAGCAGCAGGTGGTCTCTGCAGCAATATTACACTTTACTGCATGGGATGTCACCAGCAGTATTACACCTTACAGCATGTGATGTCATCATTAATATTACACCTTTCAGTTTTACCTGCTAAAAATGCCAATAAACCTAATAGCTAATCTCAACATCTCAAACTTGCAGCTAAAGAGATGTCACCATATCATCATTGTCATGTATAATGCAATTTAGGCTCTTCGAGTAAAGCTGTCATTATGGGAGGCACAAATGTGCTGGTGCAGCTTGTCTCACTTTCTTTTTTGCAAGTGATGTTGAACTAAGTTTGCTCAATTTTTGTCTCAAATGCGGACATTGCTGACAAACTAAGCGCACCGTGAACTGAGCTAGCATGGATCTTTAGAAACTTGGATACTTTGAAAACTGCATGTGTAAAGATGCAAAGGAAGGTGATTGAGCTGTAGTGAAATGAGATACTAAAGGTAAAATATGACACTCTATTCTTGAAACAATGTCCAGCTTTGCCCAGCTTCATCCATCTACATGCGGCTAAAACCTTGGACATGTTTGTAAACAAACATTTATTTGAGAAGCTTCTTCCAGCAATAAAAAATCGAAAGGAAAATGGTTGGTTTTACTGATGAAAATTTGCAGTCCATCTGAGAATCTCCCCAATACAGGACCTCGCACCAAATGTAAATGAACTTGATGCTACAGAACATGTCAAGCATCCAACTTGTACTAATGACACAGCCTGTTCCAAGAGCAATACTTCTCAACGCATTCATCACCGGATGTTTCGCTGAATGATTTCTCAAAAAATACTTCTTCTTTTTCATGACAACTTTTTACAAACATAAAATACAATCAAAATAAATATATCAAAAGCAAGTTTATACAGCATATATACCCAGATAACAGTTTCCCAAAGTGTTTTGATTTGTTGTTAGTACTTTGTTAGTGCCTCAGTATCTTATATGACTTTTCAAATATCTAATGACCTTGTGGAATATGCCGGTGCCTGTCTATAGGCACCTAATCAGTTGTTTTATCAGCCAATACTACTTTAGCTTTTAGCAATGTTGAGATGGTTAGTTTCAGCACCAAATTGAAGTCTGTGAATACCTAATTATTTGAGTGTCTTGTCATATTCATCTAGATGCGTGTACAGCATTCCATTGCATTTGTGTGTCTTTGGTGTATTTCTGTTGCGGTCTTCAGTGACCTTAAACAAGTTTTGCTGTCTGATTATTCTTTGTCCCTGGAACAGTTACATATCAGACATCTTTACTAGGAAACTTACCATCAGCCATTGCATACTTCAACACGCTTCTTAGTTTGAGTGATATACTATAAAATAATACTAGGTGAATACCCAGCATTTCACGGGTAATAAAACAGGTTTTGCATAGAAAAAATATTTTTAATCCATATATACAATGTTTACTATTCTAACTTTTAAATGAGAGTGTTTGTTTTTTTTCTGTGTGTGTCCGACCAATGCATAATTCAAATATTTGACAGCTTGAAGCAGAACTAAAATAAATTACTAAAAAAGAATTTCTTTGTGTCCTACACATTAAATCAAGATTTAAAACAGCTTATAAACAATAGCGGGTAATATAGTTGCCATCGGCTAAGATTCTTTACCCAATAAATTGGAGTAACTTGAGCTAACATAGGCTAGTTTAAATCTTTACAAATATAAGGTTGGTGTCAGTCGGTCTAAAGCCAGCAAACCCATACATTTGGCAGATGCACAAATGTGATGGAAGCTCACTGCCATTAAGCCTCGCAGCACCCATGCCGCAACGTCCGGGAATAATTGCACTTGTAATAGTTACCCACCATGATCTTTCAAGCAATAGTCATTTTAAGCATACTAGTAGTAACCAAGAATACTTTTGCAAGCCCTTGTAACTGTGCATAGTTTATTTGGTGTAATAAGTAGGGCCTGCATTATTACATAGTATGGCAAGGTGGTCGGGCGGCATAGTGTATAGTGCATCTGTGAAGCAGTACCGCTGTTTTCAAGTTCAACTCTAGTGCAAAGTGTTTTTCCATGCATATTTTATCACTGTAACTGGACATACGACACACATATGAGAAACGCACAACAACAGACAACGATAAATAGATGGCGAAAGATGATGACCAAAAACGAATAATGGACAACCAAAGACGGATGACGGATAACAAAAAACAGATGGCAAAAGATGGATGACAATAGTCGAACGACACAGAACGGGCCACGAAAGATGGGTGATTGACAGGCAGACAACAGATGACGAAAAACAGATGACAGACAGAGGACAAAAGACAGACAAGGAAAGACTGATGAAAAACCAAAGACAGACGACAGGCAGATGACCAAACAGACAGACAGGAGACAGATGACAAAAAAGAGATAATGAAAGACAGACAGCAAAAAACAAACAAAAGCCAGGCAGACGACAGGCGGACGACAGGCGGACGACAGGCGGACGACAGGCGGACGACAGGCGGACGACAGGCGGATGACAGGCGGACGACAGGCGGACGACAGGCGGACGACAGGCGGACGACAGGCGGATGACAGGCGGACGACAGGCGGACGACAGACGGACTACAGGCGGACGACAGGCGAACGACAAGCGGACGACAGGCGGACGACAGGCGGATGACAGGTGGACGACAGGCGGATGACAGGCAGACGACAGGCGGATGACAGGCGGACAACAGGCGGATGGCAGGCGGACGACAGGCGGACAGCAGGCGAATGACAGGCAACGCCGGGTAGCACAGCTAGTAATAAAACATAAAAGTTATA
This sequence comes from Watersipora subatra, assembly GCF_963576615.1. Taxonomy (NCBI): domain Eukaryota; kingdom Metazoa; phylum Bryozoa; class Gymnolaemata; order Cheilostomatida; family Watersiporidae; genus Watersipora; species Watersipora subatra. Next base: position 26,175,055 of record NC_088714.1, read on the forward strand.
AAACCACAGTGAGTTTTAACGCAATACCATTTCCATCTGTATGATGTTATACTTTATAAAATTTGTATTATGACAACTTGTATAATTTATCAACATTACAAAATTATTTCTTCTCCAAGTTCATTTTGAAGAAGATAACTACAAATTGAAATTCTTAAAGAATTTTCATTCTGTGTTTTTATGAATGCCCAAATAATAATGCGAGTAATCATGCGAGTATTGCTTACTTTAGATTTCATTTAATTTCAAAAATAATTCACTCCTTTTTCTATTTACCTTTCAGCAATAGAAACATTTCTTAATAAGTTTGTCTGTCGGTTTCACTGCTTTGTGCTAGTAGAGCTACTATTTATAGCAGTATCAACTTCAATCAAGTCTTATCCACTTTTTTCCACGAGTAAGAGAAAAAACAAAATTGAGAGCAAAGAGCGCAGAGAGTGCAGAGAGTGTAGAGAGTGTAGAGAGTGTAGAGATCGCAGAGAGCGCAGAAAAGGCAAAGAGCGCAGAGAGTGTAGAGAGCTTATACCATTGTTCATATACCTTGTTATAAGGACAATGGTATAAGCTTGGACCTTGTTCATATATCTTGTTCCAACTTGTCATATTGGAACATAATCGAATACCTTGTAATATTGTAACATATTCACATACCTTGTCATATTAGAACATAATCATATACTTTGTCATGTTGGAACATAATCGTATACCTTATCATGTTGCAACATAATCTAATAATAATATACCTAATCACCATGTAAAATAATCATATACCTCGTCATATTGGAACATAATCATATACCTTGTTATAAAGGTTAGCCTTTAATCTAACAGAATAGGCGATAAGGCAACTTTGAATATTTTGATATTCAATGTTGTTGTGTATGGCTGGGTATTGTGACACACTAGATACAGACTATGGCTGGGTATTGTGACACACTAGATGCAGACTATGGCTGAGTATTGTGACACACTAGTTACAGACTATGGCTGGGTATTGTGACACACTAGATACAGACTATGGCTGGGTATTGTGATACACTAGATACACACTATGGCTGGGTATTGTGACACACTAGATACAGACTATAGCTGGGTATTGTGATACACAAGATACAGACTATAGCTGGGTATTGTGACACACTAGATACAGACTATGGCTGGGTATTGTGATACACTAGATACACACTATGGCTGGGTATTGTGATACACTAGATACAGACTATGGCTGGGTATTGTGACACACTAGATACACACTATGGCTGGGTATTGTGACACACTAGATACAGACTATGGCTGGGTATTGTGATACACTAGATGCAGAATATGGCTGGGTATTGTGACACACTAGATACAGACTATGGCTGGGTATTGTGATACACTAGATACACACTATGGCTGGGTATTGTGACACACTAGATACAGACTATAGCTGGGTATTGTGATACACTAGATACAGACTATGGCTGGGTATTGTGACACACTAGATACAGATTATGGCTGGGTATTGTGACACACTAGATACAGACTATAGCTGGGTATTGTGATACACTAGATACAGACTATAGCTGGGTATTGTGACACACTAGATACAGACTATGGCTGGGTATTGTGATACACTAGATACACATTATGGCTGGGTATTGTGATACACTAGATACAGACTATGGCTGGGTATTGTGACACACTAGATACACACTATGGCTGGGTATTGTGACACACTAGATACAGACTATGGCTGGGTATTGTGATACACTAGATGCAGACTATGGCTGGGTATTGTGACACACTAGATACAGACTATGGCTGGGTATTGTGATACACTAGATACACACTATGGCTGGGTATTGTGACACACTAGATACAGACTATAGCTGGGTATTGTGATACACTAGATACAGACTATAGCTGGGTATTGTGACACACTAGATACACACTATGGCTGGGTATTGTGACACACTAGATGCAGACTATGGCTGGGTATTGTGATACACTAGATGCAGATTATGGCTGGGTATTGTGACACACTAGATGCAGACTATGGCTGAGTATTGTGACACACTAGATGCAGACTATGGCTGAGTATTGTGACACACTAGTTACAGACTATGGCTGGGTATTGTGACACACTAGATACAGACTATAGCTGGGTATTGTGACACACTAGATACAGACTAGGGCTGGGTATTGTGACACACTAGATGCGGCCTATGGCTGGGTATTGTGACACACTAGATGCAGCCTATGGCTGGGTATTGTGATACACTAGATACAGACTATGGCTGGGTATTGTGACACACTAGATGCAGACTATGGCTGGGTATTGTGATACACTAGATACAGACTAAAGCTGGGTATTGTGACACACTAGATGCAGATTACATGTAGTTTATTTTGCGCACCAAATGATTTTTCTCGAAGAGAAGCAATACACAAATATATCTGTTTGGTAATTAAATTAGTCTACTTTGCCTTGTACGGTAACAAACAACAGCGTCAGTAAGCCACAACAAGTTTGCTATAGAAGCCTTCACTACAGAAGGTCATGCATTGTGTATGACGCGCTGTTGTGCTGTTTGTTCAGTTTTTAGCCATCGGGCATTTCAAAGCCATTCAGCTCTCTTCAACCATTTAATCATTGTTTCTCCCTCTTCAGATTCAAAGAGGTATCTTTAAACAATGGCTTATATGTCAAGGATTGTGTAGTTGTTACTAGTTAGATGGTAGGAGATTATTTATTCAGGACGTGAACACTTATAATAAAGAACTAGCCATTGCCGTTGTCACGAGCGCAACTTCCTGTATTTACATGACGCCCTTTAACACAAAAACCGGAGGTACACAACTCCTAGTATTATACAATGCAGTGTAACATAACACGAATATAGCACAAGGATTATTTTGTAAATTTTTGTTTTGTGTTCACTGGCATCATCATTCCTTATACTATTGTTCTGTTACACTTTTCACTATACTGCAGCAACTACATTATCATGTTGAAACTTAGTAAGTCATATATTAGCTTGATGCATACCCATAGACTTAGAGTGATTTTCTATAGGAGGATTTTAATTATATGAGAACAACCTTCTAATTATTCTATTGATCTAAAAGCTAATGAGCTAAAAGATATTCATTCCTAGCACATTTGTTGTGAAGCAATACTTGGCTGTCATGGACAAAACCTCTAAAATACTACAGTAAATAAGGTACTTGGCAGAAGGTTATTGTGTACACCCACTCAGTTATAGATATTGTTAGATATTTATATACATAATCTGTGGTATCAATAGGATTTCAAAAATGATCTTAAGCAAAGTTTTGAAGTGGAATGACAGAAGAGAAGTAAGGACAATCACTGTGGAGACCACAACAATGAACATTTGACTAAACTAAAACTAAACCAACAGAAGCCCAAGTAACTTTCACTATACACGTCACACGCCATTTATTGATATTCATAGACTTACCAGCATTATTTATGCTTATGTTGTTTCTACTGCTCTGTATAATTATTCTTAGACTGACGTAAACATGAGTTGTTGTAAAAAGTTTTACTCACAATAGAATCTGTTGCTCTTTTGTAGAATTGTAGATTAAAATATAATCTGTTGCTTTTTTCCTCTTTTTTTGCTTTACTATTGTTGTATGGCCTAATTTGGAAAAAATTTCTATTTGTGGAATGAAATTATTGCCAATAAAGTACTATATATATATATATATATGAATATATATATATGAATATATATATATGAATATATATATATATGAATATATATATATATGAATATATATATGAATATATATATGAATATATATATGAATATATATATATGAATATATATATATATATATATATATATATATATATATATATATATATATATATAATTGGGAAGTCAAATAGTTTACTTATCTTTCAGCTACTGACAGTTTCCTGCTGGCGCATTCTTCAGGCTGTAAGCTTCAACTGGGCAAGATGGTGACTTTTCAAACATCCCTTTCTTTTACGTGATTGGTGGGTTTTGTCGCGCTCTGATTGACTTATTACTAAAATTGCAGAGAAGATAACTCTTAGAATGAGGACAAGATGAGGCAATTTCTGTTCTTTTATTAAGTGTTGACATGTCAGGTTTTTTAATGATGTAATATTTTTCAGAAATACATAAATTGCACCTTTTCCTTAAGTTGCTGTAGGATTTGGCGTGTTTTAGTATAGTCCACTCAAGTTTGAAGTTAATGTCTCGGTCTTTTAGTGCCCATATGTGTTTGCTTAGTTCTGTAGCATTTCTTTTTGAGCTACTATTTATACTGCTTTTATGGTTGCGGTACCTAGTCTTAAAGTCTGTTTCACAAAGTCCGACGTAGGTCTCAGCAGTGTTGCTGTCTAGTCTTGTCACTTGTGCTTGGTAGACTATGCTCTTCTGAAGGCAGTTTTGGTTAAGGGGACAGTCTGATTTTGTTCTACAGTTGCATTTTTTGGTCTCGGTAGTTGGCGGATTTGAAAGGAGCCTGTTGTTATGGTTTTCTATTTTGTTTTTGATGTTAGGCATAGTTGAGTAGCTCAATTTCAAGGTATTTTTGTTAAATATTTTATGTAGAGGGTTTGTCTTTCGGAAGCACTTGTTGATCAGGGTCAGGAATCTTTTTCCTATGTTAGTTTTCACACTTGAATTAAATGGTGGGTTATACCAGGTTATGGTTCGTTGCCTAGTTTGTCTTTTTCTTTTGTTAGTGGAGTTTGTATTTTCATAAGTAAGTATATGATTGTATCCACTGTTTGTCAGAGCGGTCTGGTACGGTTGACCGCTAGCTTGCGGTTGACCAGAGCGGTCTGGTACAACCATACCAGACCGCTCTGACAAACAGTGGATACAATCATATACTTACTTATGAAAATACAAACTCCACTAACAAAAGAAAAAGACAAACTAGGCAACGAACCATAACCTGGTATAACCCACCATTTAATTCAAGTGTGAAAACTAACATAGGAAAAAGATTCCTGACCCTGATCAACAAGTGCTTCCGAAAGACAAACCCTCTACATAAAATATTTAACAAAAATACCTTGAAATTGAGCTACTCAACTATGCCTAACATCAAAAACAAAATAGAAAACCATAACAACAGGCTCCTTTCAAATCCGCCAACTACCGAGACCAAAAAATGCAACTGTAGAACAAAATCAGACTGTCCCCTTAACCAAAACTGCCTTCAGAAGAGCATAGTCTACCAAGCACAAGTGACAAGACTAGACAGCAACACTGCTGAGACCTACGTCGGACTTTGTGAAACAGACTTTAAGACTAGGTACCGCAACCATAAAAGCAGTATAAATAATAGCTCAAAAAGAAATGCTACAGAACTAAGCAAACACATATGGGCACTAAAAGACCGAGACATTAACTTCAAACTTGAGTGGACTATACTAAAACACGCCAAATCCTACAGCAACTTAAGGAAAAGGTGCAATTTATGTATTTCTGAAAAATATTACATCATTAAAAAACCTGACATGTCAACACTTAATAAAAGAACAGAAATTGCCTCATCTTGTCCTCATTCTAAGAGTTATCTTCTCTGCAATTTTAGTAATAAGTCAATCAGAGCGCGACAAAACCCACCAATCACGTAAAAGAAAGGGATGTTTGAAAAGTCACCATCTTGCCCAGTTGAAGCTTACAGCCTGAAGAATGCGCCAGCAGGAAACTGTCAGTAGCTGAAAGATAAGTAAACTATTTGACTTCCCAATTTATACTGCTCCATCCTATGTTGAGCACTCTGATTTTAGTTTCAAGTAGGATACATTTGAATATATATATATATATATATATATATATATATATATATATATATATATATATATATATATATATATATATATATATATATATATATATATAGAATATGATAAATAGAGTAGAGCCTGAGGAACTGAAAGTGTAGCTGTACCAGGTTATGTCTAAGGGTATGCGTCTACGGGTGCAATAGGACTAGACACAATTCTTTGAGGTTGAATAGGTTATTTTATTATGCATGCCAGTTCTTGGTATGCACCGTGAAAGCTAAAATAAAAGTCGTAATGTTAAGAGTAAAATACGTAAAATCGGCAAGATTGCGATAAGAAATACGTTTATAAAAAAAAGGATTAGTAATTACCTTTTGCCCTTTAATGTTCTGGTACGGCTAGGTTTATGTTAGTTTATAATCATGTATGAGTTGTCTCGCCGTAGTGGTTTCTAACTAATAAAGAAAACAGATTTTTAGAAATATTAATACACAAATAATTCAAGTTGGTTAAAAAAGAAAAACGACAAAATCAGAAATTGGATAAATATTAAATGGTAAATACCTTGTACTTAAGAATAGAGTGGTATAGTTGTCCAATACACGGTATATTAACTCAACCAAACTACAGAGACCGGTGTGACCAACTGATCTGCACTAGATGAAAAGCGTAGGTAATCCTAAGCCGTTCTGCATGACTAACTGAGAAAACGGCACTAAAATTATCGGCCGATACCGCCCCGTGACCGGACGCATCGCAACGGCGAAAACGCACCCCAGCCAAATAGTTTCACTGCACCACTCACACGCATTGACTCAGCATTGTTAGCTTCGTTAAGGCATAAATTAACTAAGTTAAATATAAGGGTTAGTCCAATATAAAAGGCTGTCCTTTACGATAAATATCATAGATATTTATTGCTGTTCAATATCGACTTTATCACCTATTACCATGAACTATTCTCATCGTTTGTTATGAAATAATAATCTAATTCTCTTGTTAGTCTGCCAATCACTGTTTATACTTGATCACTAATTTTTCTGTCAGTTGCGATTAACGTCTTTGACTTAACGTATTCCTTTAGTTTTACAAAGGTCGCTGATTCCAGAACGTGTAATCACGCTGACTAAATAGTAAATATCTATCTGTATCACTATGACAAAAATTCTTGCTGTTTTTATTGACTTTTATTACTACTCATGGGCAAGCCTGCCAATAGAATATATGTTGATCCACAAAAACATTCCACCTTATTAGACTTAAGTTGTCTGTACCATAATCCTTTTTACAAAAAAACCATAGGCTCTGTCATTGGCAACAAATACTAAACACAAGTACTGAAGTCTTTTGTGATTTGTAGCGCTCTTATGGCTGTTCAAGTCTTCGAACACCTCTAGACCAACATCAATCTCTGGTGATTTTGTGACAAGCTTTTCCGTTATGGTCTCATTTCATCATCACTTATATTCTGCATGGTTAATCGCTGGCTCTCAGCCATTTAGGCCCTCAGCTGCTCTGGTTTTTGCTTGGAAGAACTTTAAAGTGTTACCGTTGTTGTCTCTGGCATTGGGCTCCATTGCTGGCCCTCAGTGTCTGACAGTTATTGAGAGGCATTTATCTTCATTTTCAACAAAGGCATAGTAATATACATGTAGTTGAAGGTATCGAGAAATACTGATTATGATAACGGAGACACTCAGAGTGTTAAACAATAGTATACATCTTTCTCTTTATGTATTTAAACGCATCATAGTGTAATCAACATTAACAAAAAAATATACTTACTTTGACACCTTTCTAGCTCAAAGTTAAGTAAAATATTATAATTAGAATTATGCAAGATAAATTTTCTTTTATAACTTCATGTTTGTAACTTAAAGTTGTAGTTTTACTTTTTGATGATTTGCGTTATTAAATAATTTTAAAACAATTATTTTTTGTAAGAGATTGCTGGTAAATAACTGATTCAGCCTATTTAGTTGCATGGAGACACTGGATGCTGTGTGTGTTTAATTTGGCTTTTCTTTTACCCATCCTCCTTGTCTTTCTATCTAATAATTCACAAATTATTCTTGGTATACCCTTAGGCACCCAGTCACTAATTCTCTAGCACAGCGTATGTTTGCTTAGCAAGCTGCCACTGCTGCAGGCCTGTCATTGTCCGCTGTCCGCTCTCACTTTTGTTGACGTGATAAAGCGGCAAGAACATAGAAGAGAGCTGTTATAGATATTTTCTTTACTGATTACTGTAAACTAAGTTTTGTTTTTATAATAAAAACCAGAATACAGTTTCGATTTGTTACAATCACAGGTGGTATTCTTGACTTAGAGGCTATTGTCAGTGTCATAATTGTTCAAATATGCGGCTATTATCAGTCATGCAAATGGCAGCAGCAACAGATTAAAGTCTGAAGCTCAGCATGATTCAAAACTCTACTCTTGTGTTACCAGCATAGTTTAGCTATGGAATTAACTAGGTGAATGTCCATCATTCCATAGAGAATACAAAGGTTTTCGCACAAAAAATTTATCACACCGAAATTGCCTCACGCATGAACATCTGCAGTCGATCTGAGATTTTCCCCAACACAGGACTTCACACCAAACGTAAATGATCTTGTTGCTACAGACCATGCCAAGTATTCAGTTAGTATTAATTACAAAGTCTGCCCTAAGAGCAATACTTCTCAACGCATTCATCACTGGATGTTTCGTTGAATGATTTCTCAATTTTTTTCCCAAATATGCATTTTCCTTTATCAGCATATACAACATATATCATTCTAACTTGTAAATGAAGGTGTTTGTTTATTTCTGTGTACTATGTTTATTTCTGTGTACTGTGTTTATTTCTGTGTACCGTGTTTATTTCTGTGTACTGTGTTCATTTCCTATTTCCTATTTTATCTTCTAGTAGATATATATATATATCTACTAGTAGATATATATATGTCTACTAGAAGATATATATCTACTAGTATTTATATATATCTACTAGTATATATATATATAAACTTTGAGTAAAATTTCCACACAGAGTGCTCGATATTATAAAATAGAGCCTGTTATACAGAAACGAAAGTTTAAAACTTATGGTTAAAAAACTTTTATGTGTTTTAACCATAAGTTTTAAACTTTCGTTTCTGTATATATATATATATATATATATATATATATATATATATATATATATATATATGCCTTAAGGTCAGCTGCCTGGCTGACCTTAAGGCCGACATCATGACCGGGCCGAGCCCCGGCTCGACAGAAGACACAACTGTCAGTGAGACTCCCGGCCAGAAGAGTTGGACTCAGCTGCTGAGTTAGACTTGATCCTGATAGAGCGGAGCCAATCAAATTAAAAAGGATATGAAAAGAGTGCCTGAGAAGACTCAACGGTTTTGAAACTTGTGGAGCAGTAGATGTAACTGAGCATTTTTTCCAACAAATCCATATATATAAACTTCAGTGCTTGTTTTTTGTCCGTCGCTCACCTATTGCTCAATTGTCGCTGAACCTCACTCCAACCTCGCTCGGTCATCACTCATCCATCACTCGAACGTCGCTCATCTATCACTCGAACGTCGCTCGTCTATTGCTCAAATGTTGCTCACCAATTGCTGAATTGTCTTTTGTCTAACGCTCGTCCCAGCAACGTCTGAGCAATGTCTATGTGACACCGCTCTCTATTGGTTTTGTTACAACAACGGTTTTTTAGGATTTGAACTGTATGTGAACTTTAAACCTTCATTTCTGCAAACAGGCATTTATTCATTACACTACCCTGTCCAACTGGCTATATTATGGAATAAATTGTGCACAAACTCATTACACATACCAATCTTTTATAGCCTCATGCTAAACACCTGATCTAGCATTATGCTAACATCATGTTAGAATTGTTGGCCAGAAGAACAATGCTTAAACTCACATGAGCAGCAAGCCTATTGCAACCCGTAGGGAACTATAGTAAGTACTGCAGCTGGTGTAGTATGAATTACAGAAAATAAACACAGTACACGGAAATAAACATAGTACACAGAAATAAACACAGTACATAGAAATAAACACAGTACACAGGAATAAACACAGTACACAGAAATAAACACAGTACATAGAAATAAACACAGTACACAGAAATAAACACAGTACATAGAAATAAACACAGTCCACAGGAATAAACACAGTACACAGAAATAAACACAGTACATAGAAATAAACCCAGTACACAGAAATAAACATAGTACACAGAGATAAACATAGTACAGAGAAATAAACACAGTACACAAAAATAAAGACAGTACACAGAAATAAACACAGTACACAGAAATAAACACAGTACAGAGAAATAAACATATTACACAGGAATAAACATAGTACACAAAAATAAACACAGTACACAGAAATAAACATAGTACACAGGAATAAACACAGTACACAGGAATAAACACAGTACATATCTACTAGTAGATATATATATCTGCTAGTAGATATATATACATGTATATCTACTAGTAGATATATATACATGTATATGTATATGTATATATATATATATATATATATATATATATATATATATATATATATATATATATATATATATATATATATATATATATATATATTATATATATATATATCTACGAGTTGATATATATATACATGTATATATATATCAACTAGTAGATATATATATATATCTGCTAGTTGAATGTCCAGCGTTGCCCGGGCAATAAAAAAGGCTTTTGAACAGAAAATTTATTTATATTTAACGTATAACAACATTTGCCATTCTAACTTTCAAACCTCTTATCATGAGAAAAGTGTTTTGTGTAGTTGAGATAAATGGAGAAGAAAAATAAAAATGAGTGTCAGAGTTTTTTAAATTTTGTCAAACAACTGTAACTGTCCAACTTCATATTATTACGTCAAGCAAATTGAAAAAATAAAACAATGATGAAAGGGATTAAATGTAAATGTGAAATAATTAGCAAGTAATAGCTAAATTAAGTCTGTTTTGCTATGATTTCAATAAAAGATGATTCAGTAATGATACAATTAATACAAAACTGAGAAAACAAAATAAAAATCCTGAATATTTTAAATTAATGGTGACAATTTTTTGATAGAAGTGTGTGTGTGCCTGCGTGCGTGCGTGCGCGTGTGTGTGTATATAAAAGGTTGCTGTTCCACCAGAAGCTATCCATCAAAGCTTTGAATACGACTATACTGGTACCTCTTGATACTGGTACAAATGTAATGAGATATCGTACTATCTTTGTCTGACTAAATGCGGAAAAAATGTAGCGGCTCTTTCTACGGAGATAATACAATTGTCCGCGTGAAATGGCAATTGAACCTTACAAAAAACGGAAAACAGGAGTTCAAGAAAACACGAAAAAAGCATTGTGTTTCATAGAGTTGATAGAATTCATAGTTTCAAATAATACATCATTTAGCGTTCGCATACGCTAAATGGTATATAATAATGTGTTTGTTCAACATGCTTTGTTTAGCTCAATGGAAAAGCGGGTAGATGTAAATCTTGCGGTTGCAATCTCCATGAGTTCCAATCCATTAGTATGCGGAATTTTAATTACAAGATATTAATAATTATAGCTGTACAATCACGGACACAGACACACAAACTTTGAAAAATATATCTATAGAGGAGGTAAACGCCTGGGGTTAAACAGATAATAAAGAAAGTTTTTGCACAGAACATTTACTTTTAATCAACATATTCAACATTTACCATTCTAACTTTTAAATTAAGGTGTTTGTTTATTTCTGGACACAGGTAATAAAACTCGTTGGACTCGCGAATAGGTAACTCGGTAACTCGGTAATAGAAATATTTATGTATATTTTTTATTGATATCAAATAACTGTAATGTGAATTTTGTTACAAGTCAACCTTTAATAACCCACCTGTTAACCCTTTAAACACTGTCCTTTTTTGTCATCACGTGTTAGTAACTCTGGGCAATGTGTCCAACGATCTGAAGTTTTTAAATTTTTACTATATATATTTTAACTAGCTGTGCCACCCGGCGTTGCCCGTGTAATAGAAGAGTCTTTGGACAGAAAATTGATTTGTATTTAACATATAACAACATTTGCCATTCTAACTTTCAAACTACATATCATGAGAGAAGTGTGTCGTGTAGTTGAAATAAACTAAGAGAGAAATAAAAACAACTGTAAAGGTTTTAAAACTTTGTCAAACAACTGTACCTTTCAAGCTAGTGGCCTGGCATATTGCCAATGGAAACTCCACTAAGCTAGTTAATAAGGTTAGGCTTACAATGACAGTAAGAATTCCATGAATTTCTATGAAACTCCATGAATTTGAGTCTTTATTGTTGTCAAGCTCAGCTGTTCTAATAATAGCTATAGCCGGATTTTCAACAGACATACAGACATACGGACTTTGAGAAATATATATATATATAGATGTGCTCATAATACAATGATATTTGGTAAAACACTAGTAAAAAAAAGTTAGGCAACCCACAGCAAACGTCATCAAACAGAAAAAAAACAGTACTTTATCATTATTCGGGCTAAAACTATAAAAGTTTATACGATTTAAAAAAAACTTGCAAAAACATTTACAATAGCATCATATCCATTGAGCACATGTTCATCATTATTTTATGACTCAAAATATACTGAAAAATTGCAATTAGTATATTATAAAGCTCTTTATTTACATCACAATCATTCATGATCTACCAACAAACGACTTGTGTCAATTTTTTCGCGTTATCGTTCACATAAAGTTTGTTATAAAAACAAAGGAAGTACAAGTAGGTAAAGATATTTAAAAACTGTTACAAATAGGAGTCAAACTTCGGGTCTAATATATTGTGCAAAAATTAATTTGATCGATTTACGCTGTTACATAGAAACGGCTTTCGTAAACAAAGCCATGTGAATTCCGGTTGATAGAGATTCTGACACACCCTACGCCATGCCTGAAAACTGACAGTTGAGGTTCAAACTTGAAAGGGTTAAGGCTGCGAGAACGAATATCGGTCATTAGAAAATTGTAAAAAACAATAAATAAATTGAATAGAATTATAATTGCATTGTAAATTTTAAAATGTCTGATGTTTGGAAATTTTAGACATAAAACCTGTATCAACAAATCCAATACCCGAAAAACCCGTAGGCCAAGAAGTACTCGTGCCAAGCACTACCATCTACCCGATACTCAAAATACTCGAACAGAAGGGGACGGAGTCTAAACCCGTTGGCCAAGAAGTACTCGTGTCCAGCACTACTAGTTTGTTTACTTCTGTGTACTGTGCTATTTCTGCTTACAGTGTTATTTCTGCATAATTCATACTGTACTGACTGCAGTGCTTACTACAGATCTATATTGATTGCAATAGTCTTGTTGGCTATATGGATTTAAATATTTTTTTCACATATGGACATGCATTTTCCTAATGGTATGGCTTCACAGATTTTTCTTCTGGTCTGTTTTCATGCATAACGGCATGAAAACAGACCAGAAGATCTTGCATGGTTTTACATTAAACGCTAGCTGCAGCGTTTAATGTAAAGCCTAGCCTGTCTTGACAAGCTGTTGTTTTTGCGTAGTTGTCCCCCCGTCGAGCGGCGAGCAACAACGGCTTGTCACAAGACGTACTGCACCTGATGCGTCAGCTGCACTTATAGGGAGTTGTTCTCTTCCGTCTACGCGGCTTGGCTGCAATGTTATGTCGGTCGCTCCATTGGTAATCATAACAGATTTCACGCAAAAATTTATGTAGAAAAAAAACAAGATTACAACGTTTAACCAAAGACCAGTTTATGTGATAAACTTTAGTAAAACTTAAGAATAAAATAAACTTAAAATAAAATCCATAAGAACAAATAAAACTGACTGATACAAAAATAGAAATAAAACTGACTGAGCGCACAAATAACGACATGTTTCGTCGCTGTTGTTGCCTAAGTTCTCAAATTCTAATAATGTTCACTGCAGAGAGGGGTCGCCAGTTAAACGTTCTTATCTTAATTTTTCTACATAACTTTTTGCGTGAAATCCGTTATGATTACCAATGGAGCGACCGCAATAACATCGCAGCCAAGCCTCGCAGACGGAAGAGAACAACTCCTTATAAGTGCAGCTGATGCATCAGGTGCAGTACGTCTTGTGACAAGCTGTTGTTGCTCGCCGCTCGACGGGGGGGGGGGGGGACAACTACGCAAAAACAACAGCTTGTCAAGACAGGCTATGTAAAGCCATGAAAGACTGGCATGTGTTCCAAGTATGTGTGCCCAAGTTATTCTATGGTATAGCCAGTTAGCCAGTCTAGTGTATTAGATAAACAGCTGTCCGCAGAACTGGAGGTCGGGAGTTTAAATCCAGTCTGCAGCTGATTTCCTATTCAGAATACTTTATCGCTATAGTCGGGCAGATGGACGTACAAACGGACAAACATTGAGATTTATATATATATAATTTATATATTTGTATTGCTAGATATGTGGCTAGGTACATAGACATATGAGGCTCAAAGCTACTTTGTGTTTGTACTGAGCTCCTGCCTCTTTACATAATTATGTGCTTTTTTCGAGTAGGTTCCACCCCTTCCGTACACCTCTCAGTCGGAAGCTTGGCTGAGCCAAGTCGGAGCCTCTGACACGGGTCGGCGCACTCTCACCATGATACACAAAATGGTAGACATGTATAATAACAACAATATGCACTAGAACATCCATAACTTTTTGACCTTAACAAGGTTTTTTCAGGCCGATTATGCACTGACAGCATCATCATTAGTGTTGTCGATACAACAGTCTAGGCGTTTTGGGCTGTCAGAAGCTACAGTATCTGTCAGATCTTGCATTGACTACAATGCTGTTACCATGGCAGCATGTGTGAACAAGAACATTGTACCAGTTATCAGTTTAGCCAATTACTATTGACTTTTTATTATTTGTTGGTTTTACGTATTCATTTAAGCATTCCAGCATAAGTAACTATAAATCTAGTGTTTTATTGTTACGAATCACTGTATTTGTTTATCACTAGTTACCGTTTATCATATGATTTATTTATAAAGATTGGTATGTATAAAGTCTAACACAACGCTAACACAATGGTTGGTTTAGTCAGGCTACATGTCACCTCCATGTTAGAAACAAATATTTGATTTTTTACATAGCCATAACATTTTCACTTATATTTGCTGTGAAAGTGTTATCGCTATGCACACGCTATGCACACGATATGCTCACACTATGCACAAATGTGCATTATAGCGTACGCACACGCTAAATGACGTATTATTTGAAACTCTATTAATTCTATTAACGAAATGAAACACAATGATTTTTTGTGTTTTCTTGAACTTCTATTTTCGGTTTTTTGTAAGGTTCAATAGCTATATCGTGATCAAGCTCAACTCTTTTCATGTGGACAATTGTATTATCTTCATAGGAAAAGCTTCTAAATTCTTTCTCCATTTAAAGCCACATTTTATGGTTAGTTTTTTATTGTTCAGCATATTTAAGTTTATAACATAATATCAAAAGGCATTAGGTATAAATTACAACTTTTAATGATAATTATATGTATAATATATTATATATGTATAATAAAAAATTAACAATTCAACATATTATTACATACTCTCCAATTGGTCAATATAATATTACATGCATCTTCTTGCTAAGGATAAGGTATTAGACTTGTACAACCAGACAGACATTTCAGATCTGCTCACGTCTTTGTAGGTTTTTCTGCAATATATATAGAAGTTGTCTTACATTTAAAAGTAATCAGGACAATTCCTATTTAGAAACTAACATTTTTATAACTATATAAATATATCGTTTAGAAATTTACAAACTTGAACAAAAATCAAGGAAGTTGTCAGTGAATTAATCAGCTGTCAGAAAATGCTTGCCTTCGTTGTATTTATTATCATATAGATGACAATAGATCAGTGATGACAATAGAGCAATAGATCACTGATGACAATGATGTATTATCAGTGACATACAGAGAATGGGGTGCTGAGCACATTCGAGTCATAGCAATAGATGCTAGATCAATTAAATTCAGTTGCACTGGTTTATTTAATTGGTCGCAATATTTTTATTCATCCATGGCAGGGTTTCCCAATTAGATTCGCTGGTTTCCCCTTTTCCAGACTAAAAAAACTTTATTCTCTATTCCATCAGGCTTTGTTTTGCTTTCAATCTGCATACTTCTTCATATTTTGTCATTTGTGCACTCCACAGCACCAAATATTAAGTATCACAGCATTTAATAGTTTAACTAGCTTTATAAAGGTCTGTTCAGCATCTTATTGGTGAAAAGAAAGCAGAAAATCCTCAAAGTTATAGAAAGTATGATGAAACCATGAATCACAAGATAGTACACAATGTAATATGCACCCAGTTTATTAACAACAAACAACAATATGCAGCATGTAATTATTATGCGCAGCTTTGCAAATATAATGTATCAGCAAAAATTTATAAATAAAGGCCGGAATTCTCCCCTCCCTGAAAATGAAAATTTCCCCTCTTGGGGGGATTCTCCACCATTTGGGAACTGCTGATCTATGGTCTTGTTTGAAGCTTGCAAAGATATTACAATTATAAATTTCACTTTCCATTTCTTAAATGAAATGAAAAGTGTCGTTGAATTTTCATTTCTTAAATGAAAATTAAAAATAAACAACAGAGTATGAATATGAAATATTCCAGTTGTTTGTAATTGTTTCTGTTTAACTGCAAGAGCTAAGAGATGGCAACACAGATACACTCCATTCTCTTCTTTGTACTTTTTAATATGATTGTTTGAAAATTGCATTCTAATAAAAATAAGATATTACTTTTATAGCTGTAATTTAGGATTTTTTTATTATTTAAGTATGTCAGTCAGTTTTATCAAGCCTTCCTATGTTCAAATTCTTTAAAATATGTTACAACTGACGCTTACTTTTTAAACCTAGTTAATATCACACCTTTTTTTAAGTGTAAAAATATACTTGATTAGCTACTTGAATATGCTATAATCTGAGGTCTTCCCAATAATTACATTTATGTTCTACATACATTTGAAAGAACTTATACCGAAGTGATCGCAGTTCGTGTTTGATCTTTGGTTCGTGAGCCGAGCTGAAGCTGTCCATTCTCTAAAAAGCAAAAAAAACTAAAACATCTTAGTTTTTGCATAATATATGTTATGTGGCTTGCAACTAGATTGTATTTTTATATCACTCCACACTTCAAGCAGAGTAATTAATATAATAAGTAAATGTAATGTTGTATGTATACCTAAATTTTATAAATAAATCAATAGATAAGACCTCTTAAACCAAATAAAATACACTTTCAGAAATTAGGTAAGTGTTTTTAATTTCCTTTGTGTATTAATGTTTTGTTTTTAATTTACTCAGTTATCAAGATTGTTTGTTTCTTTAATTTCTTCTTCAACTATTGGCACTTGTTTTGGGTGTTTGATTAAACTTCTCACCCTTCCTTCTATCTTAAGCTGAACTAGATAACTTACTCAAATCTATTAGTTTTGCAATTAGTATTAAAACCTCATTTTGGGAATAGCACAAATTCACTTCTATTTATTTATTTATTGCATCAACCAGCAATGAAGTCAAAGGTTAACAACATTACAAGGAATAAACAGAGAAAAAAGATGCTGTATGATCAGGTTTGTTAAGATTCTGTATTTCAACTTACTGTTATTTCTCCTCTGAGATGCAAAACAATGACAGAGCTTCAGGAATGTAAATCGAAATTGTCTGCTCATAGAGCAGTAGATGAAGAAGTTGCAGGAACTCCTGATTATTATCATCACATCAAAGAGGCCAGCAAGTTGAAGGTATACGTGGTCAAAGAACTGCTCTCCAAGGAACTGACTGTAAAATTTAATTGATGAAAAGTTTTGACTAGGGTTTGGTAAATTTTTACCAAAATCTAGCCAGTTGAGAACGGAAGACCTACTAAATCTTTATTTTTATTCAATAAGAGAAGTTATATTTGTTTTTCATTGAATTTTCTTTGGGATTTTTAGACTATTTTTAGATTCTAAGGCTTTGATTTCAGATGTGTTAGATTGGCAGAAAATCCACTGGTCAAGTACGTATATATGTTTTCACCAAAAAAATGCTAATCGTCAGAAAACTGATGAAACAAAGAATGTAAAATGTGTTTACTATAATAAGAGCCGTGTCTGTTTGTCCACCCAATGG